>NC_086177.1:88283928-88589107 GCF_023053635.1 Elgaria multicarinata webbii
TTTCAATCAATACTGTTCATATGTTTGGCACTGTAAAAGACATTGTCACAAATGCATCCATCTCTCTCTCTCTTTTTAAACCAACATACTTTGCTGCTTTAAAAAATATATCCCCACTGCAATATATTTTCATATTTAGAAAAAAACACAGTAAAAATATACTGCCCACAATGGTTTCCATTCTAGTGCAGAAACAGGCAAATCAAATCATTGGCCCACTCCAAAAATCTCATGAGTTGAACATGGAATATTCCCAGAACTATTTTATATATTTTGGAAAATTTCTATACCACTTCTCACTTAAAACAAAAAACAAAGTGGTTCACAATAAGATAAAACATGATAAAATACCATGACAAATCTAATGGGAAGAACAACTATCTCTAAATGTTGATTCTTAAATCGAATTACAGCACAGCCCCATTTATATCACACAACCTTAAACAGGGTGACCATAGGAAAAGGAGGACAGGGCTTCTGTATCTTTAACAGTTGTAAAGAAAAGGGAATTCCAGCCGGTGCTGCATGCATACAAATGACACCTGTTGAAATTCCCTTTTCTATACAACTGTTCAAGATACAGGAGCCCTGTCCTCCTTTTCCAATGGTCACCATACCTTAAAGCCACATCTTTACATGCTTATGTAATAAATATGGATAGAAGTTTGATGGCTGCTCCAAGTGGTCCACAAAATAAAATTAGGGTTGGATCCAGGATCTGCCTTCTGTGAAAAGATCAGCTCACAGAAGGTCCCTCCATCTGGTTTTTTGGGATCCCTCCCTCAGACACCTCAGTTCACCCCATTCATTAGGGTTTCTTGACTGTCTGTAGCAGAAGCCTTGAGGGAAAGCCCTAGGAAGAAGGGGTCAGGGGAAATTCATTTCCACTGGCATAGCTGAGCCAGCATAAATCTGGATCCAACCCATAGAATTTCAGCCTTTGGGTTTCAACTAAAGTTAAACAAGTTTAAGTCACCTTTGCAAATATGTGCTCAAAAACTACTAGTCCACAAATATTTTTCTACCAACCTCCTTTTCCATGTATACTTTTGCAAGTCATTTATTGGGTTGGGGGTGGGGGAAGACACCAACTAACTAATTTCCCTTCTGGTTTGCCTGGAGGGGTTCTTACTTGCTTCAGACTTCTAGGCAAGTTGCTATTTTGAAGCCTGTTTCAGGATCCATTGATTCCAATGGGAGAATTAAGCACTTCATCATCAATGGGAAATCATCCTTATGCATTACTCATGAGTAAGTCCCAATGAGTTCACTAGGATTTATTATTGGCAAGTAAGTGTGCATAGATTACAGCCTTACATAGATTTCAGATTGGCTGAATTGTGCCCATCGGCAATACCAGCTCTCCTGATGCATAAATTATTATTTTTTAAATCAATTCATGAAATTGAGGTGATTAACAATAACTGGGTGTGGCAAATTTAATGCATCAAAAAGTACCTTGAATCAAAAACCATGAACCTTTCCAGTGGCTAAATTGGACAAAATGCATACATGTCACTCTGGGTCTGTTCACACAATAGACTAACCCATGGTTAGGCTGCTAATCCTTTTGCAGTAAACGGTTAGTGAATGTGTTTAAACCATGGCAATGTAGCCACCATGGTGAAGAATGGTTCACAAAACACACTACACCATAATGTTTAGCTCAAAATGTTCAACCACTGCAGCCATCCGACGAGCGTTTTATTGCACGCTCTTTACTGGGCACTCACGGAGTTTGCTCAGGTCCCTCACATGACATCCTCTGCCTCCTATGCACCTTCTGCCCTTTCTGCCCTTCCTTGCATCACAAAAAAAAAAAAAACCCTCATTAAGTCCGATGTTTTTTTAAACTCGGAATTGCTGCTCTCTCCTGCTGTGTGCAGGAGAAGCAGTGCCATTAGAGCAGCGGACTCAATGGGCCTCGTGCTCGTTCTGTACTTCCCCTTTTTGAAAGAGGAAGTAACTGAGGAACAAAAAACACTGGCGGAGAAGCGAAGTTAGGGAGTGTTTTAACCCCCGGTGTGATAGAGCTCATCATCTGAAAAGGGTCTCTGCCTTGTGCAAAAGAGCACACTTTTTTTTAGAAAGCTGGCCATTTTTAACCACATGTTTAGTAAGAGGAAAACAAAGTTCCAGCCTAACATCCATCCTTCCTAGGGCTGAGGGAACCAGACAGAGATGAGAAAGGGATAAAGTACAGATAGGGAATATATGGACATCCAGCTGTTATTGGACTGGGTCTCCCATCAGCCCTTGCCACCATAGCCAATGGTGAGGGTTGATGGGACTTGCAGTACAAGGGCACTCAGATTCCCCAACCCTGGGTAGAAAGTAGTATTCGTTTGAAAGTGTTTTCAAGTCATGGGTGGACAATGTGGCCCTCCAGATGTTTTGACCTACAACTTCCATCATCTGATACCATTGGCTATGCTGACTAGCACAAATGGGAGTTGTTGGTCAAAACATCTGGAAGGCCACAAGTTGCCCACCCCTGTAAGTCTTACATGAAAGCCAGTGGAGGCCAGTGACTTCCACTGACTAAAGTGTTGGGGGCTCTGGGGAGGCTGTTAAATGAAGCCAGGTCTGGTGTCAGCACCTGGCAACCTTCAGCACTTGCTGGGCCCCCAAGTACCTCAGCAGAGCCTCCTCCCCAAAACTGACATCTGCTTTGGCCCCACCACTACTGATGCCTGCTTTGGTCCTCCTGCCTGCCCTTGGTCTGGGTACCAGCCTGCCATTTTATGTTTCTCTCAATGCCTCAGAGTACACAATGCAGCATCACTCCAGTGCATTGTGGGAAATTAGCATGGTGGGCTGCTTCCCAGGCTCAGTCACTGCTGTTAGGTAAGCCTGTATCTGGAAGCCCTGTGACTGGCACCTCGTTAGACACCCCCTTTCAAACTTGGAGCCGGCCCTGAGTAAATGGTGGGATCTGTCCACCATGTGAGAGAGGAGTCCATGAAATTTGCCATGTTGGAGGATCACATTTTCTCTGGCAGTGACAGCTGAGCAGCAAAGAGATGTGGTTTAAAAAGAAAAGAAAAGCACCAGACTAAAACGTAATTACAGAAAAGTAGACTTTTCAGGCAGATCATAATAACAAACAAACAATGCAATTCTCCTATACAACCAAAAATAATTGCATCATTGTGCAACAGGGGGAAAATAATCAGTTTAATGAACATGCAAGTGTGTTGGTACTGTTTCTATAAGCCAAACACGAATATAAGAATTCAGGTGTGTGTTTTTCTCCTTACATTTTACAACAAAGTTGCCACTACCAACACACACTAGGATCAAACATCAGTACTGTCCTAAAAAACGCAAACCAATACAGGTAAGACTGTCACAGAATCAGCATATCATCTGCACAGGGAGGTCTCAACCAATAGGAAACTGTAGCCGTACAGATAAAAGTCATTCCCTGAACAATACATACAGGTGCATTTGTCAGTATAAGAAAAGTTTATTCCTTTCACACGGAGAACTCTAGAAATCTCCTAGTCGAAAGCATAGAAAAGGAAACAACACTGGCCATGCTTTGAAGCGCAGAAATTTACTACTATCCATTGAATCTACTCAACTCGTCAACTGGATTTTTCCCCCCTACAGGTTTGTTTTAACCCATCATGCTGAATCATTAAAAGCTAAGCATACTTTGGTCTGATCCAAGAAGGGAGATACACCCACAGAAGCGGCTCCCATGAATGGATCCCTTAGCTAGATCAAGAACAATGCTACACAGATTGGATATTAACAAGCGAATGGGTGCATGGTTGGATTGCAATGCACATTCAGAATTGAGGAATGAAATGTGCCTGCTCCCTTCTTAAATTTGCATTAGACTGTAGCCAAGAATCAAAGGAAGATAGTTTCACTCACATCCCATTGAAATCAGTGGGATGCAAGTTAGTCCAGAGGACTAATTTCTCCTTTTGGTTTCAATATATCTCACAATCAGCTTTCCCTGCATTGGGGCCAATACGGACGGGGTACCTATTTCTGCCCCCATTGCAATGGGAAGCCTGTGACCTGTGAAGCAGCTCATTGTCCATCCTGAATTTGTCCCTGACTCCTTATGCAGCTCTGTGATTTTATGCTTTGCCCACATAAAAACTGAGAATGGAGTAAACACCAATGGCCTCAATATATAATAAAGAACGAAATGGAAGGTCTGTTTCATTACTACCACCTAACTTTATGCCAGCAATTTTAAAGGGCTGTAATAAAATGAGAGAGAGACAAAGTGAAGTGGATTTGCTATCCACATTCTGGGTTTAATATTTACTTACAAAGGACAAAAGCAGAGAAATGTGGATAAAGAATTTATAATGTCTTTTGCTGTGTGTGTGGGCATGCCCATATGTGTGAAAAGTGCTAAAGATTTGGCGTGAAAAGTCTTATTCTCACTGGACTTGGCTTATAAAAAATAAAATAAAGGAAGGAAGGAAGGAAGGAAGGAAGGAAGGAAGGAAGGAAGGAAGGAAGGAAGGAAGGAAAATTTCCTCAATTGCACCTTCCTAGCCTTTGCCAACACTGCATCAAAGATGTCTGAGTATGAATGGCAATGGACTGAGAGCCAATTGCATCTCTGATAACACATCAGCTAAGGTCGAATTATGGGCCTCACAAACACACATCACTATTGGGCAGTCAGGTAAGAACAGTCGTCTCCAGCCTGTCCCTTTCAGGTTGGATTCTCTTCCTCTGAGATAGCTGCTATGATGTTTTGTTTTGTTTTGTTCCAGTACTGAAGTGCTGTGGAGAAAAAACATGTCTCATGTCCATTCCCAATTTATTCCCACTGGATTCCTTCTTGGTGCATTTTTTTTTTTATTGGAACGATGTCAATTGGAGCATGCAGGCTTTCGAAATATAGAGTTCTTCATCAGAGCTCTTCGAAAGTAGCCCAGAGATGGTGCCAGTGGGCACTGAAATGTCTTTTCTAGCTCATCTTCCACCAGTGTCTTCTACCAATGGCTAGCCTTAAAAGCATCAAACCCTTTCCCACTGTACTCAAGGCCTATTCAGGAGAGAGAGAGCTCTGTGCAAGAATTAATGTAACCCCCCACATATAGATTGTAATGTATGATGATTGGAGTTGTGGGTTTTTCACTCAATGCACGCATTGCCATTAACATAATGATGTTTCATGGTCACTATTCAGAATGTGAAAATTTCAGATCTTCAGGCCTGAAGATCTGAAAGAGTGAAATGGCAACAAGAAGATGGGCCTGCAACCAGCAAGAACAGGGGCATTGCAAAGCTGTATGTAGGAAGGAGTTTGCCTGACTGATTCTTGGAGAAAGAACCTCCAGTGTATTTATTGCCTTGGCTGAACCTGCTCCTGGCATTGTAAACATCATCACTCACTGGGGACCAAAGTGTGGGTCCCTAGATCCATATTTAAGCCCGCTAGATTTTGTAGAATAAATTCTTATATAAACATGCTAAAGCATAAGGATTAAGGGCTATAATATAAGCAGCTCTCTTTATTTTGTTAAATAAAAAAAGTGTCACTACATTCAACTATGGGCCATTTTGAAACACAAATATTTTTACCGCAAAGATGCTGCAGAGGATGGGATAGTTAAGATGTCCTAGCACTACAGGGCCCATCTTGGCAGCACACCTCAGGAATATAAATGAATAATCAGCTACTGGGGAGAGGAGAGTCTGGAAGATGGACCAAATCCAGGCCAGTGCTCCCAGGCCTGAACACCTGATTGCCTCCATCACCATTTTTCTGACTTGGGTTACATGCATGCAGTCTTGGCTGGTGATGGAGCAAGCAAGGAACAACAGGTGCAACACTCATTTGCACACACAGTTCTTTGTCTATGCCAGGGGCGGACAACTCGTGGCCCTCCAGATGTTGGATTGCCACTCTCACCAGCCCTAGCTGGCATAGCTTATAGTGAGGGATGCTGGAAGGTGCAGGCCAATATCTGGAAGGTGCCAGGCTGCTGTGCCCTGATCTAAGACTTTCTGGCCCAGGGCCATGAACTGTAAAATGCAGGAATGAGGGATCTTCATGCATATTCTTGTATGATAACAAGGTGGGAGGAGCTGAAGTGAGACAGAATGGTTTGGAGCTAAATGTGTAGGCAGAAGCCACTTCCATGTCAGACCATGTGAGCAGAACTATTTTGTGCTGGGCTTTGACCAATTCCTCCTTCCTGTTGTAATCTGTGTGCTGTATCCCCTTAGTCATCCAACACTCAGGAGCAGGTGAGGCAGGAAAGTGGAAGTCAGGATCAAGGCCATTAAGTTCAATTCTGGACTAACTTTTCTCTCATTAGCTGCATTCCAAATGTTGTGCAACTAGTTGTAAATCACGAGTAAACATTACCTCCTGGTGACACAGACAAATGGGAAGTTTCTTTCTCCTCTTCCTCCTCCCTCTTTCCTTTACATTATTTTTTTTTTCTGTGCTAACAGGGATATGCAGTCAAGCAAACAAGGAATGTTTCATGGGCTAGTAATTTTGATAATTTATTTTAAAGTAATTTAAATAATAATTTAAATTTATTTAAATAATTTATTTTAAAGACTTGAGGCATTTAGACATGCTTGTCTTGTGTCATTTTCATGTTCCTCTCTGTGCAAGACATTTTAAGAACATAAGGGCCCTGCTGGATCAGACCAAAAGTCCATCGAGTCCATCACTCTGTTCACAATGTCCAGGCAGCTGTTGACAAGGGACCTGCAAGCAGGACACAGGTGCAACAACACCTTTCTACCTATGTTCCCCTGCAACTAGTGTATACAGGGTTACTGCCTGATACTGGAGGCTGCACTTAACCATCAGGACTAGTAGCCATTGACAGCCTTTGCCTCCAGGAATTTATCCAATCCCATTTTAAAGCCATCCAAATTGAAGGCCATCACCACATCTTGTGGTAGCAAATTCCGTAGTTTTAACTGTGTGCTGTATGAAGAAGTACTTCCTTTCATCTGTCCTGAATCTCCCACCAATAAGCTTCATGTGATGACCAAGGGTTCTAATATTCACACTCTCCACACCATGCATAATTTTATACACCTCTATCAGGTCTCCCCTTTCCCTCGTTTTTACCAAGCTAAACAATCCCAGCTGTTGTAACCTTCTCTCATTTTTGTTGACCTGAAACCTTCCTGGAATGGCCTTGTTTTTACAGCCGAAGTGGCTGCTTCATCTTGGTACCCACAACATTTCGTGGGCTAGAAATTTTGATAATTTGTTTTAAAGACTTGAGGCATTCAGACATGCTTGTCTCGTGTCATTCTCATGTTCTTCCTCTCTGTGGAAGACATTTTAAGACCCAATTCAACAACCACCAATATTTGGGGAACACTCTGGCCTGGCTTGGCAACTTCTCCTCTCTGCCCCACTATTTTTAAAGAAAAAGGATTCCTTCCTTCACAGAACAGCCAGTCTGGATCTAATCCACTGAGCTTAGTAGGCCTACTTCTGAGTAAACATGTATACAGCCTGGCCAGAAGACTGTGATCTGCTTGTCAAAATCTCCACTTATTGCTGCACTGTGCAGCTGTTGTTAAGACTTCTGCATTTTGCATCCAAACAGCTTCTGTTTCCACATATTAATATCAGAACTGATTCTATTCTTCTGGTTTTAAATAAGCAGAAAAGGAACTACACACGGTGTCCCTAAACTGGGTGATGGCCCTGGGCCAAGAGTCTCTATGCCCGTTAGCAAATGGGTGAACACAGCTGCTTCAACAAAAGGCGACATTTTCAGAGATCCAGACACATCTGGCTGATTTTTAGAAAGAACTAATTGTGGGCAAAGCCTTACATGACCTTAACTAGATTTCTGCTAGGCTTTTTTTTTTTTAATCTTGAAGTCTGCAGTGATTGTCTAAAGCTGAAACAAATAATTTCAAATGATTCTTAAGTGTCCTTGCGAGCATGAAGTGGATAAAACTCTCCAGAGATTGCCCATTGTATTGGCAGCAGAGTTTTAAAATTAGTGGCATGATTAGGTTTCAGCACCATGTTTTGGAGATTCCCAAGCTTGGCATTATAAGTAAGGATGCTTCAAGAATTTGTTCTTTGTAAAGCCCAATACAAACTGATCCATGCTGGCCAGAGTATCGTGCTGATGTAGGAACATAGATATCCTTCAGAGCTCCCATTTCTCCTAATTTTGCAAAGCAGTTCTTGGCGCTATGCATATTTTGCAGGTAGCCATGTTACTCTGTGGCAGCAAATGGGTTGTATCTAATGTCACAATGCCAGGAAAAGGACAAGACGTGCTGTTGTTCCGCTAGTACAGGTAGGGTGACCATATGGAAAGGAGGACAGGACTCCTGTATCTTTAATAGTTGTATTGAAAAGGGAATTTCAGCAGCTGTCATTTGTATGCATGCAGCACCTGGTGAAATTCCCTCTTCATCATAACAGCTAAAGCTGCAGGAGCCCTGCCCTCTTGACCACCTACTGGCAGTTAAGAGTTTTAAGCTACAATATGCTGGTATTTTGATCCCACCCCATTTTGCCTTTAGCCACTTTAATGGCGGGCGGGGCTCCAAAATTGCATTCAGCCCCCAAGCTGAAAGAGGTTCCCCTCCCCTTGCTCTAGCACATGTGAAGCCATTAGCAGAACACGTACAAGCAACTCCTAGCCAAATGGAGCTGTAGGTGAGCCGTGCAAAGCTTGTGGAACAACTAGCACAAGGCTTCTGGAAAGGCGGTGCAACAGCTAGTGTAGGGGCTTGCAGAGCAGCTGTGCAATGGCCATGTGAAAGGCTTCTGAAACAACTCATGCAAGGAGAATTGAAGTATTGGATTGAACAGGTGGAAATGAGACTTCCACATGCAGTGGAAGCTTTGTGCTAGCAGAATGACACCATGGAATATAACGCAGCCTTCTGGTTCCTTAAAGACTAACTAATCTAATACAACATGAATTTTTGTGGCCTCAATTAAACTTGAAAGGGGGCACAAGACTTTTTGTTATTTAGAAATGCGTAGTTGTAAGAGAAAATACGTTTAAAAGTACGTATTCAAATGTGAATTTCCCAAAAATAGATATATGCAGAAATGGGATGGAATGGACTGCGAAATGAGCCCATGCAAAAGTGACAAGACTGGAAACAGATTGATCTGTCCATCCTTGGGCATAGGATGGGGCAGTGGAGTCTGGGCCCCCCGATGTCAGTGGGGCGGTGAATCCATTCTGGGTTTCAGCCAGCACTCGAAAGGAGCTATCCAAGGTGTAAGCCTTGAGAATCAACCAATGTCGCTGCCTTCAAAAAACATAACAGACATCAGGCAATGGGATTAATAAGGATTCTGTAAAGAAACATATTTTTCAGCACCTGAGAAATTTCACTTCTTTCCCCTATTATGGACACCATAATGCTGTTCACTCTCTCTTTCTCTGCTCCCTCAACTTTTCCTTCTACGTCGGACTTGTTTACTTGGCCATATTGTCTAGAACAGCCTTCTCCAGCCTGGTGTCCACCAGTTGTTTTGGTCAACTTCCATCAGCACCAGCCAGTGGTCAGGAATTCTGAGAGCTGTGGGCCAAATTAGCTGGAGGGCATCAGGCTGGGGAAAGCTGCATTACATACAATGCACCTTTCGCCATGCAAAGAGCCACTCCTGTAGAATCAGACCAACCATGGCTGTGTGCGGCTGTTTCAAAAGGAAATTGGCTTAGGGGGTGAATCCTATAGTCCTCAGTATCTCAGGGGCCATAGATGATTGCAAAGGAAGGCTACAATAAAGGTACAAAAAGTTCTGAGTGGGATGGAGGAGGCATTTTTCTTCCTATTGCATACTACCCGGGTTTGAGTCAATCGTTATTGCATCCGCAGAAGAGATCATGCTAGTGAAATGGGACTTCCACATTCTCTACTCCTCCTTCCAGATGACCCCCATGCCTTCCAGATCTCCTTTGTAGGGCATGTGGGGGGACTGCAGGGAGGATGTGGGCGTCCCGTTCTGCCGGTGGTATCCATTCCACGAGCACAATGATAAAGCTGGATCCAACTCCTAGAATTCAATGCCAGCGGGGACACCATGCAATTAACATATGGCACAGACTACATGTGATGATATCCGCTACCTTAGGCCCAAACTTAATATGACAGCGCTTCACTCCATGTCTACCCTTTTCATACATAAAGCAGGTTTGTGCGTGTGTACTCTTTATGTTAAAAGGAGTATCCAAGGGAGGAGAGCGAATGAGCCAAGTTGGAAGAAAATGGCCAAACTGTAATGGAACCCTCTGAGGGAATGTAGGAGAAGAGGGTGGCATTTCTTTTCATCCAAGAGCAGAGACCTCTCAGCTCAGCTTTATGTGTGAACACGACACATGCAGTTAAAATACTCAGCCTGGTATGCTGTGTACAAGAGGAGGGCGTCATTTACACCCCATTTGTGGACTTCTAGAGGCGTGTGGCCAGCTTGCCACTGGATGCAGAATGCTGAACAACCTGTTGCCAGCAAGATAGACAATTCTATCTTGGGGGGGTGGGTTACATGACATCATCAACGACCAGGACGTCTCCTGCACTATACCGTCGAAATTCTGCCATGTTACCCATTTTAAAGTGGTAACATTCTGAAAAAAAGTGGGATCTTCTGCCACTAGATGGCAGTGTCTCAATGGAACGGAATGGAGAGAAGTATTCAATTCAAACCACATGGTCACCCCTTTCTGCCTGTGTAATGCAGCCCATAACAATCATGCCAAAAAGCAGGAAGCACAAATGCCCGGGGTAAGCAACACAATTTCCCCTTAATGTAAAGTCTGGATCTAGACAGCTCTTTTGGGATGTTCTGTTACCTACATTGTACAAAGCATCACTACCAGTGGATACTCCTTTAGTTAAACATTAGGGGTTGAATTCAATGGGCCTACTCTAAGTATGTCTCATTCTGGATCCAACCCTAGGTTGGAAACACCACCCCCACCCCACACTTATGTAAAATTAGCAGCAGCAGAACTAGCCTATCTGCTCCAAATTATTTTGCATTAAGGCTCACCAGCATCTACAAGCTCATGTGACAACTCCCAGTCAGTCCCTTCTTTTGACAAGCAGTTCTAGTTCTACCTATGAA
The DNA here is from genome assembly GCF_023053635.1 of Elgaria multicarinata webbii. NCBI lineage: Eukaryota > Metazoa > Chordata > Lepidosauria > Squamata > Anguidae > Elgaria > Elgaria multicarinata. Next base: position 88,295,006 of record NC_086177.1, read on the forward strand.
TGCATTCTACCTTTGCTCTGCATAAAAACTGCTGACCAGCAAATTCCTTTTTGCAGGCCTCTAGAGGGCTTTCAAATTCATGTTTATGAAATGCATTTGGGCTCAGTCCTGTGCCTCCAGCCTTGCCCACGTAAGTATCTGAACTTTGTATTGGAAAAGGAGGAGGAGGGGAAGGAGAAGGAGGAGGAGAAAACATTCAACATCTTTCTCCTATAGACTTTTTTGTATATTTTAAAAACATTTTAATATACATATATATGTATATATAAATATATCACAAATGGTACCATTTCTGTGTTTCAGTAGACACCTAGAAGCTGTACTGAAGCATGACTCCTACAATTTTATAATTAAAACAGTCCTTTATGGTAGTGTTCCTGCGTGTGTCCCTCCCCCTCCCCACTGCCCCCTTGAAAATCCCTGTGGACCCAGGTGTTCCATGATAAATTCAGGATGGTTATTTCACGGCGGAATCACATGCCCACGTTTGAGCCGTGATTCAGGTGGTAATGTGAAAGTGCAACTGCATGGTGTGAACACATGATCACTGGAACCTGAAACACATTTGAATGGAAAACTAGCCATTTCACAAGATCACTTTGCAATGGGGGCAGGGGATGGGGTCAGTCACCTTGTGATGAGCTTTTCCCCCTCTTGAGTTTTTCTCCCTCTGCACTTGTCAAACCAAATTGCACTCAGACCAAAATGCTTCCTTTCATGTCAGCTGCTTACATTGTGCCACAGTTTCAAGGGCTTGAGCTAAAGTGGCTCCCCCTACCTAGGGTGGCCATATGGAAAGGAAGACAGGGCTCCTGGGGTCTAGAAAAGGGAATTTCAGCAGGTGTCATTTGTATGCATGCAGTACCTGACGACATTCCCTCTTCATCACGACAGTTAAAGCTGCAGGAGCCCTGCCCTCTTTTGTATCTGGTCACTCTAGTATAGCTCCTGCAGCTTTAACTGTTGTGATGAAGAGGGAACTTCACCAGGTGCTGCATGCATACAAATGACACTTGCTGAAATTCCCTTTTCTAGACAACTGTTAAGGATACAGGAGCCCTGTCCTCCTTTCCATATGGTTACCCTACCCCTACCACTTTTACTCAGCCTACAACATCTTCTTTTCTTCTTCAGGGCAGAAATACATGCTACAAGACAAAGGCCCGCTTCCTGACAGGCGGGAAGGATACTTGGAGGGGAACATTGGTGAGCCTGAAGGTTGTGCTTAATGCCCCCGATTCTCCCCTGCAAATGGGCCCCCTCCCCTTTCCTACTGTTTTTCTGCTAGCCAGGCTTCTAGACCAGAGTGGCAAGGGGAAATAACCTTGGCAGGGGGGCATTTACAGAAGACTGGCAGGTGAAAGAAGGGTTAAGCAGAAGTACTGTCTTCTAGCCTGCTGATTCACCCCTTGCAAATACATCCTGCTTTTACATAAGCTGGCAGGTATATGCTTAGGAAACACACATTTTCTGGCACACTGTAGATCAGAGGCGGGGGAGATGTCAGGATTGCAAAAACAGCTTTGTTTTCCACTAGAAACCCCAGATGCACCAAACAGAGTCTGGTGCAAAAGACATGCGCTCAGAATTCAAGAATTCTTAGCCTGGGAATTTGTTCTGAGTGCCAGGACTGAGCGGAGCTCAAAGCCCTTCCACACCAAAATCTGCTCCTCGTCACCAGAAACTTTCTTCATTTCAGCAGTCTAATTTAAGGAAAGGGGGGAGCCATTTTGTCGCTCCTGTGGTTAAACGTAGGGAGACAGAAATCTTTGCCAACTTACTGAAAATCACCCAAAGGTCAAATGGCAGATCCCAGTCTACTTTCTGCCCAGCGCTGCCCAGATCCACCTGATTATCCTCTGCCCAGATCCACCTGATTATCCTCAACTTTCTTTTATCTAAAATCAGTGGAGGCTGGTGGCTCTGATGTCAGTGGGGCGATAAATCTGCTCCAGGTTTCGTTCAGATCCAGTCAGAACTCTAAAGGAGCTTACCTTGGACAGCTCCTTTAGAGTTCTGACTGGTTCTGAATGAATCCTGGAGCGGATTCACCGCCCCATTGACACTGGAGCGACCAGCCTCTACCACCTAAAACAAGAAGGGGGGAGACACCTTCCCAAACAATTTCTCTGTCCTTCAGCCACCCAAACCCTGCCATTTCTTTGTCGCTCTCTTTGAGGCATGTGAGCTTCAAGCTGTAGAAGCAACTTCTTTACCATCAACCCATAAAACATGCATTTCCCCTTACGTTTGGTTTCCTGAACTCGGTCTTCAACATGCACAATCGTCTTTCTTGATCCAAAATGGTAATCAATAACATGGATTACAGCTTCCGCTTCACTTTCCCACCTGCCCTCACCCTGAATGACTATCCTGTTTCTGTTTTCTAATTCAGCTGCACAACCTGTTATAAAGACAGTTGAACAACTTGGTTCTCCTTTGTTCACCTTACAACAGCATTCAGAGCATAGCAACGCACTGAAGGCATCACTGAAAGATGGTGGTGGTTGTTCCTTTATGGAGTGGTGGATCAGCACTGGTTAGCAGCTCGTGCCAATCCCATTACTTATTGGCCCTGCCTTCTACCATAATGCACACCACTGTCCATAAAGTCGTTGCTCACGGGTGGAATTTGTAGCCAGTCTTTCCGATGGTCCTTTGTCATTCAGACTGGCTGAGTGAATCCTCTAACTATTACAACATCCCATTTCACACCTACCAGTTGCAGACTGCTGAGAATTTCTTAGGATTTGTGCACATGTGTTTCATTTGCTTTTGGGCTGCTGTACTAGGAGTTGAGGGTAGCATTTATCGCTAGGCAGCTAGCTGTGAGCTTACCAATAAGCCCTAGCCAGAGATCCTTGTATTAGAGATAAGTAAGAATCTACCAGCGAGTCATGGCAGTCTACTTCTAGCATAAAGTGGAAACAGAACGTTGCGTAGAAAACTATTTGACCCTGGATTGGATTGTGATACAAATGTTAAGTGCCCTGCCTCTGGTGCACACATGAAGCTCCTCATAAGTGGAGGCTTCTTCATTCACTACAATGTCAGAGAATGTTCTTCAGCATCCCCCAGTATTGAAATGAATGTGGCAGATATTTCTTGCGCATTGCTCCACGTGTGCCTCAGAGCCCTACAGAGTTTTGGAACAGGGCCCACATCTCCTCCTTTTTTTCCCTTTCTTTTCTTTTTCTTTTAAGCTTGAAACTGACAACACAAAACAAAACTTAAGGCGTCAATCCTAAGCATGCTAGGAAGTAAGCCCTGTTAAAACTCAGCGGGATTTACTCCTGGGTAAACATATTTAGGATCAGGCTGCAGATCTTTACAACCACTTGGAAATCGACACTGTTGTGCAGACCGCCCTCTCCGCGTCCGGGACGAGTTTTGGAGAGTGTTGAGCACAACGTCTAACTGATCTGCCACAAAGAAAGCTAAAGATGCCACAAAAGAAGGCATAGTTGGCCATACAGAGGCAACACCACCATGAATGTTGTTTTGGCAAAAAGAGAAAAGAAACAAAAACAGAGACACGAGATAATCCAAGCAACTGTTTTAGAATTGCCCAGCACTGCTGGGATCGCACTGAAGGAGTCGGACGATAGACGGATCACTCTTGGCTCCCCGAATAAACTCTTCCAGAGATAGTTTTCCTAGAAAATAAATAGAGATGCTGGTTTGGAATTCTAAAACACATAAAAGCATACGCATGAAGCTTAACATTTTAAGGTTTGCTTGCTTCTCTTTATTCCTATATGTATGCCGCCATATGTAAACCTTGCAAAAGCACCTGTTTTCCTAGGGTTTTCCTAGGGTCTGCCTTCTGTTGATGAAAGGGATTTTATATCATGTTTTTATACTGTTTGTTTTATACTCTGAATAGTTTTAGTTTTTGTGAACCACCCAGGGAGCTTTGGCTGTTGGGCGGTATAAAATGCAATAAATAATAATAATAATAATAATAATAATAATAATAATATGCTCACAGAAGATGCCTCCACCCAATTTTGAGAAATTCCACTCCCCCTTCCAACAACTCATTCAGCAGGGTCCCCTGACCCTTTGTGTAGCATTTTCAGAGGGCTAGAAGGGCTGCTGTGGGGTAGAAGGGGTGGGGCACGCCACTCCTGCCAGCACAGTTGCCCTCTGCTAAATCTGGATCCAACTCCACTTGTGCCAAAGCTTCCTATTAACCAAATGCACAATATCATCTACGTTGCCCCTCTCAGAATGACCTTCCCAATTGTACATGGAGGCTTCGAATTTGGAGGCTTTGAATTTCCCTTATTGATTAAAAGATAATTTATCATGGTGAACCTAGAAATCTTCAAGGTATCAGATTGACTGTGCTGGCCACGCAGTCAGTCAAATAAATGTTAGCTATCACAAAAATATCGAAAGGCAAAAGTTGTGCTAACAGTGTTTGGTTCAAAAACCAAGTCTCAATAAGGTTTTTTTGTTTTTAAATTTGACATAAAATTCTTTCCACAGAATAACAAAATGTCACAATATTTTTTGAACTAACAGAAATTTCTTTCAATAGGCTTTTTAAACATAAATTTCTTTCAATAGGCTTTTTAAACATAAATTTCTTTCAATAGGCTTTTTAAACAATTTTCTTTCAATAGGCTTTTTAAACATAAATTTCTTTCAATAGGCTTTTTAAACATAAATTTCTTTCAATAGGCTTTTTAAACATAAATTTCTTTCAATAGGCTTTTTAAACATAAATTTCTTTCAATAGGCTTTTTAAACATAAATTTCTTTCAATAGGCTTTTTAAACATAATTTTCTTTCAATAGGCTTTTTAAACATAATTTTTTTTCAATTGACTTTTAGGCCAATTAAAAGAAATTTATGTTAAAAAAGACTATTGAAAGAAATTTATGTTAGTTCAAAAAATATTGTGACATTTTGTTATTCTGTGGAAAGAATTTTATGTCAAATTAAAAAACAAAAAAACATTATTGAGATTTCGATCACTCCCGCTGTTAATATTGTTTAGTATTTAGGATATTGTACATCGTTGTAGTTGTGTGCCCTCGGCACTTGTTGGTTGCTATTCTTATCAACTACTGCCTTCTTTAATTTTGTGCATCAAAAACCAAGTCCCCATTCAGGACAGCAGTGGGCGAAGTGGCCACACTGCACCACGGATATATCGCCTCCCACCCCACCTTTAAATTCATGACTGAATTACAAGAAGACTGAATTATGCAAAGAAACCATTTTCTTCCCGTTTCCGCCAGTCCTTTCAGCTACATTTTTTTTGCCCCCGCTACGTAGCACACCTGATGTCCCACTTACACCAGGCGGGTAAAAGAGCAGCGGAAAGGACTGGGGATGTGGTAGTGGCCAAGGGAAGGCCACAATTCTATGGCAGATTGAAAGGCATAGGGGGAATACCAAAAGTTGCCTTAAACCAGATCAATTTGTCTATCAAGTCCAGCATAAACTACTTTGACTTGCACTGGAACCCCAGGGTCTCAGTTAGAGGTCTTTCACATCACTTCTGTCCTGATCTTTTATAAACTGGAGATGTCCAGGGATTAAACCTGGAGCCTTCTGCATGCAAAGGAGGAGCTCCACCACTAAGATGTGGTTCCTTCCCCTACCTCCAGGTGGTGATCTGACAACCTAACAGAGGCTCCTAAGCAAGCATCTCTCCCATTACTAAACAGATGAGCAATTCTATCACCAGTGGAGGCTGGTGGCTCCAATGTCAGTGGAGCAATGGATCCGCTCCAGGTTTCAGTCAGAACCAGCCAGAACTCTGGTTCTGACTGAAACCCAGAGCGGATCCACCACCCCACTGACATCAGAGCCACCCAAGTCTACTGACTATTACCTGATCAGCAACAGGGGTGCAACGTCGCCACAACATTAATAAAGGATGACGTTCAACTGGGCACTTATTCTTTGGTGCTCAATAGGGTGGGGAGTCCCCTGCGTAGCCATCATTTTTACATGCAGCAGGTCAGATCCACAAACTAAAATCTTTTGTCACAGGGATATCTTCCCACACTGGAGCGGTTTAGCTCGGGAAAATATTTTGCGCAATTCCAAGAGGCTTTCGGAAACTGATCTCCTGCGATATCTAGAATCCAGGAGAAAAATAGTATTTTGAGCCAGCCAAAATGTTTGACAAACTCCTACAGTGGGCATTGTTGTCGTTGCTTTTAGCAATGATACCTACTTACTCCACCTTTCATAATGGCACATGCCTTTAATTTTGTACGTATTTCTGACTGTGGGTTGTATTATGAACGATATTCAAAAGTAAATCCTTGCTTGAGTTAGTCCTATATAAATATCCGCCAGTTATTTTTCACTTGTAAGTGACAATGGGCTAGAGACTCGTGGAAGTGGGGGAGCATGTAGAATTCTTTCCTAGCCCTGGATTTGGGAGAAAGGATAGGGCTTGGAGGGGCCAGGAAGCACGATATCACCAGGATGCCTCCTGTTGTGCAATTAGAGCTCTGATCTATGGATTGGGCTTTTTGCTGGCTAACATTCAATAGAATCATAGAATTGTCGAGGTAGAAGGGGCCTATAAGGCCATCGAGTCCAACCCCCTGCTCAATGCAGGAATCCACCTTAAAGCATCCGACAGATGGCTGTCGAGCTGCCTCTTGAATGCCTCTAGCATGGGAGAGCGCACAACCTCCCTAGGTCATTGGTTCCATTGTCATACTGCTCTAACAGTCAGGATTTTTTCCCTAATGTCCAGCCAGAATCTGGCTCCTTGTAACTTGAGCCCATTATTCCGTGTCCTGCACTCCAGGATGATTGAGAAGAGATACTGGCCCTGTGAAAACTTTTCAAGTATTTGAAGAGTACTATCACGTCTTTCTTTCATGTCTTTTCCCATAATAATGTAAACATTCAGCATTTCACAGATCCTTGGAGGCCAGTTGCTATCTACATAGTGATATCCTTCTGTTTATTCAATCCATCCAGCTCTTTCACAAGTTTGAGAGGCAGAACAAACAGAAGCTAGTTAAAAAGAAAACCATCCAAAGATATTTACCATCCCGATTAGTGTCCATCTGGCGGAAGATTTTCTCTGTCCTTTTCTCTGGTGTCGATTCGTCTTCTGGCATCTTCATAACTGAAGAAACCATCTTGTAGATTGCCTAAGAAATGGAACACGAGGAAGGGTCATGATTCCGGAGACTGCTATAGGGTGAATCATAGGCTGTCAGAACCACCCGAGGTGACTTTTAAGAGCTAAGCTAAAGCAGCCTTCCCCAACCTGGTGCCAGCCAGAAGTATTGGACTACAACAACTCCCATCATCCCTGGGAGTGTACATGTCCTAGCAGTGTACATGTCCTGAGAAGCTGCAACAAATTTCTCAATGTGTATAAATACAGAGAAAAACACATGTGTGCAAGGGTCACATGTGAGGTTTCAAATTATGCTGTACATGCTTCTGAGTACTGGGAAATGGCTAACGTACAAAGCGCATGAACTGGTACACTGGAATCCCAAAAGAGTCTGCACAGACGGCAATACTTACTCCATTACTTGCTTGAGAGAATAGTAGGACAGAAATGCACCAAATAATAAAGAGATTTGATCTAGGGATCAATATGGGCCTTTTGCTAGTCCTGCCAAAATTCCCTTCCCTTCCCTCAAAATTCCTTGGTTGTTATACCTGTTACAGGACACCGGCAAAATATGGGCTAGCTGCAGAAAGTTCACACCCACCCCAAGAAATATTTGCTAATCTTATTGAAATTCCATGTTCCCCCTTCTCTAGATGGCCCTCTGAGTCTTTGCTCAATCAGGCCCTTCCAAATAAGTGGCAACATGGCTTTTTGAAAAATGTCACTCAGTTCATTATCCCAAACATTGTACAAACCTCGACCATCATTACTCCATCTCCTCCACTCACCCCCATTAAATTGCCCTGTTTGGAAAATGCATAGCAGGTTAAAGCACAGGAAAAGAAATGTCAAACAGGGAACTGCAATGCAACTCCCTCCGCAAACTCAGGCACAATCCCATGCAAGTTGACTCAAAAGTCTGATTGACTTCTGTGACGCCACCCACCCACCCCGTCCGCTGGGTTTACTTCTGGATCACTTTCCTTCTCTTATGACTCCAAAGGACCCAGCTCAGGTGCACTCGTCAGGGCTAGAGATGCCAACTCTGTCCTTGTGGCACGCCTACTTCTGCTTAGGCCCCCACAGCAGCACAGATCAGCACCCTTGACTCAACCTTCTCCCTTCCGCTGCCACCAAATGATTACCTTCCCCAGGTACTCCAATGTCCACACCAGGTATAAATGAACGTTATTTATTCAGCAAGATGATGATGCAGGTTCAAAGCTTATTGGTTTCTCTCAGTGACAAGTGTATGGTTTCATAGGTTACTTCACTTTAATGTTTCACAATATATAACTTCAAGTACTCCTACCTACTCTACCCCTTTCTAAACTACACTTTTCTCATTCCCACACTCTAATCCACCAAAACAGCAAACACGCAGACCCCTCCTCTCTCTATCCCAAAGCATTCCTTTCCATACCTTCTCTCCTCAGAAGCAGCCTATATATTCTCCGCAGTCCCCCAACTCCTCCCCTTCTCACAGCCAATCCAGATGCTCTACACAAACATCCAATCAGCACTCTCCTTCCATCCAGCACTCATTGATTCATACTTACCAATCTGCAACAACCATACAGTGAGCACTTACTTAAAACTCTGCAAACCGTAATAAATTCTTATACTTTACACATAGTCAAAAGCAGTAAAACATCACAACTTCAATGAGGCTTGTTCCCAAGTCAGAGTGCCTAGGATCACAATCTTAATCCTCCCACCCCCTGCAGCATACAGAGAATCCTGCATCCCTGGACTTCCAAGCTCCTTGGCTTCCATTTTCAGATCCAGCACACATAGGAGTTCTTTTAACCCTTAAACAGAACATAACTTTATTTTTTTATTTTTTTTAAATTTAATTTATTATTACATTTGTAGCCCTGCTTTTTTCCTCTTGCAAGGAACCCAAGCCGGCTTACATGGTCTTCCTCCTCTCCATTTTATCCTCAGAATAACCGTGAGGTAGATTAGGATTCTGTGGGTGAATTCACTGTGGGTGAATTTCCACACAGGGCTTCTTCTTGAGGGGGTCAGACATGATTTTGAATGTCTGGGCATGGCAGGGGTGTGCCATAGCTTCTCGTTATGTGTGAACCTGGTGAGGGTGGGCTGTTGGGGTGGTTGATAAGCTACCCTCAACCCCAAACAGCCTATGGGTTCTAGGTAGCTTGTTACCCATAGCAACAAGCCACACTAGCCAGGATTGCATGACATAAGAAGCTGCACTGTTGAGGGTAATTATGCTAATCCCCCCAGCACACGACAGATCTACACCAAGCAGGCTATAGCACTATGAAAGCGGTATAAAAGCAGTATATAAGAGGAAGGAGCCACACCAAGCTGGATATAGCACTATGAAAGTGGTATGTGTCAATGGGCCCCAACAGTTGTCAGTGCACTTCAATACCGCTATAAAGCAGTAGTGTGGCTCCTGCCTCTTATGTACTGTTTCATATCACTTTCATAGTGCTATAGTCTGCTTGGTGTAGATCTGGCCTGAAACTAGCTGGGAAGGAACCAACACTCCCCTCTGCTGTTCCTCTCCATCTTGCCATTACCTTGGGAAATTCACACCCAGTATATTTTCACTGCGCGATGCTGTGGCCATGACACAGACTGTCAAAAGCAATGAAATTCAACATTTACGCTTGGAACTCCATCTTGAAAATGAGAACAAGCTGCAGAGGCTTACTAGCCATGACAGCTGAACAGAACAGCAGCCCTTCATTAAAAACGGGGTTTTCGGAAAGCTTGTTACAACCGGCTACTCATGGAGCTAAAAAGAAACATTGGGTGTCTCGATGGAAGCTGCAGAAATTCCCTTTTCAATACAACTATTGAAGATACAGGAGCCCTGTCCTCCTTTTCATATGGTCACCCTATGTACACTGCCCTGGACAGCGATAGAACAAAGGCACAGGATAAATTCAATACATATCTTTGGTTCATTTGACCTGGGCAAGTCACGTGGAACAGATGCGCCCTAGGCTGAATACTGCCTCCCCCACAAAACTACTCTGGTATTATTAGTAGTACTGGAGTAAAGCCTATGTTGCCATGGGCGCTGGCAGTCTGAGGGGGAAGCACACTGCTCCTTGACTCCCGCTATATCAGTCCAGAAGTTGTATGGAGGCTACTTTCCTTCAATGCAACCAGGGACTTTTGGCCCTCGCTTCCTCACACCCATCGCTGCTGAACGGCATTCATTTCTTCCCCTCAGACCTCATGCCCGTCTCCTTCCCTCTTCCTCTACATTTTAAAACCTGGCTTTTCCTAGGAGCCCACTTCTTTTCCTCCTCTTCCGCCACCTCAGAGAGTTTGCTGCCACCTCCACCACCAGCCCTATTGCCAATATGGCCGCTCCGAGAGCGAGTTCGACGCTCAAAGTCCAAGTCCCTCCCTCTGTCACCGTCTTTGTGTTTTCCTCCCTGGCCAGGGCGCGGAAACATTCTGTTTGGCTATTAAAGTTTCAGGCTTTGAACTTTTTCGAACTTTCAAAATTTTCTGTATGTCTACACTGCTCAACCTTCAGGTATTATTATTATTTTTTAAAAATGAGCAAAATCAGTCGAGTAATAAGCCTAATAATAATAATAATAATAATAATAATTGTATTTATTACCCGCCTCTCCCTCTGGATCGAGGTGGGGAACAACACCAAACACAATATAATACATATAATATAATGTACTGTTATATAGATGATGATGATGATGATGGGGATGGATCCAGGTTCTGCCTTCTGTAGATCCCACACACACTCCAATCAGCAGGGACCTTTTGATATCTGTGTAGTATTTTCAGGGGGCTGGAATGGGTGCCATGAAAATAAAGGGATGGGGAAAGTCCACATCTGGCTAATCTGGATCCTCTTCTGATGATGACGCAATCAATGTGCATGATGCTTAGCAGAGTAGAAAAGGACAGGCACCTACCCTCAAGAATTTACAATCTAAACTTTGACAGCAGAGGAAGTGGTGACAGGGCTAAACAGGGAAGGAATACATGATTGCTTTTGTCAGACATAAAAAGGGTTAGTCACAGGCAAAATTGCAGCAGGGCAGGGGAATTAGCCAAAGGCTTCATGGAAATGTTGGGTTTTGAGGAGGGATTTGCAGAAACACCAGCAAAATCCACCATCAAATAGTATAAGGGTGACCATATGGAAAGGAGGACAGGGCTCCTGTATCTTTATCACTTGTAGAGAAAAGGGAATTTCAGCAGGTGTCATTTGTATGCATGCAGCCCCTGGTGAAAGTCCCTCTTCACAACAGTAAAAGCTGCAGGAGCCTTGGCCTCTTAACCAGCTACAAAACACATACATGGAATATAATGGCCTGAAGGCATATGATAAACCTGTACTGCTGAAGTTAAGCTTGTTCTCATTTTCAAGATGATGTTAAGCAGAACTTATGCAGTTTTGTTTTCTGCCCCTGATAGAAACATCAATGAACTACAACATAGACTGGCCACCCAACAAGAAAAAACCCCTACAATTCACTCCTGCTACCTTATATTTGTTAGAAAAATACATGCTGTTTTAAATGCAGAGATGAGCCCCCATGTTGTAAAAATGTGATGTCATGGGACATTATTATCTATTACATGTTTATCCCACCAAGGAACTCAGGACAATATATATGGCTGTTCCCCACCATATTTTATCCTCACGCTGTGAGGTATCTTAGGCTGACAAATGGATAACTGTCCCAAAGTCACCTGAATTTCACGCCTAAATGATGTTTACCCTGTTCTTTCATGTCCCCATTCAAGACTCTAGGAATACAGGAAGCTGCCGTATACTGAGTCAGACCGTTGGTCTATCTACCCCAGTATTGTCAACACTAACTGGCAGCAGCTCTCCAGAGCTACAGGCAGAATTCTTTCCTTGTCCTACCTGGAGAAGTTGGGGTTGAAACCTGGGACCTTCTGTATGTCAAGCATGTGCTCTATCACACTGAGCTATGGCCCCTCTAACCACTGCATCACACTGGTTCTTCACTGACTTCACTTCACACAAACATACCCAACAGTCATCAAGAGGGAATCGTGGACTGTGTGAAATACAGACTAGTCCACCCACAGAAGGAAGGGTTCTCATTTCGGTTCTAATGCTAAGGACCAGGGTTGAGCTCCCTTTATTATTTATTATTATTTATTACTTGAATAATACTTGAAAAAGAACATCTTTGCCTGCTGGTGCAAGGACATTAAAAATGGAGCCAACCTAGTCTCCCTCAGTAGAGAGTTCCAAAGACTCAGAGCAATCACCAAGAAGGCCCTCTCTTGCATTCCCACCAAATGCACCTCCAGTGGCACCGAAAGAAGGGCCTTCCCCAGTGGTCCTAAAACCCAGGCAGGCTCATACAGGAGGTGGTGGTCTTTCAAGTGGCCTGGTCCCAAGCCATACAGTTCACAAAGCCACATCTTTAGCCATAAAGACAGGAATCCCAGTTGGCAGAGCCTCACAATTTATCAGCTTGATGTGCTAAACCAGAATAAGGAAGCAGTTAGAAAAGATCTAGTTAACACAGCTGGCTGGGGAATGCTTTTAGTTGTAGGACTATTTTCTGCCTAAACGTGCATAGGGTTGCACCTTTAGAGGGTTCCATTTTAACCAGCAATGAAACATTACTCAGATTTGAATGTATTATATTCTTATACCAAAGGGAAAGCCAAGAACAATGGAGGATTTATTTCTTGTTCCTTGTTTGTGAAACCATCAAGAGCATTTAAAAAAAAAAAAGGAAAGGAAGTAAAAACAACAAATAGACGTCTTGCAAGTGGTACATACCTGGACTATTTCCAGCATCTCTGCCTTGCTGATGTATCCGTTTCCATCCAAGTCATACATGCTGAATGCCCACTTCAGCTTTTGCTCCAGTTTCCCTCTGGACGTTACACTCAAGGCAATGATAAATTCTCTGAAGTCTATTGTCCCGTCGCCATTCGCGTCAAACGTACGGAACACGTGTTCGGCAAATTTAGAAGCGTCCCCATAAGGAAAAAAATTCCCATAGATTTTCTTAAACTCCTCCATGGACAAATGTCCACTTGGACAGTCTCTCAGGAAGCCTTTGTACCATTCCTGGATCTCATGTTCTGTAAAGTCTGTGCTTTCTAGCAAATCTTGCATCACTTCAGGGCGTAACTTGCTGTTCTGTTTTCCCATGTTGGTGTCAGGATCTTATCTAAAAGAAAGGTGGAGAAAAACAAGTTAATTTCTTGTTTACAAAACTAGAGGCTGATGATGAACATCGTGGGCCTCAGAAGAGGCTTACAAAAAGATGGTTTTGTGGGTGATAATTAAATATTGTCATTGGATGAGTTCAATGTGGTCCATGGAGTGTAACTGAAACCAAGATCCCAAAGAAGACTGCACATGCAAATGAGGAGTAGCTGATTTTCGCTTCTGGCTGAAGCCCCTTGCATCAGATTGAATGGGGGCAGGGGGGTCCGTGACCTTCAGTATTTTGGGAGGGGCATGAAAGGCTGCAGTATGTGGAAGCAAGAGATGGCCTGGGGAATACATGAAACACCATGTAAAGCCCCTTTGGAAGCTAGCCTTAGTTATAGGCATGAGGATCACACTTTAATTAAGACCGATGATAAAATATGATATTTTGCATGTTACTTCATAATACAGCGAAAAGGAAGACTTCAGTAAAATAGTTTTTTTTTAAAAAAAACTTTCCAATAAAAGAAGAACTGCCACCAAGATCTTGCTGGTTATTGTTAATTAGTATGCAAAATCCTGCCTCTCTTGCCCTTCAATCTCTCTGACCTAAACCTATCATCCTGGACTAAATGAGCTTTGTTCTGATCCAGCACGGCTCTTCTGATGTTCTTCTCTTTTTAGAGTGTGGTTTCTGCAAACTTGGCTACCTTACTTTTCACCCCTGACTCCAGCTCATTTACAGGTAGGTTGGGGCGAGACAGGCGTGTGTCACGTACGTGTATCTGCAGCAGAGCAGCAAATGAACAGCTTCTGGGCTGCAAGCATTTGGCCAGTTGTTTCATTGCTGCCATCTCCTCCTTTTGAGGGAATGAAGCCCTGCACAGCAACTTGCCTGAGACTGGAGGAGATGGGCTGCAGGGCCCTTTGTTACTCAGCAACAGAGCCAAGAGAACAAGGTGTCAGCAGCAGCAGCCTCCAAAGGAGGTAGCTCTCTCAACCATTCCCTTGGTACCAATGCTGCTGCAGCTAGTGGGAAAAGAAAGCATCTCTAGGTGAATCCAGTATAGCCTTCCTCAACCTGGTGCCCTTCAGATGTTTTGGACTTCAACTCCCATCAGCCCTAGCCCCAGGTCAATTGCCAGGGATGCTGGGAGTTGTAGTCCAAAAGACTTAGAGGACACCAGACTAGGGAAAGGTCAACTAGCTGATCATGCAAGGTTCCCAAATGGATGGAAGGCCATACACATGTACAGCTGTATGAGCACAGCGTTTTCTTAAATGTGTTCTACACAATGCAACATGGGTCAGTGGTGGAGCAGGCAGGCATGCTAACATTGGGGGGGGGCTAGCCAGCATGGTTCCTCCCCCTCCTCTACACACAAACACACACACACACACACACACAGGTTCTGTCTTTTTAAAGATGTGAAAGTATTATTATCTTATCTACTATGTCCCTTGTCTCTTAGCTCACCACAACCCATGGCTACAAATCTATTCACAGATTAGCTCCATTAGCTCCAAGACCTTTGTGGGTAGCTAGAACAAATGCTTTGCATACAAATGCTCCCACATTCAATTCCTGGCATCTCCAGGTAGGCCTAGGAAAGACGCCCATCTGTAACCCTATAAAGCCTCTGTCGGTCAGAGTGGCTAAGCAATTCCCAACTTGGGTCCTTCCAGAACTTTTGGCCTTGGAATCCCATCAGCCCCAGCCAGCCAATGCTCAGGAATAATGGGAACTGTAGGCCAAAACATCTAGAGGGAGCTGGGGTGGGGACTCTCAGTAAACAATACTGAGCTAGATGGACCAATAATCTCACTCTGGATAAGGTAGCTTCCTATGATCTTTTCACAGCCAGTTTAAATAACAGAAATGATTGAAATCATATTAAGCACCAATTGCTCTAGTGATGTTAATCAACTCTAAAGATGACACCTTCTGCATTTAATCAAAGTTATTTTGATACGAGTAGTGGACTGTATTCTTTATTAGGCTCCAATGTCCTTATTTCTTGTATTCTTATGTAAGAGGCAGTCTGCCTATGGACACCAGCTGCTGGGAAACGTGGGTGGGAGGGTGCTGTTGCACTCATGTCCTGCTTGTGAGTTTCCTGTGGGCAGCTGGATGGCTGCTGTGTGAGCAGAATGCTGGACTAGATGGACCCTTGGTCTGATCCAGCACGGCTCTTCTTATGATGATAAACATTAAAGTCATATACTCATGAGGTTACTTTTCCCTATGCATAGTTTTTTTAACAGTAAAAATTAAAATTAGAGGATGTCATTAAGATAGAAGCTCAAGGTTTAAATATGAAGTGTATTTTTCTTAACCATTTATATCCATTAGTGGCCAGGTAATCAAAACCACATAAAAGTATACCATATATAAAACTGGAAAGCCTTTTCCCTTTAAAATAACTCTGAAAAAATACATCTCAAATGCAGCTCTTAGGTCCAATTTTTCAATTAAATTATCACTGTTACTTTTGTTACAAGAAAATTGCTCAGCCACGTTACGCTATGGGTTTAGAAAAGATTATTGCCTTTTAGCCATTAAACAGCATTTTAGAGGCCAAACTCAGCTCTAAAGAGCAGCTTAGATTAGCTTTTCTAAGAGCTCTACAAGACAGCACCTGCAAAAGAAAAGGCCCCTCAATTTCATGGTTCAAAAATGGTCCTTTCAGATACTAGCTAGTTAATCCAGGACAGGACTGGATTGTGGAAAGTCATTTTTAGGACCAGGATTGAATGCAGGTAATCAATGTCCCAAAACAACGCACGGTACCAAATGTCCATTAAGAGCATGTGCAATTCAATGGAAGAACTCTTATCAAGACGTACAAGTGACACTGAATGCAAAAACACTGGATTGCCCCTATTCACTTGTTGGATTTTTGCCAGCATATCTTTTGTTTATTGCATTGCATTTCATTTAAATCCAACCTCTCCTCCAAGGAGCTCAAAGCAGTGCACACTATTCCCCACCACCCCATATCATCCTCACAACAACCCTGTGAGATATGGTAGGCTGAGAGGTGTGACTGGTCGAAGACCTCTCAGACAGTTTCATGCCTGAGTTTAACCCAGGATTCCCCAGTAATAAGAACATAAGAACAGCCATACTGGATCAGATCAAGGGTATATTTAGTCCCGCACTCTGCTCACACAGTGGCCAACCAGCTGATGACCAGGGACTCACAAACAGAACACTGTGCAACAGCACCCTCCAACCCATGCTCCCCAGCAACTACTGTACATAGGCATACTGCCTCTGCTGCAGGAGATAGCACATAGCCATCAGAACTAGTAGGTATTGATAACCTTGTCCTTCAGGAATTTATCTAATCTCCTTTTAAAGCCATCCAAATTGGTGCTCAACACTACATCTTGTAGTAGCGAATTCCATAGTTTAACTTTGCACTGTGTGAAGAAGTACTTCCTTTTATCTGTCCTGAATCTCCCATCAATCAGCTTCATGGGATGACCCCGGGTTCTAGTATTTTGAGAGAGGGAGAAAAATGTCTCCCTATCCACTTTCTCCATGCCATGCATAATTTTGTACACCTCTATCATGTTACCCCTTAGCCTCCTTTTTTCCAAACTAAACAATCCAAAATGTTGTAACCTTCCCTCATAGGAGAGATGCTCCAGCCCCTTGATCATTTTAGTTGCCCTTTTCAGCCCTTTTTCCAGCTCTACAATATCTTTCTTTAGGTGTGGTGACCAGAACTGTATGCCTTATTCCAAGTGTGATCACACCATAGATTTGTATAAAGGCAGTATGATATTGGCAGTTTTATTCTCAATTCCTTTTCCAAATATGCCTAACATGGAGTTTGCCTTCCCCCCCCCTTTTTTTTTTTTACAGCAGCCACACACTGGGTTGACATTTTCATCAAGCTGTTCACCACAACCCCAAGATCTCTTTCTTGGCTGGTCACCATTAGTTCAGATCCCATCATGTGATACTTGAAGTTGGGATTTTTTGCACCAACGTCATCACTTTACACTTGCTTACATTGAACCGCATTTGCCATTTAGATGCCCATTCTCCCAGTTTGGAGAGATCCCTTTGGAGCTTCTCACAATCCCTTTTTGTTTTACCGACCCTAAATAATTTGGTGTCAGCAGCAAACTTGGCCACTTCACTGCCTATTCCTAATTACCGACAAACTATGAACAGATTGAAAAGCACTGGTCCTAATACAGATCCCTGTGGGACCCCACTAGTCTTGGGCCTCAGCTAGACCGGGCTTTATCACGGGATGAACCCTGGGATCGTCCCTGTGCATCCACATGACGCACAGGGGATCCCAGGATCAGGGAGGGATCATCCCTCCCTTGCCCTGGGCTAGATCCCTCCCCTTTGGGGCCGCTTTTTCCGTGGTCCCGGGCTGAACCCAAGGCCACAGAACATGTGGCCCGTTGCCGCAGTTTGACCCAGCTCCGTGTGATTCCTCGCGCGGAATCAGGAGCTGCGCCCATCAGGGGTAGGGTGAGGGGAGCAGGGAAATTAAGTTAAATTTTTAAAAAGTCCTACCTTAAGCGCGAGAACATTCGTGCGCTGCTTCTCCTTTAAAAATAATTTTTAAATGGCAGACACAATGCCTCTCTTCCTGAGATCGTTGCACCTCACGTGTAAACGGAGGGATCTCGCATTAATCGCAACCCGAGATCTTCCCTCCTCCATCACGGATTATAAGGTAGGTCTAGCTAAGACCTTGGTCTGAAATTCTAACCACCACATCACACTGGCTCTTACTGGCTTCAAGTATTTTTTTAATGTAGATCCTGTTTTAACAGTAAGTTAGGGTATACTAAGAAATGTGGGTTGTGTTATATATTTAAATTCTGTCTTTACTTCCTTGGCCTTTCCGCCCTCCAACCGAACTCTCACATCTGTTTAACTTGCCTGCAACTTTATGTGCTCTCTCTTTCTCTCTCTCTCCAGTACTAGGTTTCACTTGCTTAAACACAACTGTTTTCATTATTTACCATTGGGTTAACTCTCAAAGCCGGTCTGGCTGTTCCTTGGTGCGTTTGTCCAAATAGGACTTACAAAGGACCCAACTTTCAGAAAACTCAGCAGTAAAGAAGCAAGGAAAGGAAATGAGAAAACTAAATGCCTTTCAGCAGCAGTGAAAGATTAGATAAGCAATCACAAAAGCTAAGAAGCAAAACAGAGGATGGCCACAGAAACATAAAGTAAGCTGATACCTTTAATTTTGCCTACCTATATTGCTAAGAGAGTTTAATTAAGAAGAGAGCCCAAATTATTAAGATCCCACTTCATGAACAAGAACTTTGCATCAGTTTGGGGGAGTTGTTCCCCCCAATGTCCAAACTACAGCACTGTGTAGCCCCAATCTGACAGCTCAATGTGTCCCATCTTGTCTGGGAGCTCATAAACAAATTTAATGCAAGCCTCTCATTCTAGACCACAAAACTCCTTGGAACAAACAGGTTCATAAGATTTGGTTCCAACAAAACCAACGTTGGTGCTGCAAGGAGGACATTAATAGAGACTTTCTTCAAACAGAGTTCTCTGACCTGACTCCATAGCCAACAATCAAGAATCATATTTAGTTACTGTGTGACTGAAGTCATACTGCATAATAATCAGAGAAATCTGTTTGGGGGAGCAGAGTTCGATGGGTTATCCTAGGCTCAGGCCCTCCTGACTTCCTTTCACTTCCTGCTGCAGCGCCCGACTTGATCTATAGCGAATCAGGCCAGTTTGTGGATTCTCTGGGAGTTCTGCAGGTTTTTTAAGGTTCTGAAATTTGCGCACATTTCTGAGGCATTTATGTACATTTCTGAGCAATCTGTGCATGTTTCAGAGCAGTTTGTGCACATTTCAGAGTAATTTGTGCAAATTACAGCCACAATTTGTACAACTTTGGGCGTAACTTGCACAAATTCCTCAAAAATTTGCACAATTTGCAGAACCTTAAAAAAAAGTGCAGTGTTTGGGGAAGAGCCCACAGCTCATGTTGCAGACACAAAGTGAGTCATATACAATACAGAACTCCACTGAGTCAACGAAGAACCAGATTTCCCAGCGACCAACATTCCTAGATCAAAGTCATAACAATATCAAGAAACAGGCAAAGACAAGTATCTAACAAATCACTGGGTTTGTTTCCCTGTTCACATGAAGCACCTAGCTACATCGACAGATTTTCCTTTTCTGAAGGTCCTTCCTTTCTCTCCCCACAGCTTAGGCCATGGCTAGACCTACTAAGTCTAGCACGACGGAGGGGGTATGATCTTGCAATATGGTTATCATGAGATCTCCCTTCTGTCTACACGCAGCGCGCGACGTCCCAGGAGGAAGAGGACATCACAGCCGCCATTTTGTTTGTTTTTTTAAAGGAGAAGGAGTGCACGGGCGCTCGGGCGCAAACACTAAGTTTGTTTTTTTTAAAAAAAACAATGGGCACAGAGATCCTGAGAGCTCTATGCCCCATGCCCGGGTCCCAAGTCCTTGCAGTTACTCGTGAGGAGCTGGGACAACCCGCAACGCCCAGCCACACGTTCTGCGGTCTCGGGGTCATCCCAAGACCGCAGAAAAAGTGGGATAGAAAGGTAGAGCGATATCCCGGGGCAAGGGAGGGATCATCCCTCCGTGCTCCCAGAATCCCCTGTGCATCATGTGACAAGGGACAATCCCCGGGATATCGCCCCATCTAGCTATGGCCTTAGAGTCCTGAGGTTTGCCAAGGAATGATAGTTAATGCACACTCAATGCCCTGCATTTTAGCGTGTGCATCACACAAATGTGCCCCTATGAGCCCTTGTTTTTGAATGCAGGGAGCTGTATGTGACCGATTAACACCGAATCAATTCGAAGGATTGTAAATAATTCACAACAGGTTACCACTTCAAGCTCTCCAGTTTCTCTAATTTTCATCGTCTCACTGTTCATAAGCTCAAGATATTATTACTCTTTCCAGCTGCTCTCTTTTCTTTCAGGGGCCACTGAACAAAACCATAGCTAACACACTGCAAATGAAGTCTATCGAGACACAAGGCCTCGGTCCATTAAACGCACTTCAAATCTACCCCGCAGTTTCCACTGGAGTCCAACAGACTGGCTTCATTTTCCAGGCCAGCATTTTCCAAGCGGAATTTAGTCAGGGTAAGGAAAAGGCGCTTTTAACAAAAGCAAAATCCCTTGTATTGTATTAGAAGGCTTTAATTCAAACATTCTATTTTTATGTTGCCTTTATTACCCTGGGAATGCTGATTCATTCCTAGCAACAGCATTCCCCCGCTACACTTGGCACACCAGAAGAATTTGTTTTGAATGAAAAATAAGCATATTGAAAACAACGTGATCTTTTCAAACAGAAGGAAAAGAACTGTGTCCCCCATCACCACCACAGAGGCCAAAAACATACGAAATATAAATCCCCCAACTTATAAACATTTGTTCCTGAGCATCTGCCTAAAGTGATGCCATTAAGATCCTTGTAAACGTAATGTGCGCTGACTGCACTTGCAGAGCTGTCAGTGGGTGAATAATACACATAACCACTTAGGAAACAGTAACATACCACCCTGTGCACGTAACAATCACTACGTCTTGTGGTAGTCCATAGTTGAAACTATGGAATTCACTTCCACAAGATGTAGTGATGACCACCAGTTTGGGTGGCTTTAAAAAGGGATTGGACAAATTCCTGGAGGAGAAGGCTATCAATGGCTACTAGTCCTGATGGCTATATGCTACTTCCTGCATCAGAGGCAGTATACATGTACACCAGTTGCTGGGGAACTTTGGCGGGTGGGTGCTCTTGCACTCATTTCCTTCCTTCTTGAGGGTTTCCCATGGGCAGCTGATTGGCCACTGTGTGAACAGAATGCTGGACTAGATGGACCCTGGTCTAATCCAGCATGGCCCTTCTCATGTTCTAACCAATTAGTAAGCTAGTCACCATCACTATAACTTTATTTGGGCAGCCGTATCTTCTGGGATCATCTCCGCCATATTTCATGTGCTGGAGGGAGATGGTCTGACTATCCTTGCGCACCCTCCCTGAGCAATCAGGGTTCTAAATCATGCGGGGAGCTGACATGCACAGAGTTCCCCACCCACATGTGGAAGGTGGTATGGACAGGCAATGAGAGCATGGCAGAGAGTGCAGGGCCAGCGAGGGTGCAGCCCCATTCCCTCCCTCCCCAGTCACATGATGAGGGTGAATGCCCAAATGGGACTCCTATTTCCCAGATTTCTGATCATTTATTTATGTATTGGTAGTACTTCTATGCTGCCCCATAACTGTATATAATATAACATACATACATATATTATAATATAATATAAATACTGTTAAAATTCCATATAAGTAATAGTAATACAATTACAGCACGAAACACATCAGAATGACCTTGTTCAGAAGACACGCTAAGCCACAGTGATGAAGCATTTTGAGCTAAACATTATGGCGAAGCATTTTGAGCTAAACATTATGGCTCAGCATGTTGTGTGAACCATTCCTAACCATGGTGGATACATAACCAAGGTTTAAATATGCTCACTAACCATTTGCTGCAATGGCTTAGCATGTCATCTGAACAGGTCATTAATATCAAGCACAAAAAAGTTTTAAAACTTTAAGAAGCCAAAACAGGTGCTGAAGTGTAGTAAACAATCAAGCAAGAGACTGGCAAGACTATGCAATTGATCAGATTAACAAAGGCTTTAGCTAGACCTAAGGTTTATCTCGGGATTGTCCCGGGGTCATCCCTGTTCATGTAAATGACACACAGGATATCCCAGGAGCAGGCAAGGACGATCCTGGGATAAATCTTAGGCTTGTGTTGTATAGCCTAAAGGCCAAAGAGTACAAAACAGACTTCTGCATTTACCCAGTCCTTCCTATCCTAAGCATTGACCCATAGCGCAATATGAAGCAAAACTGGGAAGCAAAACCATCAAGAGAGCAATAAACACCACACAACATTTACAAGGGAGGCAGTGACAGACTTTGTATTTCTGGGCGCAAAGATTACTGCAGACGCTGACTGTAGCCAGGAAATCAGAAGACGTTTACTTCTTGGGAGGAGAGCAATGACAAATCTTGATAAAATAGTAAAGAGCAGAGACACCACACTGACAACAAAGGTCCGCATAGTTAAAGCAATGCGGTAGTAACCTATGGCTGCGAGAGCTGGACCATAAGGAAAGCTGAGCGAAGGAAGATAGATGCTTTTGAACTGTGGTGTTGGAGGAAAACTCTGAGAGTGCCTTGGACTGCAAGAAGATCAAACCAGTCCATACTCCAGGAAATAAAGCCAGACTGCTCACTTGAGGGAATGGTATTAAAGGCAAAACTGAAGTACTTTGGCCACATAATGAGAAGACAGGATACCCTGGAGAAGAGACTGATGCTAGGGAAAGTGGAAGGCAAAAGGAAGAGGGGCCGACCAAGGGCAAGATGGATGATATTCTGGAGGTGACAGACTTGACCTTGGGGGAGCTAGGGGTGGCAATGGCCGACAGAAAGCTTTGGCGTGGGCTGGTCCATGAAGTCACGAAGAGTCGGAAACGACTGATTATTTATTATTATTATTATTTATTTATATAGCACCATCAATGTACATGGTGCTGTACAGAGTAAAACAGTAAATAGCAAGACCCTGCCGCATAGGCTTACAATCAACAAATGTAAGATGTAGACAAATAGATGAAACATATTAAAATTAAAATAATGTATTTTAAACAAGACGACAGTAATTTACAGCATGCAAAGAGAAATGTTTATTTAATTTGTTTAAATGTTGTTTAATTGGTTTTTTAATGTGTAACTGTATGGTTCTATATTGGATTTGTTTGTTTTTGATGCTGTGAACACTGCCCTGGAATCCTGTGGATGAAAGCTGGTTCATACGTTTCATAAATAAATAAATAAATAAATTTTCTTTAAAAAATCCACAAAGCATTTTAAAAACAACAACCTTGTTTTTTATCTCTCTCGCTCTCTTTTTAAATGTGAGTCACTTAGGACGCCATCCTATGCATGTTTACATAGATAAAAGGCCTAAAAATTCCTGCATACCCCAGCCAGCAAGGGGTCTGTGTTGCTTCCTCTATTAATATCATATGGAGATACATGAAATTGTGCCTCATTATCTGCTAATGATGGGCTTGTGTTGTATAGCCTAAAACCAACCCCTTTTCACCCACCCCCCTCACCTCCCAAATCTTTGTCCTGATAATGACAGTGAGGACAATCCAGACAGGAGCAGCTGCATACAGCTAGTGTTTTCTTTTGCAAGCTTTAGAGATGTTTATGAATTCAAACATCAAAAGAGAAGGCTTTGTCCCTTTGGATTTACTCTGGCATAGATGTTTATCATTCCTTTGTGGTCTCCCAGCGGGATGCTGTCGAAGAGGCAACAGGAGGCAACAGGACTCTCTTCGGTAAGAGTGTGTGATTTTAGCATCTGGACCACAAAGAGCACAGCGTCAGTGAGTTTTCAGGCTTGCTTATATCCCTCACTTAGGGATGGTAATGCTTGCATTGCCACCATTTTATCAGATGGGATGTTATCATGAATGCCAGAAAGTGAGTGACATGACTGAGCCAATGTTAAGCACTTTAAATTCCAGCGATTTCAATGTGAGAAATTTAGAACATAAGAACACATAAGAGGAGCCATGCTGGATCGGACCAGGGTCCATCTAGTCCAGTACTCTGTTCACCAAGTGGCCAGCCAGCTTCCCACAGAAAACCCACAAGCAGGACATGAGTGCAACAGCACCCTCCCGCCCATGTTCCCCAGCAAATGGTGTACATAGGCATACATGGTTCTGATACTGGAGGTAACACAAAGCCATCAGGACTAGTAGCAATTGATAGCCTTCTCCTCCAGGAATTTATCCAACCCTCTTTTAAAACCATCCAAATTGGTGGCCATCACCACATCTTGTGGTAGTGAATTCCATAGTTTAACTTTGTGCTGTGTTAAGAAGTCCTTCCTTTTATCTGTCCTGAATCTCCCACCAATCAGCTTCATGGGAAGACCTTGGGTTCTAGTATTTTGAAAGCAGGAGAAAAAAAATCTCCCTATCCACTTTCCTCACACCATGCATTATTGTACACCTCTATCATGTCTCCCCTTACTCTTCTTTTTCCCAATTTGAACAATCCCTGCTGTTTCCCTCGTAGGGAGATGCTCCAGCCCACTGATCATTTTAGTTGCCCTTTTCTGCACTTTTTCTAGTTTTACAATATCTTTTTTTTAAATATGGTGACCAGAACTGTACACAGTATTCCAAGTGTGGTCGCACTATTGATTTGTATAAAGGCAAAATTATGTATGACCACATGAAATCAACCCAATTAACTTTGGATTGATGGAGTCATTAATGTATTTAAAACATTTCAAATTGGATTCCAGTGTGGTATACAATCTAACACCGGGCAACTACAATGCCAGAGGTAAACAGCAAACATCTTGCCTATCTACAGTCTACATACCCTGCTCCATTTTTATAGCAGCAAAAATGGGGGTCATTTCAGCATCTGCGCGGACATTGGAACAAATTTCTAGGGCAAGAAGAGGAACTCACCAGTGCTCCTAGTGGTCACTCTGGAAGCTGCAATATAGCTTGGAGTTATGTGACATTGTGAAGCAATATCATTCTGCGGTATTATTAGAAAATAAAAATAGCAACCACCAAGCCACAATGAGGCTTCATCCATGCCAGTGAATCTTGCGCCCATCTCCAAAATTTGACCCCTGAAATGCAAAAGAAGGAAGGCTGCTTTGCCCCCCTTTCATTATCAAGCAACCCCCACCGTCCATCTGGCTGAAACTTTTCTTTTGAGACCTTGCAGAACAGTGCTACTTCATAGTGCCGGACAGTCATAGGGGCGAAGGTTTCACACTACTACTCCTTTCCTCGGTACCCTGAGCTGCTCTTGACCTTGACATTTACTAGAGTCAATTTTATTATGATTTCCCCTTGCAGAACCAGTGCCATTTACAAGTTCCTGTTCCAGCCGTCTCTAATAGTCGCAGCAGTTCTTAGCATCTTAAGGGAACTTTGCTTCTGTAATAGCAGCTGACTCAGGGGTGGGAGGTGAGGGAGAGATAAGATCTCATGGTGTCACGTAGAGTAAAAAAAACCATTAATTTGTATACAATTCTCTCAGCTTGATTATTTCACTCAGAGTTATGATAGATAAGAGGCAAGATGGAAGATTAACAGGGTAGGTGGCAAATAGTAGCAATGTCCTGTGGCTGTGTTTGCATGTAACATTCAGACCTATTTTAGATTAATCACAGTTTGTTGCTTTAGCCATGAATTGTCTTAAAGATGAGTATTCAAACTGCAGCCCCATAGCAGAGCACGTGCTTTGCACGCAGAAGGTCCCGGGTTCAATCCTCAGCATCTCCAGGAAGGACTAGGAAAAAATTCTGCCTGAAACCGTGGAGATCTGTTGCCAGTCGGTGTTAGCAGTACTGGGATAGATGGACCAATAGTTTGACTCAGTGGGCCAGTCTGCATGATCAAACAGCCTGATGTGGCTTGCCAGGCCAAGCTGAGCTTCAGAAGAGGCTCGCATGGCCGGACGAGCAGGGTTGGGCAGCGGGCATGAGTGAGTCCGCCCACCCCTTTATCATGCAATGTGACTGAGCCTGCAGCGATCATGCAAACCTGATCATTATAAGGCAGCTTCCTATTGAATTCTCCATCCCAATGGGATATAAATATTTTAAATAAATAAATAAACACCCCCATTGCAAAACAAAACAAAAATGGTGGGGAGAGAATTAAAAAGTGTCTGATGTTGAGACTGCGGAGTCCACATTGAGTCAAAGTCAAAAGATGGAAAGTAGGGGGACGCTGCAGACATTCAAATTAGGATCTACGAGGTGCTGTGATGGCTTTAGGTTGCATCCAGAACTGTTCCTAGGACAAACGGGATGAAGAAGCAAACAATTTTTGAAAATAAAAAATCCTGCTGTTACTCAGAACTGTCTCGGCCCTTATGCTAAATGCAGCAAACAAAGTCAATACAACAGCATTCAAATGAAAGCCAATAAAACAGCACAAAACCAGAATTTAATGACCAAATACATTGCAATATCTAAAGGGCACTGAAGTGATCATGTGAAGAATCACAATGTTAGGGTGACCATATGAAAAGGAGGACAGGGCTCCTTTATCTTTAACAGTTGTATTGAAAAGGAAATTTCAGCAGGTGTCAATTGATTAAGTGGGGAATCTGGAGAAATTCCCCCTTAATCACAGCAGTTAAAGCTGCAGGTGCCCTGCCCTCTTTTAAATCTGGTCACTCTAGTATAGCTCCTGCAGCTTTAACTGTGGCGATGAAGAGGGAATTTCACCAGGTTCTCCATATATACAAATGACACCTGCTGAAATTCCCTTTTCTATGCAACTGTTAAAGATACAGGAGCCCTGTCCTCCTTTTCATATGGTCACCCTACACAATGTATTTTACTGCCTTCTAGAGAGCGGAGATGCTTGAAAACCAGCTGACTTTATAGAATCCATTGCTACAGCCTGATCATTACAGGGAACAAAGCGATTGCCGAACCATATCATTGTATTATGGGAACTCGCACAACTTTTGTACCTTCATCTGTTTCACTCAAGTGCAGGCCAGGCATGAGTGTTAAGAGCACAGCAGGGGAGCTGGCAATATCCTTCTCCTCATTCCAGCTGGCGGTGACTTTATATTGGGCCATTCTTTCAAAAGAAGTCTGCCTATCAAGAGCACAGTGACAGATGGTAGCTGTTCTTTAATGTTATTCCTTCTGGCTTTTGTGATGGGAAAAAGTTAGGAACCTGAAGGGCCTTAGAGAAACGAAGGTAGCTGGGTTGCCCAAAAGAAACATTCCAAAGTCCTTATCGCTGCAACACCATTATTAGGCCAATTCAGAAGTCACAAAATACTCTGCAAACATGCACAGTATTTTATGACCTGAGATGGCCCTAATTATTATTATTATTATCTCTCTTTTCTCGCTTGTGGTGGTTTTTCTAGACAGACACGACGCGCTTTGCCAAGACCTGCTGGGTTGTTTTTTTTACTGATTCAGGAATTTCCTGATTATTGAACATGTTTTAAGTACGACTGCTTTCTGGATGTTGGTGCAGATGTATTTTGGTAGACCCAGTTTCTGAAGGTTTTCTGTATAGTTTTTTGATGTGATGCCAGTGACTTATGTGACTAACAGAATAATTGTGACCTTTTCTTGTTTCCATAGCTGTTTAACCTCCCTAGCCAGTGATGTATGTTTTCCTTTCTTTTCCACAACATTTTTGTCATTAGGTATTGCTATGTCGATGAGGTGTGTTTTCTTTTTCATTAATGTCTGGTTGATTGCAAGGTATTGTCTTGTCGGTATGAATTGTTCCGTCCCAGTGTATTTTATGGTCTGCATTTTCCAAGATTGTTTTGGGTGAGTATGTATAGTATAGTGTAGGTTGTTTGATGAGGTTGTTGTTGTTGTTGTTGTTGTTATTTCATTTCTATACCGCCAAATAGCTGAAGCTCTCTAATAAAGGTATTATGGTGATATGGACCACAAACATCCAGTTGACCTTCTCCCTCGACTTCATGCAGATGTTAAAAAGAATAGGAGGCAAAACAGAGCCCTCATAGGCCAATGGCCATGGGGCTGAGTGATAGTGCTCCAGCACCACTTGAGCCAAATGGGACCAGAACCACAGCAAAATGCTGCCAAGATGTATATCATCCAAACACCCTAGAAGGATACCATGATTAATGGTCTCAAATGCCATTGAGAGGTCCAGCAGAACCAAAAAGGGCATGTATCCACCAAAGCAGTTTCCATCCCCAAATCATGCCTAAATCCAGACTGAAGAAGATCCAAATAATCAACTTCATCCGAAGAAACCCTTCACTACCCCATTGACTATCCTCCCCCTCTGGCACATCTTATCAGCTGGGACTTAGTAGCCAGGACTAAGGAACAAGTGGATAGCCTTAGACCTCCAAGTAATTTGTCCAATCTGCTCTGACCAAGTCGTTGCTTCAATTGCATCATCAGAGAATCTGCTCTCAATGCGGAGTCCAAATTGGAACAGATATGAGTGATTTTATCAGCAAATTCGTCAGAGCATGTTCCCAAAGGCTTCTTCTCACTATCCTGTAGTCTAACATTGTTAGTTCTAGCCTAACAAGCTCATGACAGAATTCATTTCTAAGGCCAAAACGTTATGCACGCTTAGCTGAGAGGGTGCCCCATTGAACACACAGGGCCTTACATAAAGTCGCACTATTACACTTACAAGATGCATGGAGACATCCTTGTTTTTGCTATAATGGATTGATAAGGGCACTGTCTTCTGAGGATTGGTGATATGGAAGAAGAATCCTTTAGATGATATATGTTCTAACCACTAGACCATACCACTCTAGAGTTTTTTAAAAGACTGCATGAAAGATCAACCCAGCATTCTTTTAACAAATTCGCAGTATTGCTGAACCATACACACTGCAACTTTGACAATAACCATCCATTTATATGAACTAAGGCAACACTTTGCACTTTACCAATGACAATGACGGATTGTCTAGATACTGCCCTTAAGCTCCTGTTAATGTGGGTAAGGAGTATACAACTCAAAGCACTCTGAAGACCAATTTTATATTTTGTACTAACTCAAAAGGCTACATCACCACAATAACCACGGGGAAGCATTTTTGTTGCAATTTTAACCCACAGCTTTGTTTTTAACTCGACCTCTAATAATCCATTTTTTCCATTTGTCCCAATCACATGTACCACTACAGATCTGTCTCAATTCCCTTCTTTGTTTATCATGCCACCTCTTCTGAGCCTTTTTTCAGGAGGCTTTTATTGTGTGCTTGTGATTCCTCACTCCTAGTAGTTTAAGAGTCCTTTACATAACATCCTCCTCCTTTAGGACCTCTCCTGTGCTTTGTGACCATTATCACGTTTTTTCCCCTAATCACAGTACTTTTTCTGAATGGCCTCTATAATGCCACAGAAATCTCATGTAATTGTGCAATTCCACTATACCACAGCGCCACCTAGTGGTTGTATAATGGAACATATAGAAAAGCAGAAAAAGGAAACCCCTGGGGTGGAGGGGAACATGGAAAGGGTCCGATCTTCATCCCACGACAAGTCCAGAAGAAGAAGCCACAGTAAAGGTGCAGGTTAAAAGGCCCAGTATTGGGCAAAAGGCAGGATACAAATAAATATAATAATAATAATAATAATAATAATAATAATAATAATAATAATAGCTTTATGTAGAAAAGCCCTCTGTCTCCACTCCACAACACACTCTACTCTTCCTGAACCTCATAGTGAATGCTCTCCCCACCAACCCCATTTCTCCCTCTCCTGCACAGGTCCAAACCTTTATCTCTCAGCTGCCTCCTCTTTTTCTGTTTCCTCTACTCTATTTCTGTAGCTCCAGTTTTGATACCCTTTTCCCTCCTCTTCACCCCACAGCACTCCTCATCTGCCCCCCACCCACCCCATTTTCTCTGTTTCTCTACCCTGCAAACTCTGGAGTCCCTCTTCCAATTTCCCCCCTTTTCTTCCTTTAGTCTGTTTTCAACCTCTTCCCCCTTTGCCCTGGAATTTTCACCCATTGCTCCTGCCCCCTGGAGAAACAGAAAACAAGTCTGCTCCATCTCTGTGTGAAGTCCCTTCAGATATTTGAAGACTGCTATCTAGGGAAGTCCGTCATTTGAAAACCCTTTTGCAGCTCGACGGATCCCTGCTGTGGCCTACCCAGCATGGCTTGCATTTGTGAGCCAATCCCAAAATCTGGCAACTTGTCATGTGTGTTTTTCTTCCTTCGCATCAATACAGAGTTGCGCAAATTCCTACTGTGATTTGCAAAATTTGTTCAAATTCTGGCCATAATTTGCTGAATTTGCACAAGGAAAAAGACCTGGAAAATCCACAAGCTGGCCCAACTCCCCAGTTTGTGGGGAGTTGAGCTGAAGTCCAGGGGGGGGAGCTGCTAAAAGCCCCCCAGGACAGATTCGTCCAACATCCTTACCACTATCAAATCTCCCCTTAATCTTTTCTATGCACAACTCTTTCCATCTTTCCCCATAAGACTTTCCAGCCCCTTTTCCACCCTGGCTGTTCTCCTCTGGACATGTGCCAGTTTGCCAATGCCCTTCTGTTGTGCAGAGGAAGATCAAAGCCAATAAATGCTTCAAGCAAGTATGGAAAATACCCAAATCATGTTGCTTGTTTGCGAATATTTTAATATTCAGGTATTGGAAGCAGCAGAAGAAGAAATTTCAGAATGTAGCACGGTTTGCAAGTCCCAAGACTCATGATGATGTGTCTGTTCTGAATATGACTCAAAAGGATCAGTAATGCAATTAATCCACACAGGCACATCTTATTGCTTGCTATTCGATACAAATTCTCTTTTTTTGAAATGCTGAGTAATAATCTGAAATAGTTGCCTGTTTTTTTGTGCACTGGATCTCCCAGAATGATCAGAACATTCATAACCAGGTGTTTCATCTGGCCAAAAAAAAAAAAAAAAATCATGGTTCTGCCATAATGGCAGTTATTAGCTTACATCAGGGGCGTTGAAGCTTTTTCAGCCTGAGGGCAGAACTCAATTTTGGAGAAGGTTTAGGACGCCACATTCTAGGGGTAGTTTAGGCAAAGGCAAAGGAGGTGGGGCCCAAATGGCCAAAGTAAGTAAGACGTAAAGCTCTTACCTCCAATAACTAAGTCTTGGGAGAAGCATTTCAACTTTTCAGGATGGGGAAAAACATGCACAAAACCTATCAAATGATTGTGTCTGCAGTACGTGTTCCCACTTCTCCTCCTCCTTCTCTACATATGTAGGGGGGCTCAGTGCATCAAGACCTCTTGCCTCCCCAAATAGTACGTAGCTTGTTCCCATACAGCAAGAACAAGAGATAAAGAAGTCCTAACAGCTTTCGATTTTTATATTTAGAAGTAAAATTGAGTCCAGCAGGAGAGACCAAGATGCTTATAACATTAGGGGAAATCTAATTGTGCAGCTGGTATTTCATGTGCCTTGTATTTAATAGAAAGTGCTATGAGCTTGGGGACAGATCCTTCCCCAAACACTAAATGAGCGTTTTGCAGAACCACTGAAAATGGGCCATGCAATATGCAAGAGTAACCAGTTCTTATTCATATGTTCAGATGCATTACAGCCCATCGCATCTCTTTTCCAGAAATGATAGTGAAGAAACCATATTGGCTCCCTGCATTGCTGACACTCAGTTTGCAGCCTAATCTATGGTGCCACTACAGCATTATGCACTTAGTTGCAAATTTATGCACTCCCAGCAACAAAGCAGAAGAAACAAGAAATAATGTAACAATACCAATAGCCACTCTCACAGTGATCCCGGGAAATCATGGCATTTTGCTGAGAAATCAACACGCCCACAGGATCCATGAAGGCAGGTCACCAATCACCATACGATGGCAGGAACATGACAACACCATGGTACACTGTTTGCACCTCCCACACACAATGTAAATGAGCAGGCTAAGAACTTTCAGTGCCTCATTCATCGAAGGCCTTGATGGCTCAACGGTTAGGAGAGCATTAGCCAATTCCTGCAGCCGCAAGCTCTAGGGCTCCCCTGCAACCCAAATACAGCCTCCAAACAGCACTTTTAACATGGAAATTGCCAGTGCCAGGTAGGGAAGACAGGAGTGCCCATCCAATAGCCCACTCCATCAGTGGAGACTGGTGGCTCCAATGTCAGTGGGGTGGTGAATCCACTCCGGGTTTCAGTCAGAACTCTGAGCAAGGTTTCCACACCTTGGATAGATCCTTTAGATTGCAACCCAGAACAGATTCACCACCCCACTGACATTGGAGCCATCAACCCCCGCCACACTCCATATCCCAAAAGATAGGAAGATGGTGTGTCGAATCCTCTGACAAAAGACTCTGGCAGGCGAAGAGCTTGAATTCCTCTGTGGCTGCAGTGGTTCCATGCTCAGTCTTGGTATAACTGCATCTCTAACAGGTTTGTGCTGTTGCTCATGTCAAGGGAACAAGCCGTTCGTGAGGGAGAGGGATGTGGGGCAACACAGAAAAAGAAAACACACTGCAAACTCGCAAGAGGCAAGACTGTTATCAGCCTATACCTGGATGCTTTCAGATACGGCCTTTTAATTGCACTGTCACCCTGCCTCATTCACGGAATTTTACAAGGGGTCCAGACAATGTCAACTTCCACTCATAAGCCTCCCAGGTTTCCCCACAATTTCTTCTATATTTTCTTCTTACTGCACAAAATCAATGATCAGGAATCCAGGAGTTGTAGACCAAAGCATCTGGGGGACACCAGTTGCGGAAGGCTGATCTAAAGGAACATCTCCTCCCATACGTACCTGCTCAAGCCCTTAAGTCATTTTCAGAACATCTCCTCCAGGTGCCCACACCAAAGAAAATTAGATGGGTGGCTAGAAGAGACAGGGCCTTCTCAGATGTGGCACCATATATATGGAACGCCATTCCCAAGGAGACTTGGGAGGCTGCTTCACTGTCATCTTTCAGGCACCAGGCAAAGGTTTCTTTTCTCCCAGGCATGTTAGGCCTAATCTACACCAAGCAAGATATCGCACTATGAAAGAGGTATATAAAAGGAAGGAGCCACACTATTGCTTTACAGTGGTATTGAAATCACTGACAACTGTTGGGGCCCATTGACACATATACCGCTTTCATAGTGCTATATCCTGCTTGGTGTGGCTCCTGCCTTTTATATACTGCTTTCATCGTGCAATGTCCTGCTTGGTGTAGATTAGGCCTTAGACTTTTAGACTGGATTTTATGGCTGTTTTATATATTGTTTTTCCTGTGCTGTTTGTTGCTTTTTATATTGCATTTTTATTCTTTTACCTTTACGGTCTCCTTCCAGCAAACTCTTGTCATTTGACAGATTAAAAATAGAAGAAAAAGATAATACAGAGACCAGCAGAAAAACTATACATTGTAGATTGCGCACAATTAACACAACATGTAGTTTGATGTCCAAATCAGTGAGAAGCAAGAGGGTTGGGTTTCTTTGAGTCCTTCTTGAGGGAGATGTAAATGTGGCCTCCACAAGAAAAAGGCTCCATTATGACGGTCCTATTGGCAACAATAAATTTCAATGGGAAAATGGAAAGTGAGCAGCACTAGTCCAGCATTCTGCTTTCCACAGAGGCCAAGCAGGAAATGTCTCCACGAAGCACTCAAATAGGACATAAAAGTAATAGCTGTCCAAAGTGCTGAACCCGCCCCCCACAACAGCAATTGGTATTGAATGCATATCGCCTCTGGACATTTAGCTGTCATGGCTGATAGCTGTTGACAGACACATCCTCCCTACACTTGCCTAATCCCCTTTTAAAACTATCTAAACCTGCGGCCCTCCTCACATCCCCTTACAGCAAATTCCACAAATTAATTACATACTGTGTGACAAAAATCCTTTCTTTTGTCAGGCCTGAATCTCCTGCACATCAGTTTAATTGAGTACTAGTATTATGCGAAAGGGACGAAAATGCAGGCTCTATCTATTTTTGCCACACCATTAATACGTTTAAGCAAACTCCCTTTACTCGGCTTTTTATTTATTTATTTATTTATTTATTACATTTTTATACCGCCCAATAGCCAAAGCTCTCTGGGCAGTTCACAAAATTGTATAAACCTCCCATTCTCCCTTTACTTGTCTTTCCCCCCACCCTAAACTAAAAATAGGGTGACCATATGGAAAGGAGGACAGGGCTCCTGTATCTTTAACAGTTGTCAAGAAAAGGGAATGTCAGCAGGTGTCATTTGTATGCATGCAGCAACTGGTGAAATTCCCTTCTCATCACAACAGTTAAAGCTGCAGGAGCTATACTAGAGTGACCAGATACAAAAAAGGGCAGATACAAACGAGAAAGAGAGAGAGAGAGAAGGTGAGGGCAAGAGACCTTGAATAATGGAGGTCAGAATATGTTCTGTAATACTGTTGCCTCCTGACTGGGCACTGCCAAGCCCTAGAAGTAATGCCTTGGCAGCGTGAGAAGAGTAACCCACGAGGCTTTTACAAATCTCCTGGAGGAGGGAAGATCTGAGGTTAACAGGCAAAGCTGCTTTCTCAAGAACTGAATGAACCTTGACATAACCTTCAAGCCACAGATCTGCAGAGCAGTTGCACTGGTAATGAGAAGGGTGAGCAAAAAATCCATTTCAGTTAAAGCTGCAGGAGCCCTGCCCTCTTTTATATACGTAGAGTGACAAGATACAAAGAGGGCAGGGCTCCTGCAGCTTTAACTGTTGTGATGAATAGGGTATTTCACCAGTTGCTGCATGCATACAAATGACACCTGCTGAATTTCCTTTTTCTATACAACTGTTAAAGATACAGGAGCCCTGTCCTACTTTCCATATGGTCACCCTATCTTAGTCAGATTATTGGATTTTGTGGGACTACTCAAAGTGTAATTGGTGGACATAGGTTTCAAGTTGAAAGTGTTTATATGAAGACCATGTTCTCCATCTCTACAATGGATAGCAGTCTCTTAATTTAAGGCATAATTTTCTTTTCTATTTTGGATATAGGTAGATGTATATTCCTCTCACCCTTATACAGTAGGTAGAAATTTCTCTTTGAGTATCTTTGGCTTTTAGTGAATAATCTATCAGTACAGAAATTAATAAATAAATAAAAAATAAACAGTTTTATGATACATCTGCAATCTAGTGGATTGAATAAGAATAGCATAATTACACATCTGCTCTTTTACTCTTATTAATGAATGTAAAATAAGCACAATATGGTGAAGGTTGTAGTCATGGCAACAAGACACACTAGTCTAAGCAATAAGGAGTAGAAATGCAGTTACAATTCAAGGTAAAATTATTTTCCCCCAAGTATGAAATATAACCCAGAAGAATAAATACATACTCATTTTCTTTTAATACAATGCTAAACAATTTTCTTTGTATTAGTAGATGAGGAGGAGGAGGAGGATAAGGAGATAATTTATAAATGAAATTAGAACAAAAATGTGAATCTTCAAAAAGCAAAAAATATCACCCTTACTCTGCAGCAACTAAACTTCATGCTGTCTACACGGCTTGAGAAGGCACCTCTTAATGAAGTAGCCAATGCAGCCCTCAAACAAATGCTCTGGATCCCTCCAACAAATTTCACCAACAGTGATGACTGAGTGATTATTCAGAGTTTGAGCCATTTGTGTGTTAATCCTCCCAGTTCACAGAGTGATACTTTTGTCTCCGATGCACAAAGCCTGTTCCTCTGCCCACAAATGAAGAGCTAATATGCTAGTAAAGGAAGAGAGTTCAGCAGCTGCAACTTTTCTCATCTCCCTGTATGACAAGCTCATTCCCACCCCCCACCTCCCAGTGTGCCTAGAAAAAAGACTTAGGAAAAAACCTCACAGGCAGGGTGGGGGAGGGGCTATTTTGATTCATATTGCACTGGGTGGGGGAAAATAAACCTCCTCTCCCCACAGGCTGCATTCCCAGTGAGGATCACTCTCCCTGTAATTAATTAAAGTAAAAATAAGATACATGACTGCATGCTACATATTAACTGAACATCTAACTTAGGGTGACCATATGAAAAGGAGGACAGGGCTCCTGCATCTGTAACAGTTGTATTGAAAAGGAAATTTCAGCAGGAGCTATTTGTATATATGGGGAACCTGGTGAAATTTCCTCTTCATCACAACAGTTGAAGCTGCAGGTGTCCTGC
Source organism: Elgaria multicarinata webbii (assembly GCF_023053635.1). Taxonomy (NCBI): domain Eukaryota; kingdom Metazoa; phylum Chordata; class Lepidosauria; order Squamata; family Anguidae; genus Elgaria; species Elgaria multicarinata. Next base: position 88,331,067 of record NC_086177.1, read on the forward strand.
CCTCTTTTAAATCTGGTCACTCTAGTATAGCTCCTGCAGCTTTAACTGTTGTGATGAAGAGGGAGTTTCACCAGGTTCTCCATATATAAAAATGACACCTGCTGAAATTCCCTTTTCTATGCAACTGTTAAAGATACAGGAGCCCTGTCCTCCTTTTTATATGATCACCCTATCTAACTTGCCCCTCATTGGTAGAATACATGCTCAGCAGAGTTTGCATGCCCAGATTGTAAGTTCAAGGTTGCATTCAATGTTAGCCCTATAGTATTCAATGTTAGCCCTTCTCAAACTGGGGAGAGGCAACGAGTGGGGTACCGCAGGGCTCAATCCTGGGCCCAGTGCTCTTCAACATTTTTATTAATGATTTGGATGAGGAGGTGCAGGAAACGCTTATCAAATTTGCAGATAACACAAAATTGGGTGGGATAGCTAATACTCTGGAAGACAGAAACAAACTTCAAAGTGATCTTGATAGGCTGGAGTGCTGGGCTGAAAACAACAGAATGAAATTTAATTGGGATAAATGCCAAGTTCTACATTTAGGAAATAGAAACCAAATGCACAGTTACAAGATGGGGGATACTTGGCTCAGCAATACTATAAACGAGAAGGATCTTGGAATTGTTGTAGATCACAAGCTGCAAGAAAGGCAAATGCTGTTTTGGGCTGCATTAATAGAAGTATAGCTTCCAAATCATGTGAGGTACTGGTTCCTCTCTATTCGGCCCTGGTTAGACCTCATCTAGAGTATTGCGTCCAGTTCTGGGCTCCACAATTCAAGAAGGACGCAGACAAGCTGGAGCGTGTTCAGAGGAGGGCAACCAGGATGATCAGGGGTCTGGAAACAAAGCCCTATGAAGAGAGACTGAAAGAACTGGGCATGTTTAGCCTGGAGAAGAGAAGATTGAGGGGAGACATGATAGCACTCTTCAAATACTTAAAAGGCTGTCAAACAGAGGAGGGCCAGGATCTCTTCTTGATCCTCACAGAGTGCAGGACATGGAATAACGGGCTTAAGTTAAAAGAAGCCAGATACCAGCTGGACATCATGAAAAAATTCCTGACTGTTAGAGCAGTATGACAATGGAATCAGTTACCTAGGGAGGTTGTGGGCTCTCCCACACTAGAGGCATTCAAGAGGCAGCTGGACAGCCATCTGTCAGGGATGCTTTAGGGTGGATTCCTGCATTGAGCAGGGGGTTGGACTCGATGGCCTTGTAGGCCCCTTCCAACTCTGCTATTCTATGATTCTAGAGTAGACCCATTGAAATGAGTGGGATGTCAGTTAGACTTACATTGGGCACAACCCTCGATTCCTAACATTACCAGTTAAAGAACCTCCTGTCAGCAGGGCTGGGAAAGACCTCTGCCTGCAAGAATTTCAGCAGGTGTCAATTGAATACGTGGGGAATCTGGAGAAATTCCCCCTTAATCACAGCAGTTAAAGCTGCAGGTGCCCTGCCCTCTTTTAAATCTGGTCACTCTAGTATAGCTCCTGCAGCTTTAACTGTGGCGATGAAGAGGGAATTTCACCAGGTTGTCCATATATACAAATGACACCTGCTGAAATTCCCTTTTCTATGCAACTGTTAAAGATACAGGAGCCCTGTCCTCCTTTTCATATGGTCACCCTAAACACAAGTATGTGTGTGAACCTAAAAAAGGTATGTTACTTTAGTTTGATTTGAATGATGGGAGGTTTGGGGTGATTTTTATTTACACTGGAATCACTGTTCCCATTCCTTGGTTTGCATTTTACTCTCGTATCCGCGCTGTCAAAAGTTAGAACAGATGTTTAGAAGCAAAGGAGGGGGGCTTTTTATTGATGCTCTATTTACTTCCTCTTGTGAGATCGACTTACATTTCCCCCTGACTGCAACAAAGAGAACATTCTAGCCAGCTGAACAGCTACCTGGGGGAAGCCTGAATCTATGGCTCTCCTCAAGCTTAGGAATCAGGAAAATCGTGAGCTGTGAACCACTATCCCTCCTCCAATTCACCGCTGAACTGAAGGTTTTGTGAATCTTGTAGCAATGCTTATAATGGGCTGAAATATGAACTCATTCCTTCAACCGGGTGGATTTTATTTTATTTTTTGCTATATATAGATCTCATCCACTTTTTCTACAGGTCTAAGAATTTCCACTTTCACATAACAAAAAAAAAGAGCAATTCTAGGTTTCAGATCTTTTAAATTTCAAGTCAGCCCAGTACTGAGGGAATTAAGAAAGGGAACTTAAAAGAACATAAGAAGAGCCCTGCTGAATCAGACCAAGGGTCCATCTAGTCCAGCACTCTGTTCACACAGCGACCAACCAGCCGTTGGCCAGGGACCAACAAAGCAGGACATGGTGCAACAGCACCCTCCTACCCATGTGACCCAGTAACTGGGGCACACAGGCTTACTGTCTCGAATACTGAAGATAGCACACAACCATCAGGGCTAGTAGCCATTGATAGCCTTCACCTCCAGGAATTTATCCAACCCCCTTTTAAAGCCATCCAAATTGGTGGCCGTCACTACATCCTGTGGTAGTGACTTCCATAATTTAACTATGCGCTGTGTGAAGAAGGACTTCCTCTTTTTTGTCCTGGATCTCCAACCAATCAGCTTCATGGGATGACCCCGGATTCTAGTATTTTGAGAGAGGGAGAAAAATGTCTCCCATTCCACATTCTCCAAAAGAAGTATGTACAACTCTATGAGTCCCTCAGATTGCTTCCAGATGAGGTTTTAAATGTGCGATCGCCCACACCCAATCATGGAATTTTTCAGGCGTAAGGGGACAACATTATCTTCAATTTGTGGCCCTCCTGTGTTCACCCATCACTTCTTCTGTCTTTTTTCTTTGCCAGAAAATGTCCATTAAAAAGGGGGGGGAAACAGATTCAAAAAATAAGGGACACTTTAGAGCTGTCATGTCTGTCACTGTGTCTGCCTTTTCCCTCTCTGATGTTCCAGCATGGCAGGAAGTGGAAGGACCAGCTGTGTTTGTATCTTGAAAACCACAGAGACAGAAAAAGACTACTCAACACACAGCCTGAATGTCTGGTATTGAACTGAAAGCTGCCGTTGGCCATGATGGTACCGATGCTGATAGAGATCTTGCCCTATCCCTTCCATCTCTACAGTTGCTTCCTAATGAGCCTTTAATCCTGCAACCCCCCTGCTTCATTTATGGGGTCCAGACAATGATGTCTACCATTTGTAACCCTCCCATGTTTTCCCACTGTTTCTTCCATCTTTATTTTTACCAGCAAAAGATGCACAATGCCTTTGGATTGGTAGAGCACCATATAATGAAAGACCTGTATGCCTTTGCAACCAGCTTAGCTTAAAACAGGAAGTCCCCATATAATGTGGTTCAGGATGGCCCAACACCAACACCATCTCTGCAGCTATGCTGACCTTCAGTATGCCTCATGTACGACTTATAGGGACCATCTAGGACCAACCATTGGTCCCCAGACATTGGACAACAATACCCATAATTCCCAGCAAGCATGGCTAGGATGATGGGAATTGCAGTTCAACTCTGTACAGCACCATGTACACTGATGGTGCTATATAAATAAATAAATAAATAAAATAACATCTGAAGACCCAGAGTTGAGAACCACTAGCTAGCTCATCTTGCTAATACCAAATGGAAAACTGCTCTTCCCCTTGTCTAGAAAAGAGGGGAGAAGGGAGGAATACATGAACTCAAAACTCACTGTGACACATTCTTACTCTTTGCATTACATCTGAACTGGGCCTTGAGAGTTACTGGGCTGATCCCACCATTGCCTTGGACAAGATACCGAAGAATCAAAACAAATACATTCAGTCTGGTCATGATGGTCATTTTTGAAATATAAAGCCAAAGGGCAGAGGGACATGACAGAGGTTTCAATAAGAAAAGCACAAGAAACTGGGCAAATTATGGCAAAGTCATTTGTAAAAAAAAGGATAGGCAAAAGCAGGGCCTGGGCTCATGGGGGATCCTGCCCTGAATCTATTTCACAAGGGCCCGGATCTATTCTCCAGAGTGTCCACTAATGGAAAGGCTTTTTTCTCTGTTAATTGCCAGATGAAGCTCCCCTCCCCACATGCCGTCATACCCCTTTTAAAAAAAAAATCTTCTCCTGCCTGGCAGTTAAGCTTAGAAAAACAACTTTTCCTGTTGGTCTGGGATGATCTGGGACCAGATGCAAATTAAATGAAGTATTTATTTTATTTGAGATTATTTGGATAAGAAATTACCTGGCTGGCAAATTACCTCCTGTGAAATTTATAAACATCCAAGTAATTCTTTCTAATTTTGTATATAAAGATATAAATTAGCATATGCAGATTTCATGTAGATTTGTGCCCTTTGGGCCTGGGCCATCAAAGCTTTTATATACCCCTGGGCAAAACAGCTTATTGTTTGTACGATCCATAATGAATGCAGAGCCCCAACAACCAGCATTTCAAACAAAATTAGCCAACAACTTGGAGACTGGCTGGCAATAGTTTTTCTTCTTTTCAGCCCGCTAACCAGAAGCGAAATCTGCAAAAATAACAGTCACCCCAAAAGAGTAAAGTCTAACATGGGAGTCCTCTCTGCAGGGTTCCCTGATTTCCCTAACATTAACCACGTCAATGGCCGCCAATGTCCATCGCAAACACTTGGAATGCATCAGGAACCAGCTTGTTTTGTTTTGTTATCACACCCTTTTCCTGCAATGGACAGGCTTTCCATCAATAGAAGCCAATGAAGGCAGCATTGCCCAGGAAGTGTAAAAACAGCATTATGTAAGAGGATGATCGCATGCCAGAGCGAAGTGGAAAGGTCAAAAGAGTTGGCATGTTGTGTCAGTTCAAGCATTAGAGAGCATTAGAAGCACCAATGCCATTAGTACAAAATTTAATTGAAATTAGGATTTAAAGTAATCTCAAACAAAAACGCAGACGGTTGCCCTTAACCTCGGCACTAACGCAGCTTGTATAATGCATTGTCCATATCTGTAAAAACAATGGGCATAATCTGGCCACTTCTGAGTGCCACCAATTTCAATGGCAGAGGGACGCACACAAGCATATTTAATTCTCCCATTGAACTCAACAGGCTTTTCAAGCATTCAACTTTGGGTGGATTATATCCAGTGTGTCTTTAATTCTAAGTGTACCTTTGCATAATTTTTGGGACAAGCTGAAATGAGACTCCTATGCCACCACTCCACTTACAGGGGGTGAAATGGGCAGAGCATTTGGGGTGATTTGGAGGGAAAATTTGGGGGTGGAGGCAAAACTCACTGCCCTTTGACAAAATTCCTCCAGTAGAGTTCACAATTTCCCCCACTAGAAGCGAAACCGTGGCATCATTTCTTGGAAGTTTTGGGGAGAAATAAATGATGATCACCAGACAGCAGAAGGAGCCCCCTGACACAGGGTGGTGAGTTTGAGACCCACAAATCTAATGCCCCTATCACCCTGAAGCTTGCCCAGGGGGCTGTCTATAAGGTCTGGAAGCCCCGAGGTGGCTCAGCAGTGGCACTATGCCGATTATATGATGCAGCAGCCAACATGGAGCCACCACATGGCTTTCCAGAGAAGCTCCACATTTTAAAAGTTGGGGACTTTACAGGATGGAGTGAGGTGAACACAACTCGTTGGCTTTCTAACCTCGCCCCATCCTCAATGCAGAAGTGTGGCCAGGTGGATGGCGGCCCGATTGTTCACTGTCTACGTGGGCAGGGGGAGGGCCTGGACACCAGAATTCCTGTGCATCAGGATTAGATGCCACCACCCCAATGCAGTAAAAGCAAAGAGTTTTGCTTCAGCTATTGGGCGGTGTAATCTGAAGGTTTTTTGCATGAAGTATTATTGTCACAGTTACCATATATGATGTTAACTATTTGTGACTGGTGAACAAATCCTTGCATATTGAGAGTCTAATGAAATTTCATTACCCAATATTCTCTCAATTAGACAATTAGACATTCTCTAGCATTTCTTTCTCACTGGGTATTCTCACCATATACAATAGAAATGTCCCATTTGTTTCCGACATATCTAGCAATTAATTGAATAGTTCTTTTATTTATGATAACTGGAGTTATGTACCATCCTGCCATTACTTTACACAGATTTTCTTTGATAGAAGAATTATCATTACTCCACAAGCTTCCTGAAATTTCTAAACATATATTTTTCTCCCCCACCAAAAAAAATGTCCATTTTATCATATCAACTGCAAATCTCTACCCATTTATCTAGGAGTAAGCCGCCGTACTCAGCAGGACTACTTAGTAGACATCTATAGGGTTGCCCTGGTAGTGTTAAGCAAAGAAATTAAATTGTTTGGTTCCAATATCTGATATTCATTTAATACAGTTTGCAATATAAATTCAGATTAGAGCCTTACAGCCTCCACCCCTTGTCATTTTAATAATATAATACCATAGTCTTTAATCTTAATTTTTCCCATTCCATATATATAGAGGTGTTGCCATTTATTAATCTGCTGTGATAAAAGTTTATTTGGAAGTTATTGAAATTTTTTAAAAAAACTTTTTTGATAATATTGTCATTTTATTGCTGAAATTCTTCCTGAGAATGATAGATATAACTTTTCTCATTGATAAATTAATAATTTCCATTCCTTACACAAAAGCTCATAATTATTTATATAAAATTCATTAACTTTATCCCCAAGTGAGCAATCCTAGCTCATAATTATTTATATATTATTTATATATATTATCCCCAAGTGTGCAATCCTAGGCCCATAATATTTAAGAACATAGGAAGCTGCCTTATACGGACTCAGTCCATTGGTCCATTTAGCCCAGTATTGTTGACACTGACTGGCAGCAATGGCTCTCCAGCATTTCAGGCAAGAGTCTTTCCAAGCCTTATGGGATTGAACCTTGGACTTTTTGTATGCAAAGCATGTGCTCTACCACTGAGCCACAGCAGGGTCAGCCAACAGGAGGAGGTCAGGCTCCGTCACTGTGGTAGCCCCTTCTATACTCACCAGTGATATTTCCCAAGGCATTTTGGGGACAGGACACAGGCAGGGCACAGGAGGCTTTGGAAATAAGTCCCACTGTGTTCAATGAGGCAAACTTCCAGAAAATAAAGGGCATAAGGAATTAAGCATCAGGAAGGCTGGAAACTCACCTTTGCCATGAACTCACTAGATGGCGTTACATGAGTCTGGGGCTGGATTGCCTACCCCCTGCCCCCACATACTGGGATGAAATCAGGAGGTGGAGCTCTGCCCTTTGACTTCACCAGGTCCCAAGCCAAAGTGCCAGCTGGAGCTCTTTCATCCAGCACTTTGGCTGGGAGCCACTACGCTCCTCCTCTGCTTGAAGAAAGTACGGGAGAAATGAAGCGATCTCAGCTGATGTTCTCAAGAGTCAGCTAAGTCTGTGACTCAGCTGGCTTCTAAAAGTGCCAGCTAAGAGCGCACCTGGCTTTGCTGTTCAGGGAGAGGCTTTGCAGAGGGGGTGTGGCCTTGTCTACAGCCCTGCCAGCCAGATGGGACTGCCTAGCAGGCCAGAATTGGCCCGTGGGCCAGAAGTTCCCCATCCCTGCTTTAGGCAATCCAAGCTTCCCGACGTTGATGGACCAAAAAAAATATCCAAAGTATTAAGATTTAAGCAGGTTTCAGGCTGTTGACTTAAACAGGAATTAATATCAATACAAATCCTGAAATTGGCTGAGGATGTGGTTGAATACAGGCCACCTAACAGTTGAACATCATGCTTCCTCATTGCCAAAGTAACATTTTCCAAATTCATTAATTTCTCCAGGGCATTAAAAACATTGGCAAGTATTATCCATTCAAACAGTTGTCACCAGAAAAACCCAAAAACCAAAAGTCAATGAGCAAAACTGATGCCAATGTCTTTCAGGGAGAGTGTAATTGAATTATCCGATGTTCCCATTAGATATCCAAAACCCAATTAGCTTAAGCATGCTTTATGGAGATAGTTTCTCTGTTGTTCGACAGACAATTCTACTACTGTCCATTAGAGACAATAGCATTTGATAAGAAATTTCAGTGGACTGCAACACAGAGAATGCCAGAGGCATTCTCAAGCTTAAAACATTATTTATTAGCATTTATGGGGTAGTGGGGGGTGACTTAGAATTCCTATACATTTTGAGATGTCAGAAAAGCATATTGGAGCTAACATATTTTGAAATCACATTACTTCTATTTGAGCTACAATCCTGTTCACCAGCTAGTGCAGAATACTCAGGGGCACTTTTCGATGGATACAGATGAATGTATTGATATTCAACTGGTTTTAGCTAACCATTGACATCCAGATCCAATTCAAGGTGCTGGTTTTGGTCATCAAAGCCCTCCACAGCCTACATAATATGAAAAGTGCCTCTCCGCCCCGCCCCCCACTCCACCGCTGAAACTGTTGGAATCATCTTTCTCTCTCCCATATGAGTCTTTACTCATTAAAAACTTCTTAAGAAGTTCTCCTTCGCATCCCACCAACTTCTGAACTGCATTTGGCTGGGATGCAAGAGAGGGCCTTCTCTATGACCCAGCTCAAGCTATGGAACTTCCTTCCATGACCCAGCCCCCCTAGACTCTTCTCTCTCTCTCTCTCTCTTTATTACTCTTTTATTGCCTCCTCTGTGTGATGGCCTTCCATTACTGTGTGAAGACCATACTTCTTTGGCCTGGTGATCCGTTACGTTTCCAGTTCCCTGATATTTTAGTGTGAACTGTTTCACCTGCTGTTTCATCCTTTGCATTTGCAATTGATTGGATTTTTATTTTGTACCTTGCTACCTCCAGCGCTTTAAATGGAAAACTGAAGTAAAAACATTTAATTCATACACAAACATTGAGCACCAAAAGAGATGAAATGCAAGAAGCTTAAACGTGTAATGGGGGAAGGTTTTGTGCCCCTCTACCACACACTGCCTTTCCTTTTAAAGTAAGAACCATGGTCAAAGAACCATTTCTATCCTGATTACCTCCAATCAGGGGTGTTGCTAGGCATTTAAAATTGTTTGGAGCCCAAGCCCATAGAACACAGATCTGCATAAAATTTGCATATGTTGATTTATACCTATATATGCAAATATACATATTTACTAGGATTTATTTAAATTTCACAGGGGCAAAGCCAGCCAATTAATTTCTCTCATCTAAGTATTTCAAAATAAAATACATTCTCAATTAATTTGCAGGCTGCCCCAGATCATCCCAAACCAATGGAAAACGTTTTTTTCCAAGCTTAATTGCCATGCAGAGAAAATTTGTGGGAGGCAATGTGTTCATCAAGTGGGGAGTTTTCCCTCATGCTTGAAAATCCCCCCCTTGCATGGTAATTAAGCTAAGAAAAAGCCTCCCATTGGCACCAATGGACATTCAGGTCTCTGCGGAATAGATCTATGGCTACAAGAAACAAATTCAGAGCTGCAGCCCTGTGAGCAATGCCCCTGCCCCCTTTCAGTTTGGTCCTTTGTCAGTAGTAGCCCCTGAACTGTGGAATTATCTCTTGCAAGAGGTGTGCTTGTGCACCTCTCTCCTGGTCATTGGAATGTAATGAGAGGCCCACTTATTCATAAAGGCTTTGAGCTGGCTGTTTGCTGCTGACTGTCTGTAATTTTCCAGAAGTAGCATTGTTGGGAATGCCTTTTAGCACCTAGGTCAGCCCAAGACATTTTGCTGCTGGAGTTGAAAGACAAGATGGCGCCCAACCACCTCATTCCATCACCAGAAGCTCACAAGACTAGCGATTGGATAGTGTCCTCCAGGATACCTGAGGGAAGAAAGCAAGCTTAGAGTTGGGCAGGGCAAGCTGTGTGGCACACAACTCCAACAGAGGGGAACAGCTCAGGAAGAACAGCTTGTCACCGCCTCCCCATACACCCCAGCATCTGCCACTTGCGGCAGCTGCCTCACTCTACCTAATGGTAGGGCCCACCCTGTTTAGTACTGCTTTGTCATATAGCTTTGTTATTTGTCTAAGGAGCTAGCTTGTTTCATTGTGGTTTAAATCCAGGGTTGGAAGCTGCCTTAAGTTACACAAGGGTGGAGTAAATTGTTTAAAATAAATAAAGCTGTTCACACATAAAATTTAACTATTTCATTGGACTTATTTCATTTCACTTCTTTTGTAGGGTCCTCATGTAGAAATCTCAGATAGCCATCTACAAAGTTACAAGGAAATTGCAAGAGGGGGAGGCACCTGCATGTCCCACAACAGAAGAGAAAATACGCTCAGGTGCCTGAAAACAAAAGTTTATTAAAATGGAGCATTTTAAGACAAAAGAAGTATTGGAAGGATTCTTTGCAACACATCTGGAGAAAGATGAGTGGCTCCTGAGGAAGAAAAGTCCTTTCTGAAATGCGCTGGGCATAATAAAGTATTTTTCAGGCACCTGAGAATATTTTCGCTTTTGTTTTGAGATATCTACAAAGTTAGTCTCAGAAATGTTAAAATAAGAAGCAAACTGTTTTCTAACGTTCATATTAGGGAAAGGAGGGCGAGCACATCATTGTTCTAAATTTGTACATGTTAACAAAACAATGTAAAATTTTAATGAAATTACCCACCAGCAAAATCAGATAAACGTTGACTAGGAAGGAATAGTGATTTACAGACAGGCGATCATTTGCAAGTTGGGTAGTACTGACAGCTTAATAGAAAGGTCTTAGCAAAAATGAAAAGCATGAAGAACAATGTGTACTAACACAGATGAAGCAGAAGGCCAGCTGGCTAGGTTTTATTACCAAATTTATCATGGCCATGTACTGTTTCCAGAATATCCTTCGTTCCCACAGAAGTTACCACAAACAACTTAATTAAAAGGGGGTACGTAATTAGTATTTTTCAAAGGGGGTACATAATTAGTATTTTTAAAGTTTGGGGTTTAGAACCATTAAAATGGATTTGTTTCCCGTACGGCTGATATAACAAGAACATTTATTGGACACTACACCAGAGAACGATGGGTAAGCATTAAGCATAAATGGGAGTTGGATTAAGATCAAGCATTAAGAACAGCATCAGAGCCCCAACTCTACAGTCCATCAGAAAGAGCCATTAGGCTGCTGGATACTACAGACAGGGCTTTCTCAGTGGTGGCTCCAAAGGTTTGGAACACCCTTCCTAGGGAGATACCTCTGGCCTCATCACTGCTAGCGTTATATAAAAAGCAGAGCTACTTTTATTCCAGTCTGCATTTGCATAAAAATCATTTGCTGCTACTGCTGTTGTTTTGTGTTTATACATAATTTTAATTTGCATGTTGCATGCTGTATGTATAATTTGAATTTGCAAGGTTTAAGACACCTTGTGAGGGCAGTGCACCCTGAAAGGCGGGTTAAAAGTCTTTAAAAACAAATTAAATAATAAATCGATAATCAAATACTACCAAAACAGAGGGGCCCTGAGGCCCCCTAGATGTGGGACTACAATTCCCATTACTCCAGGTCAAGATTCTTACAATTGCCTCAGCCACTGTCCATTACAATGACAGGTATTTCACCCCTTCCAGCCCAATCCTATCCAAAAGGGGTTTATTTCCATGTAAGTGTGTACAGAACTGCAACTTTAGATGCTCCATTTAAAATAGTAGAGATGGAATAGAGAAGAAAAGCTTAAAATATTTTTGAAACATGTGTGTGGTTAGAGAAGCCCATAGTTTACCAGCTTTTCTAATGACCGATGTGAATACTTTGTCATTAACCTATTGCACATCGCTGTGGACTGAAATGCAGACATTAGAGAGATGTGTAGAAGCACTGCCAACACCGAGTAAATCTGTTATACACTGAGCCTGTCACTCATTGTAAAGTATGTGAAACGCACAATACAATGTGGGACCATTTTTCGTCATTGCAGTGGCCCATGGAAAACTGGATCCTTGTCTTTGTGGAATAAAACGTATATCAACATGACAGGTTAAAAATAGCGTGCTCTGGAACAATTGCAAAAAACAGATGAATGTGATACTGTTTAATCAACTCCGCTCATGTTTCTATATTTACTTGCTCCTTAAAGTGGATCCTTGGAATGGTAAACAAGAGCACCTGTTTAATGAAGGATGCTCTTTCCTCCTAAGCAGGGAAATACAAATTAAATTATTTTCAAACAAAATGAATAAAAGTACACTGCGATCTGGTTAGCATGTAATGACAGCCCATGGTTTAAATGACCCATGAGTTGTCCCACACAAGTGGGAGAGACCGGGGGCACTGCCTCCCAAACGCCCACCACTTCTGTTTTTAATCAATAATCCCCGAGCAACCAGCTCATAGAACCTGGAATGCTAGGTTGTTTAGCCACTAAACAATGCAGAGGTTAACCCTGGTTTGTTGTTTGGTCAACTGATGGGTTCTTTAGCCCCAAAACAACCCACTGCTCCAATTTCGCATGTCACGTTCAACTACCTACAAATGGGCCAATCATAGGTTGTTGAATAAAAGCGGAAGTGGCTGCCATGCTGCAGGCAACATGCCTGCTCTCTCTCGCTCATCCCCGACAGCCCATGGGTTGTTTAAATCATGGGCTACTGTTATGTGCAAACTGGTCCTGTATATGCTTGCTCTGAAAACACAACCAGGAATGTGTTTGGGAAAAGAACCAACACATTTACACGATAAATATATCTGTTCATTATGAATTGGCGTTAGCATTTACTTTCCCTCCTATTTCAATAATGTTTTAGCACCCCTGCCCAATTCTAATTTGAGCAGACTTTATGAGGTAAAAATATATGGTCATAGTTGCAATCATCAGAGGAATAACCAGATTCACTTTGTAAAAGGCAATCATAATCTTAGCCCATATAGAAAGGACTGAAAAGGGCTGTAAGCATTTTCATTTTCTGTTCTTCACACTGATAAGAGAGCTGCCAGATTTGTTTATATTATTAACAACACTGCTACTTTCATGTCACTGGAGGCGTAGTAGATGTATGCTAGAGGCTAATATCCACATGCCCCTTGGTTCAACACACTCATGCTAGTAATGTCTTGATTTGGGCAGAATTGTGCCATAATTCTTTCTTTCTTTTTTTAATGGCAAAACCTGCAGGGGTCAATTTACTCAGTTTAGAAGCTGGCAGACAAGACTCTGAACAGGTGGCCAGCAAGGACAATCCAGTATCCATCAAACAAATAATCTACTACCAAAACCCTCTTGCTCCTAAGGGATCCAAAGGGGCCAGGGCTGCAAGAGAGAGCTAGAAAAATGAAACCCCTGAGTGCCTTTTTTGGCAGAAAGGCGGTATACAAATGTAATCAATAAATAAAACACCCTCTTCTCCTTGACTGGTGTATCCTTCTTCTTAACCATCCTTCCTACCTAACACTCCAGTAGCTTAATCAACAGTGAATGGAGCTCCAAAACCTCAAGCTTTTCCTTAACTAAAAGCAAAACTTTATTTGATGTAACCAGAAGAAAGTGGCATGGGCATTCTGTGTAAAAAAGAAAATGACCTAGGCCAGATCTACACCAAACAGGACAGGACACTATGAAAGTAGCATGAAGTGGTATATGGAGGCAGAATCTACACTACTGCTTTATAGAGGTATTGAAGTGCACTGACAACTGTTGGGGCCCATTGACACAGGCCATATGCCGCTTTCATAGTGTTATATCCTGCTTGGTGTAGATGTGTTGCCAGTGCACTTCAATACCACTATAAAGCAGTAGCGTACATCCTGCCCTAGTCATTCCCGCTAAGGTACCTGTCCTAAGAATGGTATAACAGGCATTGGAATTTAACTTATTTCATTCCAGCATCAACATCCATGTTTGGGCATCATTACTTCTCATGGTCACAAAGGCCAACTTTCAATATTGACACCTATGTTGACATTGGATGTTGACCAAGAAGATTTATACGAATTCAGTCAGGCCAGATGTAACTAATTGAAGACGACTATTAAATTTTCTGGTTCCAGTTCAAGTTCAGGTTCAGGTGAAGTTATTCTGGTTTGGTTAGAGCTCAGGCCAGTTAGGTTTCTGTAAGCAGTTCAGCACACATAACAAAACACTTCAGTTCCGGTTCACATGCGAAAATGTAAATAGAAGGCACGTTGTCTGTAAGGAGAATTTGCAGAGCAACAGTGTCCTCCTCATTCCTTTTCTTCCTCCAATAGGTGCTCTGCATATGGTTACATCTGTCACCTCCCCACTACCATGTTTTTAAATGGATACTGTTGTTTTTATGTTTTAAAATTTTGTATACTTTTAATGTTTACTGTTTTAAACTTTTGTAAACCACCCAGAGAGCTTCAGGTATGGGGCGGTATATAAATGTAACAAATAAATAAATAAAATACCACCAAGATTTGTGTCCACGCCTAGTTGAATGAGCTGTGTCTGAGCAATGCCTCTGCTTTCTCTGTCTTTCTGTCATCCTGGTATTTCCTGTTTTCCTCCCCTAATTTTGGGTTCAGAGATTAACTCCCATTTCAGACATATTCCTCCTTCATTTTATATTTTCATTATATACTGATTGTACCAGACATGTAAAAACCATTTGTTAGACACCAAATATGTCCTGTGTCACCTACCTTGTATTGTTGTATCCTCTCACATACATGTTCTCAGTTCATTGCCTACTTTGCTTCAGCCAAACTTGCTTGGACTCCCTGCTTTTAACTCACCTGCTTCCCAGAATTCCTTCCCAATCCTTAGCCTGCCTCACAAAGTAACTCCAGTCCCTAGGGCCTGTATGGAACTTTAATCCCAGCCAAAGGGACAACTTTCCCTTCCCTCACTGAACCAAATGCAAACATTCTGAGAGTGGTCTCTCTACTAAGCAGTTGGAATACTGATGACATCACACCAAACACCTGCTCAGCCAATAAATGTCATATTCTTCACTGCAACAAACACAATACAATATAAATAAAACTCAGACATTCTGTAGAGGTTATCTCCAAGAACACCAAGGGATAATACCTGCGAAACTATTTGATGGGAGCCATAAGTTTGGTACATAGGAGAAACCTTACTGAGGGGTTAATAAATGAGCAGAAGCTCACTGAGAAAGCAGAGACAAGATTGAAACAGATCTGAAGGAAAGCACACTCTGGCCCTATCCATCTGTCAGAGAACTAAGGACCACCGGCTGGTTGCTCCCCCACCTCCCAAGAAGAACATCACAGCAAGGGGGAGAACAAGCCTGGCTCTATCTATCAACCAGAGAAGGAGCAGCTGCAGGGAGTTTGCTTCTCACTGCCCTCCCAGAAAGAATACTTGGCTCCAACTGCAAGTTTTCCTGGGACTGCAGAGCTGAAGAGAAGGTCCCTCTAGCCCCATCCATCACCCAGAAGATGAGGGACTGCTGGGTTGGAAGTGGACACGTGAGTTCTTTGTTTGCTTGCTTTGTATTATCCCAATCTGTTATAAGCTGCCTTGAGAATCATCTGATCAAAAGGTGGGGTATAACTCTTCAGAATCAATACATAAATAAGACATGCCTTAATGAAAGGATGATGCTGTCAACAAATCCTACAGAACAAAGGAAAGAATATCTCCAGCAGCCTGTGAAAATGTGCCTGGGGGACCTCAATGAGGCCCACTTTTATGTTCTTGAGACAGAAGGTCATATGCTATAGAGTTTTTCCAGAGTTTACATCAGTACTCAGGTGTTCTTGAGAAATCCAATAGTGATTTAATGTACCACAGAGCACTATTTTCCCCACCTTGCAATTTATTGCAAGCAATTTTTCTCTCAATAAAACTCTTTTCAGCCTAGGAAGGTTGGGCTAAAATCAATAATATACTTATTTTAAGGGTCTGCTGATAATCAAGGGATGCTCTCTGTAACTCCCAAGAGCAAACTTTAAGGATAAGTGTCATAACTATGTTGAGAGAGGCTTACTTCAATTCGTTCTGATTTTTTGGTGTGAATCCAATTTGAGTAAGGGTATAGTAACTGCTTGTGTGAAAAGGTCTGTCGGATGTCCAGTTCACTAGAATTCCCATCAGCAGTTGCATGCAAAGACTCCTATAACTGCTGATATATGGTCTGGGGATATGAATATGGGGAAGGATACTTCAGCCAGAAGAACAAAGGCCATGGGAAGATTGTACCTGGTGCCGGCTCCAGGTTTTTGAGGGCCCTCTTGCAACACACCCTCAATGGGCCTCCTCCCTCAGAGAGTCTACCTTTGCACCGCCATTGTCCCCACCTGCCATTGCTCTTCCTCCTCCTCCTTCTTCTCAGTATTGCCACCATGTGCTTGCTTCATGGGCAGAAAGCCAGTGAGGAAATAGACAGTGGCATTTCCTGCTCTCCTGTCACACTAGCACCATTTTCTGGGCCAGAGCAAGAGTCAGATGACCAAGCAGATGGCAATGGAAAAGAGGAGGAGCAAGTCCAGGGGGGCTCTTATCAGCAGGGCCCTGCTGGGATGTGGGCCTTCAGCAGCTGCCCAACCATGCCTACTCTTGATACCAACCCTGGTTACACCCTCTCCCTCCCAGGAAGACCAGTCCCAGCTGTCAGCCAGAGTGAAAAGCTGAGGCAACTAGGTTCTTCCTTTGCACCGCTTGCTCTGCGAATGCAGAGCTGAGGAGAAGGACATTCCGGCATCTGTCACATTCGAGAGGACTACGGCCCATTGGGTAGCTGTGCCATCTCTGTCCAAGAAAGAACACAAGCAAGGGAAGGTCGGCCTGGATGCAACTGGATATAGACGTCTGTTTACAACTCACCCCTTCATCCTGGCATTGCCAGACTGACCTCCCTCCTCTACGGTTTCCCTTTCCCTTCCCTTTTTTTCTGTCTTTAGTTTGTAAATCTGAGGTCAAGGCCCAAGTCTCCTTTTTTGGGAGACAATTATTTGTCTGGGAAAAATGGGATAAAAATATAACAATCAAACAAACTTAATTATATGACCAGTAACTATGGAGCCAATTCCATCCAGGCTGACAAAGCAAAGTCAACCGGTTTGGAGCAAGCCCAGACACTGTGTGTGTGAATTGGCCTCAAGTAGGTTACATACAGAAGAGGTGACCTAGAAGTCTTCTTCCACTGGATAACACTTCTCACTTCTCACCCTAATGTGTATCTAAGGATGCAAACAAACTTGTCAATGGGAACACATTAGCAAGGTCAAAATGGTTTCTCAACAACTTGCCAAACAACTGCGATGGGGTGGAGAAGTTTGGGGGGGGGGGTGAAAGCCTGGACTGAAGGCAGAGTCTAGCTTCACCACCAAAATATAAATTGCTTTAATTGGGACTCCACTAACCCAAATGACAAAGCTAGTGATTGAGAAACCTGCAATAACGAGGCCACCCCGCACAAAAGAACAGCACCACGAGCGAGGCATCAATGAGATGGAGAATGTCAACAGTTGCAGCGTCCATTTCCCCCCCCCCCCCAACGACATGGACCTGTTCTTTAAGTTTCCTATCAGACACAAGTTCATGCAGAATGTTTCTTTTGAAATGCTTCCAGGGCTCAACTTCCTCAGGAGTATTCGGAACTTCTAAAACATTGGTAAACACACATACGCACAAACACACAAAACCCCTGCACGGCAAGCCTTTCCACGCCACTGCCTTTGTTAATTAATTAATTTATTTAAAACATTTGTATCCCTCCCTATATCATTAGGATCTCAGGGCGGCATACAGATAAAAGCATTCAGTATAAAACAATAAATATACACAGCTAAAAACAAATTAAACCACGAACCAAGTTAAAACAATATATAATTTAAAAGCAGTAAAAACAATTAAAACAATGTGCCAGTAAGTCAAAGGGACCCTAAAAGCCAAAAATCCATCTATGATCTCGTTTCAAGTTACATTTCCA
This sequence comes from Elgaria multicarinata webbii, assembly GCF_023053635.1. Classification (NCBI taxonomy): domain Eukaryota; kingdom Metazoa; phylum Chordata; class Lepidosauria; order Squamata; family Anguidae; genus Elgaria; species Elgaria multicarinata. The sequence continues at coordinate 88,348,867 of NC_086177.1, forward strand.
TCACCATCCAGTAACGCAAGTGCTGGTAATGCCATTACTTTACAGGCTTGTCTAATATAATATAATTGCTACTTAATCTTGTGTCCTTTCAAATTCACACTTTAACAAAAATATCATGCAAATCACCACAAAGCCCTTAAAGACAGATTCTTGGTTATTCAACAGCACCTGCTAGAGCTATTATGTTTGAGAGTTCACTGGTGTTTCTCCAGCTCTGGAACAAATGCTCACATTTCTATTTTAAACATTCCCAGGAAGATACCGCTGAGCTATTTCTAAATTTGCAACTCAGTAAAAGCTATAAAAGTTTTTTAGTTTGGGAAGCTTTCTTGTATCTTTCAATCAGCTTTATGTTTCACATGGGATTTCAGTAAGCTATTAACACAGTCCAGAAAAAGTAATGCACAACTACTATAGGAATATGAAATAGCATTCTATGCAGGCAGGCAGACTGACTGCATCATAGGGTTTTCACATCCATCTGCACGTGCATACTTACTCAAAAAAGAGGAGATGCAACTCAAGACACTAATTTGCACAAAATTTGCATGTGCTAATTTATACGTATATATGCAAATTTAGAAAGAGCTGTTATGGTTTGAATATAAAAATAATGTTTTTATAAAATATAAAAAGTGGTGTATTTTTTAAAGAACATTGTACTTGATGGAATATTGATGTTTCTGTGAATGTAACTTCCTGTGGTTTTTCATTTTTTTCTTTTCATGATTTGTTTACTGTTTTGTTTTATTAAATTCACAATAAAATGAGGGGGAATTAAACATTATGCTTCACCATAGGGGTCCTATGTGCTTGCCCAGTCAGATGACCAGGTACTAATTGTTGACGGGCAGCTTCCAGGCCTCTTCTCTCCCTTCTCTGGCAACCATTCAAATAGAGGACTGTCCTCTGTAAAGCAGCACACAAGTCTTGGTGCCTTGGGGAAACATAGCCTTGATAGGAGTCTCCAACTTTGGAGGGCTGGTAAGCACATCTGTAATTTTGAAAGTGCGTCATGAGTACTCTCACAAAATGGCTGCGTTGGGGGGGACTTCCTCATTCATAAAACGGGGGCGATGGTGGGCAATCACAAAACAGTCATTTCCTGGAAGGCAAACTAGAGAAACTAAGACCTTAGCTAGACCTAAGATTTATCCCAGGATCGTCCCGGGGTCATCCCTGTGCATCTAAATGATACACAGGCCTTAGCTAGACCTAAGGTTTATCCCGGGGTCGTCCCTGCCTGCTCCTGGGATCCCCTGTGTGTCATTTACACAAACAGGGATGACCCCGGGCCGATCCCGGGATAAACCTTAGGTCTAGCTAAGGCCACAGGGGATCCTGGGATCAGGCAGGGACGACCCCAGGATGATCCCGGGATAAACCTTAGGTCTAGCTAAGGCCTAAGGGAAAAGTAACTTGCCCAAGAACTTAAGAACAAGACAGAGGTGGGATTTCAGCTCCAAAACATAAAATTACTCTTTTGAACCCAAATAAAGATGGTGCTGGAGCGCATCACTTCACTTTGCAGCATGTCCGTCAGCCTCCCAGTTGATTCCCTTTAATTTCGAGAAAACTTAAGGAAATTAAATAAAAATAAGGAGGGACAAGGAGCCTGAGATATCTGCAGGCACTCTGGTGGCCACGGGCTCCATGTCTAAACATGCATATGACTTTTCTGTGTAAACATGCATAGGATTGAGCCCAACCCTTGCAGATCTCCTACTCATTGCAATTGAATCAACCAAGCTGTGTGCTATTTGTGGGCTGATGCTTTTGTGGGCTGATTTGAAAAATAAAACAAAACATGTCTGCAAGAGTTTGGCAGTCATGGGAATTGTGCCTTAGTGCATTACTTCCCAAACAGAGTCCCAGCACTAGCAGAACTACTAATATCAGGCCGAAAGACAAAATTTCTAACATTTTCTCAATGCCGTATTGACAGTTGAAATCTATCCAGTAGCAAACATCAGGCTGAAAGTTGAAAGAAGCACAGAGATCACAGAAAAGGAATTGCAGAAGATTATATTTTTCCCCATCTTACTTTAGGATTTTAGCTCCTATTTTGATGAGTGATGCTTCTTCACAAGGATTTCTTTGGGAAATGTTAAATCACATACTTCCTGAACTCCCATTTCTAATTATATTTCCATTACATATTCTTGACTGAAATACAAATCTGACGGCAGAAATTATTTGGTCAGCGTAAAAGAATTACAAAAATTGCTTTCTTTCAAGCTTCAACTTTAAGGAAAAGAAACTAGGGACTCATCTATATCAAGCAGGATATTCCACTATGAAAGTAGTATGAAAGTGGTATATAAAAGGCAGTAGTGCTTTTTACTGCTTTATAGCAGTATTGAAGTGCACTGCTGCTTTATAGCGGTATTGAAGTGCACTGACAACTGTTGGGGCCCATTGACACATACCATATACTGCTTTCATACCACTTTCATAGTGTTATATCCTGCTTGGTGTAGATGTGTCATGGTTGTCACTGCACTTCAGTACTTCTATAAAGCAGTAGTGTGGCTCCTGCCTTTTATATACTGCTTTCATACCGCTTTTATAGTGCAATATCCTGCTTGGTATAGATGAGACCCAGGATGCAATCTTGTGCTTGAGGTTCACCAGCTGTAGCAGTCTATGTCAATCTGGTGTCCTCCAGATGTGTCAGATTACAACTCCATGCATCCCCAGCATTGGCCATGCTGGCTAGGGGTGATGGGAATTGTAGTCCAAAAAGCTAGGCTCTATGTTTCGGCAATAACCCCACAATGCCAGATCACCATATTCGCCACTGCCATAACTGGCAAAACATCTCAGATGCAACAGTGAGTACACTGTTAGTGGAGTCGGTCTACTGGTGAAGATACACCAGTGCAACAGCTATAATAGGGTAGAGTTGTGGGCAGGGCAGGAGGAACACTGTTCTGGTTATTCCCTGTACCCCCATCAACAGGAATATAGGAAACTGCCTATGGATCATTGGTCCATCTTGCCCAATATTATAGAGACGGACTGGCAGCAGCTCCCCAGGGTTTCAGGACAGGAGTTTTTCCAGCCCTGCTAGGAGTTGGGATGTCTGGCGCTGGGAAATCTGGTTCTTTTTTCTAGTTCAACAGAGTTCATTGGAGCATGTATGACCCAATTTGCATTTCTGAGCCAAGCTGTGGGCTTTTCTGAGAACTATTTTTTGCGCATTTTTGTTTCTGCAGGTTCCGTAATTTGCACAGAATTCCGAACATCTTGCACAAATGACAACCCACAAGATGCTTTTCATGACACAATCATGACACAAATGATTTGTACAAGTTTGGCCATCATTTGTGCGAATTGCTCAGAAAACTGTGCGAACTGCAGAACTTCGGCGGGGGATGTGCAAAATGCGCAGAAAATCTACAAACTGGCCCGACTCATTGCAGACTGATCGGGTGCCACAGCAGGAACTGGAATGAAATGTGGGGGGAACAAAACTCATCCAACTCCACTCCCACTCCCACCCCCACCCCCACCCCAAATGGATTTCTTTGACATCCCTAATCTGCAGATGCCAGGGATTGAACCTGGGACCTTCTGCATGCAAAGCAGGTGATCTATGACTAAGCCATAGCCCCTCCCAGTCCCCATCCCCATCAATGGTGCAACTTTACACCAAACCCAAACCAGGCACAAATAATTTTCTTCTCATTGATTTCAATGGAGAGAAAAAATGAAAAATAGTCTACGGCCTAATCTACACCAAGCTGGATATTGCACTATGAAAGTGGTATATAACAGGCAGGAGCCACACCAAGCAGGATATAGTGGTATGAAAGCAGTATATGGTATGTGTTAATGAGCCCCAACAGTTGTCAGTGCACTTCAATACCGCTATAAAGCAGTAGTGTGACTTCTGCCTTTTATATCCCCCTTTCATACCACTTCCATAGCGCAATATCTGGCTTGGTGTAGATTAGGCCTATAACTACCACACACACATCACCAGGACAGAGCAGCCTCCCCCAGCCTGGGGAACCAGTTGGGGGAAGGCTGGGACAGAGCATAGAATATGGTATAACTCAGCATCCTAGCATAGCACAATCATCAATATATAACCATCCAATCATCAGCATATCTCTCTGGCTTCATATTATCCACAGTTAGAGCCGACAAAGGGAAACTTTGGTGATGGGAGCAATGGAGGAAGGAAAAGACCTTTGCACAACACAACCTGCCCCAGAAAACAACATGGGAACGTGAGCACTTTGCTAACACTTCTCTTTTGAAAATGTGAGAGGTACCCTTGTCTTAGGACTTTGGACAGAAACATCCAAAACCCAACCCCATTCCAAAAACTGGGGGTTCAGGACAGAATATCCCACATAAGTAAGCAAGAGAAGAGGGCAACCGACCTGCACGGTGGAACAGCTGCAGCCATCTCCCGTGTGTGTGTGTGTGTGTGTGTGTGTGTGTGTGTGTGTGTGTGTGTGTCTCTCTCTCTCTCTCTCTCTCTCTCTCTCTCTCTGACGGTTCACACTCATGAGCACTTTTGCCTTGAAGGATCACAGCCCAGGTACATGGAGCAGAATTAGTAGTCATCACACAGAGTTCCAATGTAACCTCAAGAGGGAATATAAGAAGAGCCCTGCTGGATCAGACCAAGAGTCCATCTGGTCCAGTGCTCTGTTCACACAGTGGCCAACCAGCTGTCAACCAGGAACCCACAAGCAGAACACAGGTGCAACAGCTCCCCAGCAACTGGTGTATATAGGCTTACTGCCTCTGATACTGGAGGTAGCACATAGGCATCAGGATTAGTAGCCATTGGTAGACTTCTCCTCCAGGAATTTACCCAACCTCCTTGTAAAGCCATTGAAATTGCTGGCCATCACCACATCTTGTGGTAGTGAATGCCATAGTTTAACTATGCGCTGTGTGAAGAAGTCCTCCTTTTATCTGTCCTGACTCTCCCACCATTCAGCTTCATGGGATGACCCTGGGTTCTAGTATTATGGGAGAAGGAGAAATGGAGACGGAAAGAGGGGAGGGGTATAAATATTCACAACTGCGGTATATCTCCCCTCTGCCCCACTGTAATGTGAGCATACAATTGCTCTGTTAAAACCGTACCAAGAATGCAGCTCACACAGTTTCTTTTTCTATTTAACTGTTGGAAGTATCAAAGGCAGCAAAGACTTTAGATCCCTGCAGAAAAGTCTCTTGAGAAAAGGAACACTAAAAACATTCCTGAGTGCTTTTTTTTTTTTTTTTAAGTTGAGGCTCCTAGAGATTGCAAGGCAACGATTAGATCTGCATTCACAATCCCATATGCCTTACATTTGGGATTGATTTATAACAGCCTTCCCCAACCTGGTGCACTCTAGATGTGTCAGACTACAATTCCCATCATCCCCAGTCAACATGAAAATAGCCTGGGATATCATCTACACTGGAGGCCTTTGCATTGACAAGGTACTGCATTACAAGGCTTTTTTAAAACATGCAATTGCTGCTCTGTGGGCACACGTTAAGGAATTCAGGGGTCTATACACCTCATTTATAAAGCAAGCAAGTGCCACACAGCAATGTAAAAATGTTGCCATTGCAGGAGAACTGAGAGGATCTTTGAAGGTGATGTGTGCATTGTCACCTTCAGTCGTGTAACGGCAAATTCAGAAGTGCAGGATCCCTTCATGACATCCGCAGCCACAGCCATGCCCCTTCTAAGATTATACAACCTTGTAAGATTATACACTAAATGAGCTTTCAGTCACTAAGCCCAGACCTACACCAAGCAGGATATAGTACTATGAAAGCAGTATGAATGCGGTATATAAAAGGCAGGAGCTACACCAAGCAGGATATAGCACTATGAAAGTGGTATGAAAGCGGTATATAGTATGTGTCAGTGGGCCCCAACAGTTGTCAGTGCACTTCAGTACCGCTATAAAGCAGTAGTGTGGATCTTGCCTCGTATATACTGCTTTCATAGTGCAAAGTCCTGCTTGGTGTAGATTAGGCCTAAGGGTGCAATCCTATGCAGGTTTAGACAGAAAAAAAGTCCTACAATTCCCAGCATGCCCTTGGAGAAAAATAAGGTGCAATATCAATGTAATAAAAGAATAACTATGAGCTCAGTAATATTCCTAATGAGTATGCAGTGGAAGTGAAGAATAGATTTAAGGGACTAGATTTAGTAGATAGGGTCCCGGAAGAACTATGGACAGAAGTTCGCAACATTGTCCAAGAGGTGGCAACAAAAAACGTCCCAAAGAAAAAGAAAACCAAGAAGGCAAGATGGCTGTCTGCTGAGACACTGGAAGTAGCCCAAGAAAGAAGGAAAGCAAAAGGCAACAGTGATAGGGGGAGATATGCCCAATTAAATGCAAAATTCCAGAGGTTAGCCAGAAGAGATAAGGAATTATTTTTAAACAAGCAATGCGCGGAAGTGGAAGAAGACAATAGAATAGGAAGGACAAGAGACCTCTTCCAGAAAATTAGAAACATCGGAGGTAAATTCCAGGCAAAAATGGGTAAGATCAAAAACAAAGATGGCAAGGACCTAACAGAAACAGAAGAGATCAAGAAAAAAATGGAAGATCTGTATAGGAAGGATAATAATATTGGGGATAGCTCAGACAGTGTGGTCAGTGAGTTAGAGCCAGACATCCTGAAGAGTGAGGTTGAATGGGCCTTAAGAAGCATTGCTAATAACAAGGCAGCAGGAGACGACGGTATCCCAGCCGAACTGTTTAAAATATTGCAAGATGATGCTGTCAAGGTGATGCATGCCATATGCCAGCAAATTTGGAAAACACAAGAATGGCCATCAGACTGGAAAAAATCAACTTATATCCCCATACCAAAAAAGGGAAGCACTAAAGTATGTTCCAACTATCGGACAGTGGCACTTATTTCACATGCCAGCAAGGTAATGCTCAAGATCCTGCAAGGTAGACTCCAGCAATTCATGGAGCGAGAATTGCCAGATGTACAAGCTGGGTTTAGAAAAGGCAGAGGAACTAGAGACCAAATTGCCAATATCTGCTGGATAATGGAGAACGCCAGGGAGTTCCAGAAAAACATCTATTTTTCTGTGAGTGTGCGAGAGCTGGACCATAAGGAAAGCTGAGCAAAGGAAGATAGATGCTTTTGAACTGTGGTGTTGGAGAAAAATTCTGAGAGTCCCTTAGACTGCAAGAAGATCAAACCAGTCCATACTCCAGGAAATAAAGCCAGACTGCTTACTTGAGGGAATGGTATTAAAGGCAAAACTGAAGTACTTTGGCCACATAACGAGAAGACAGGATACCCTGGAGAAGAGGCTGATGCTAGGGAAAGTGGAAGGCAAAAGGAAGAGGGGCCGACCAAGGGCAAGATGGATGGATGATATTCTGGAGGTGACAAACTTGACCTTGAGGGAGCTAGGGGTGGCGACAGCCGACAGAAAGCTCTGGCGTGGGCTGGTCCATGAAGTCACGAAGAGTCGGAAGCGACTGAACGAATAAACAACAACAAATGTTGAAATTATAAAGTTTTGCATCTTTGGTTAGAAGGGAGTAAGAATGCCCATAAAAATAACACCTGAGCTAATGCTTTCAACCCCCCACCCCACCCCCGTGCAGGCAAGCAGCGCTATCGCTCTCTTTCCTGACAGCGAGCAGGGGTGAAGGCTCCTGCTGCTGCAACCTGCAATAGCGACCACACTAGGACTTGCTCCAGCCTCTCAGGTGTTTTCCAGCTACCTCCTCTGCAGCAGAGAAAGTATCAGGTTGATGACCCTGTGAGACCCACCAGGACTACACCCCTGGTCACCTTAATTTATAATGTGATGTGGTGCCACAAACAATGTTTTAGCACTTTATCAGCGTGATAAATGGGAGCACACATGGGCCAAAGCATTTTTTTAAAAAGAACAAGCATGTACAGCTGCACAGCTGTGCAGAACTGCATTAAAAAAAGAAGGAAACACTGAAAAATGAAGACTTTACCATTATGGAGAACCATACTGCTGTCTATGGTGATCATTATAATGTCAAGTATAATTCTTTGTCCTCTAAACCCACCAGCCAGGAAAAAGACAAATGTTTGTAAAATTGATTGCCAAACTCCGCAGGTTGAAGCCAGTCTATATCGCCTATATTATCATATGGGTAGTCTTCAGCAAAACACTTAAGTAATAGTGTAACCAACATCACTTTTCCTCCACTGTTTGTCTGTTTTGCTACAAATAACAGGCTTGTAAGAATCTTGTGGGCATGCATGGATTTTTCCTCTATACAGCTGCACAGCAGCGCAGTATTAAAGACTTTAATACAAAATACAAATTATTCACAGCTGTGCAGGTGTGTAACCGAGCATTAAAACCAAGCCTAAAAAAGAATAAAAAGGAATATCCAATCCAATGGAGTCCATCATGATTTTCCAGCTGGCAAATATCTAAACTGACTCTACAAGTTAAAGCCACTCCCAACAGGACAAGATATAATAGTACAAGGTTGGAACACACCATAAAAAAGAATACATTGAAAGCACATTTTTTTAAAGTCATAAAAGTGGTTTGTGGGGGTGGGGAGATTGAGATAAAAGGGCAGACGTAACATGAAGACAGTGTTTCATGTGCCACGCGACTGAACCAGACATTTCAATAACAGAGAAAGAAAATGATGAAGATTATTTCTGGAATTTCATGTATTGTCACTGACCTCTACTCTTCAATGGTCACCACTCACACATTAAATAAAATACAGTAATGCAGATAAAGTATGTAGAGCATTTGAGCATGGTTGTAAATCCTATCTGTTTGGATGAATTCAGTTAATAAGGCCCCAGTTGGCTTTAATGCTACTTTTTCTCTTATAACAGTGATCAAGAGCCTGTCATCTCCCTGACTATACATGAGGCAAGCTGTTTCATCCTCAGGTGCATGCAAAGGATTGACACGTGCAACTCGTATTAAGACTAATGGGAGAGGCATGTGCCAAATCCTTGTATAACCTGTGGAGTAAATATTGTCAAGGAAGCTATAGACAGGGAGAAGGGAGTGTGTTTTAAATTTGGCAGAAAAGGCATAGATAGCCATGTTGGGCCACAGGAAAAGAATCCCAAATTTATAACAGAGCAATATCCTTATTAGGATCAACCATAATGTCACATTTTACTGACCAAATTATGTTAGTTGATGCACTAGCTAAAAAGTCAATCGGAGCCAAATGATGAAGGCTTTTTTGTATTCAAGAAAAAAACAACTTTGTCCAGTTTTGGTATATTTAGAGCAAAAGGGAGGTTTTCTGACACAGAAGACTATGGCCTTAGCTAGACATAAGGTTTATCCCAGGATCGTCCTGGGGTTATCCCTGTTCATGTAAATGACACACAGGGGATCCCGGGAGCAGGCAGGGACAACCCCAGGATAAACCTTAGGTCTAGCTAAGGCCCACATTGCAAATGGTTGTCCTCCCATATTCAAACTGAGGACCAATCTATATTTTTCAAGATTACCTGGCACAGTTCTTCTGAGGTGGCACACACCTCAGAAGATGGATGGAGGAATCACAGGATCAAAAGGAACCTGTGGACAAAGGATTCTAGTCTAGCCTTTTCCCCTGACATGCTAGCTCTCTATCTGAAGGGAGTGTCTGATATGGGGAAGTATCAGATCAGGAATGCTATACCACATTCTTTCTGAATATGCAGGTCAGCTCTTATCTCAGTAGCCACAAGTACTAGAATTCTTTTTAAAAGAATAGATTCTGTTCAGAAGTTGAAGAGAAGACCACAGGGCATCTCTGGACATGAACAAGGAGAGCAGGGGCAAGTCTTATGCTTCTTCTTCCCATGTTTTCATGGGAAGCAGACTTTGCACATCTCCTCATGTGGCAACATGTGGAAGAAGTCTCTATCTCCAGCTTGCCCATCTCACTGTAAAGGAACATGCTCACGGTCTGCTGTGGATAACACAGGAAGTCCAAAACCAGGAAGTAGATTTCTCTTCCACCACCCACCCACCCAGTATTTTATATATCCAAATGCACTCCCAGCTAAGAGTATAGAGCTTTTTACACCTCTGGATTTGCTTTTAAACATGTCTAAACTGCTGCTGGCTTTTATTCTGCTATTTACTTGGGTATTATTCTCTTTTAAATTTGGTCAGAGTAATCCTAAAATCCCTATACAGCATCTGAGACAACACAGGATCCTGCAGATCGCCATGCCCATGGGCAGAACTACAAGCACAGGGGAGGATCCATCATGGATCTCCACCCCCACCCCCAATGCTGCAGGAAGCACCGGAGAATCTTCTCTCACCGGGGTCACAACAGCAACCTCAGAAGGGTTTGAAGAGTGTAAACAGGAGTGCATGCTGGTAGATGGGGAGACGCCTCAAGATCATCTGTCACCCAGTGGAGACTGGTGGGTCCGATGTCAGTGGGGCGGTGAATCTGCGACCACACCTTGGATAGCTCCTTTAGAGTTCTGATTGGTCCTGACTGAAACCTGGTGCGGATTCACCAACCCACTGTCATCAGACTCACCAGCTTCCACTACTGTCACCCATCCCACCCATCCTACTGACAGCATCCAGTATTACTTGCAAATTAGTCTATCAAATCATGGTGATGCACAGCCAAGTTGAACAACCTCCACAAGACATCCCCCATGCCTAATTGTTGGCATCTGCACTGAAAGGGAGAGTGTCAATGTGGTCTTCCAAGCCACATCCTTCCTGATTAAAGAGGTACAATTTGTCCTATGACCCTTCCTCTGGCACCAAATCTTGCAAGAACCAATACCTGGATTACACACTCTGATAAACAGTCTGACCTGCAGGAGTTGTGCATGTCCTTTGCACACCTTTCCCCGCTCGACCAAAATGGTGAGGCGAGTAAGAAATAAATTATTATTATTATTATTATTATTATTATTATTATTATTATTATTTGCAACACTGGTGTTCGTACTTGTGTAGGGGAGCAAGGCTTCCTGGTATGACCTGGGTTGGCCAGTGCTAATGTCTCTTCAAGAACTCACATCCCACCTCACCCTTGACTGGAGTTGCAAAAGCTCTTCAGAAAGGAGCTATCAGAGGATTATTTTGGGGCTCACCCAGTCCACCATTGAATAAATGGGACAAGTTCCAAGGCACCAGCTTCAAATAACTAGATGTTGAGCAACCATGGCTCTGGGATTATTCCAGCTTTGTCTTTAACTTATAACTGTTGGATAACTACCGCTTATTTTATGATTGTAGTAGCAACAGGAAACCACAGTAACCGAACACCATAACTACCATGAGTGATATGGAAATTGTAAATATTCTTGATTCTGGCAGAGCTGCAAAGTGATCACCGGGGCTCCACCTCAGGAACAAACATATTTAAGACCACAGCCTACGTCACCAAGGGCCTTCTCTTGGGTCATGTGCACACGTACACACACACCTCCAAACTACAGAATGCACAGTTTGCTCCCTCAAGAACTACACACGGCCGCACTCTCTTGGCTTTTCGAAAGCGTGTGAAGACGCATCGTTTTAATCTTTTAAACGATCTAGTTTAAACACTTTTGTGTCATTTTTGTTTTACGGTTTTATTGTTTAAATTGCTGTGCACAGCCTTGGTGGTTTCTTAGCAAATAAAGTGGTATATAAATGTTAAAAGAAAAACAAGTGACTCGTCACAAAAGTGCCTGTTTATTGTGTGCTCATGAGTACCTTCCTGTTGTTGTTTTAGAATATAAATGACAATAATAAGTATAAATAAATTCATCGAGTACTGCAGCTTTATAGCCTCCATTCAATTGGAGTTTGTGCCAAAGTCCTGCTGAAGTGAACGAAGGTTGCATTGTATTTGGTTGCAGTCTATGGAACCAACTAGTTTTGCTTTCAAATCATTTTAAAATACAAAATGACTCATTGGTTACTTTTCACCAAAAGGCTCTTCTATTTTACTAATACAGTAAACCAAATATGGTCCACCATATGCCATTAAGCTAAACCTATGTTTAAATATGATTCGGTATTATCTCCAAATGATAGCTTTTTGGCTTAGCTAACAGATTTCAACAAGTATTATTCAAACCATTATCTAAATCTCATGAAGCTTTTATTGAATCTCATGTTGGCAATTGCTACCACGGCTGCTGTAATGAAAACTAATTTGGGGATGATCCACCTCTTTGCCCATTATAATATCCTTTAAGACAGGAGTCTTGTCATCATTTCATGCACTGTATTTTCGCATTTCTGTTATCGCCTATGGAAGCCGAGCTGAATAATGATTTATAGAAAGATGCATAATTTAGGCTTTGAAGTATACAGAAAGGATCTCATCTGGTTCCACCACCAAGAATTGAAAGAGGATCAGCCCACACTGAAATATGCATATCCAAGTAACACACAGCCTACTACATCCAGCTAGGTGTTGCAAAGAGAGAACATCTAGGCATAAGGTGGCTCTGTATCAAATCATCACCTTCACATCAGCCATCCCCAACCTCGTGTTCTCCAGATGTGTTGGAAGGCGACTCTCAGAATTGCCAGCCAACATGGACAATTGGCCATGTTGGCTAGGAATTATGGAAGTTGCAGTCTAACACATCTGGAGGGCACCAGGTTGGGGAAGGCTGTTTTAGGTCATCTTGTGGGTACTGCAATGTGGAAACTACAATGTGGCTTACCCATCTAAATTTCCCAATTACACAGGCAACCCCCATGCACAGAACCTTACAAGGAATCTGAAGGACAGGAAGTGGGTAAACCTACATTACGCCAACCGCACTTGATCCCCACTAGGCGGAAGAATGTTTTGGTTGTATGAAGCTATGCAACCACTTGAAGTTGCCCTTAAAAGAATGAATGAAGAGAGATGGCTTAAGCAAGCTATGCCACACAGAACTTATCATGCTATGATTTTGTAACCTTGCAAAAATCCACAAAGTGGGTTTTCCCACCACACCCATTAGGATTTGAGTTCACTGTAAGGTAGGAGATGGGAGTAATGGGGAAATTCTGGTCTCTGAACACTAATTTTGGCTTCGGACTATCAACATCCCCAGTTGTTCCAGCTTCCAACCAGCAAACTCAATTCCACATCATGCACTGGTTCTCTGGTCCTATCCCCTAACAAAGGGCCAAGTCCACTCTTAAGGATGCAAAGCGGGTAACAACCATTTCAATTTTCTAGGGCAGGGTAGAAAACAAGGGTAGGCATAACTGGGCACTGGCCAAGGGCCCACACCCCAGCAAGGGCCCACTTGGAGTCCTCTGGACCTGCTCCTCCACTTCACCATTGCAACCTGTTTATTCACCTGCCTTTCACTCTGGTGGTGAGGGGGAGGAAGAGGAAGAGCAGGAGATGCCATTGCCTACTTGGGCTAGACCCACGCTACTGCTTTACAGTGGCACTGAAGTGCTCTGATAAATGTTGGAGCACAATCCTCATATACCACTTTCATAGTGTTAATTCCTGCTTTTTATTCCACATTTGTTAAGATTTGACACAAGGTGTAGATCTGGCCTTGCTCACTGGCAAGAGCTAAAATAGAAGAGATTTGGCCAAATGCGAGAACCTTGCCCAAGGGCCCTCAAAAACCTGGATCCAGCATTGTTATAAGGGGACCTTTTTGTGGACTTCAGGGGACAGTTCGTCCCAGGACTTATTTTTATTTTACACATCTGCAAAACATGCACTAGTCAACAAAAGGGATACAGATCAGCCAAATAACTCTCATTGCCTGGGCCTCAGATCCAGAGTGCAGTTGGATTCAAAGTGTGAGTTTACTAAATCTGGCCTCCAGCCCATCTGAATAAGCTTTAATAAATGTTGAGCTGGTTGCTGCGACTCCTTCGTTCATTGCCGCCTGCAACCCACTGCTTCAGAATAGGTCTACTTCAGAATAAATAACGGGTTGACGAGGCAAACCAATAAGTCCATTGTGAATTTCAACTACTGTGCAGCAGATCAAGAAGTTAAAGGGCTAGAACTACTGTAAAAATGTGATACACTTGAAAGCAATTATTCAAAGGAATATTTCCCTATAACTGAACAACTTGTCTACTGTTTGAAAGCATAAGGGGGTCACCGTCTAGCCTTCAAGTCTAGGAGCTGATTAATATACACAGCGGGGTGTTTAAAAAGCTTCATTTTCCCCTGGAGAGATTCCATGTAGAATTTTAATAGATCAGTACATTGCCTGTAATTGTACTTTTAAAGCAACTGCAAGGTTGCTTAATTATATTCTACCTAAGCAAATAAATTGGGTGGCAACCCTCGCCGCTGATTGATAAGCAGCCACCCGAAAGCGATACTTTAAAAACAAGTTTCTTAATAGTTTCGAATACTGACCACAAGCTAATATGAAACAATAATTTGCGCGAGTCTTTGCATAAGTATGTTGATCAAAGACAATGACTTTATTTCGCCCCCACCCAGAACATCAAATCTACAGATAGTATCTCACATACTAAGCCCACCAGAGACTGGGGTTTTGCTTCCAGAGGAGGATTTTACTGCGAAATCATCTACGCTCATTCATAGAGTTTTACAGGAGGTCAAGATGGCATCATCTTCATTTTGTAATTGTGTTACGTTTTCCTGCTTTTTCTTCCATCTTTTTCCTTTCCAGGAAAAGAAAAATCCATTAACGGGGGGGGGGGGGGGGGGAACGGAATTCAGGAAGCATCCAAAGGGAAAGATTTCCAGTATGCTTTAGCATACCTGAAAAGTTTTAATCACATTACTTTCACGCATTAGTTTAGTGTGTGTGTTTTTAAACAGTTGACTGAGTTTAAGTACAGTACACAGATCCACAGGAAATTTCAAGGATATGCTGTTTCTTTTAAAGTGTTGCAACTATTGCTATCAATAATAAAGCCCCACACTTTTGTCAAAGAAAAGGCAAGTAAATGGTGAATCATGTCATTGTTCTCATACATGAGCCTTCCCGAGTTCCAAAGATGGACAACAATCTACATAGGCAGTCATCCATACTAACTCTCATTCAAACCCTGTACAGGGGCTCAGCAGTTTTGATTACATCTGTTCTGTGCATGGTAGCAATCTATTTTCTGTGTTTCCCCCTTAACAAAGAGAACTTGAGGTGTCTGTCTATTATTATTATTATTATTACTACTACTACTACTTTCAACTGGGACTATACGTTCAAAAAAAGAGAAATCCTTTTTTCAGTTCAACTTACTTTTCCTCCAGAGAAGAAGCTGAAAGGCAAAGCTGTAAGTGGACTGAAGCAAAGGAGTCACACAACTCCTTTGCTTCAGGAATATTTAGCATCTTGGAATATTTCAGATTATGGTTTGAAGCTGGTCTTGAGACCCTTTCCTCTCTGTTTACAACCCTCCTACTTACAACAACATGAGTCCTCCCGGATCGGGAGAACTAATAAATAAATATCAATTCATTGAGATTTTGCTGGCGGTTTCATACACTCGCGCTTACTTAGAAGTTCGCTCCCATGCAATTCAATGGGGCTTCCTTCCAAACCAGCCTGTTTAACCACGGAGCAGCCCTGCCCTGGTCGCGATCACACAAACTCATTAGGAAGGAGCATTGATATCGATGGGATATCAACGAAATGTTTCTGCATCGGAGGAGTCGGAAGTCAAACACAGCGGGATCTCTTTAAAAAAAAAAAAAAAAAAAAGGAGCTTCCAAAACGGTTCTTTAATCGGATCAGGAATTCAATTCAGATTTAAACCTCGACCAAAGGTCTGAGGCTCCCGCAAAGCCTGATAAAAATGCGGAGGGAGAAATCGCATTCCGTGGGAATGCAACCCACTCTCTTCCTCACGCTATCCCACGGCGGCTTAAATAAAAAAAGTCCAGCCTAGACTCCTGACGCTATATTCCCCCTTCCTCTGCCCACTAATCTGCATTTAACTTTCTTCCGCTGCTGCTGCGGCAGCCTCCACCGCCGCGAGCACACAAGTCCAAGGGGAAGCCGCCGCCGCCGCCGCCGCTCTCTGCCTGATCCTAACAGCTCCTCGAAGGGGGAAAAACTTGCAACGCGGCCAAAACAAACACACGCGGAGCAGGGAGAAGGGGAGAAGCCGCGTTACTCAGCCGCGATCGGGGAAAGGGAAAGAGGCGTCCGGGTCGTCGTGGTCCTTAGAGCCTGTTTCGCTGTTGTTTTTACCTTACACTGCAGAAAGGCGCGTCTTTAATACTCCATGCTCTAGCAGCCCGGGAGGAAGCGGCGAGGTCAGCGAGCGAGAGAGCGAGAGATAAAAGCCCGCCAGCATCTACCAGATTCTCACACAAGGCTTTGCCTCCCTACTCTCCAAGCCCAGCCCCTGCCTCCAGCTGACGTCAAAGTCACTGTCACATGGCTCGATGCAAACCAAAAGAGCATTGGTCGCCGTAGCAACCGCAGCCCGGCCCGCAGAAATCGTTGCAAGAGGTCATTTGTCAGGCTCGTGTGCACGCGTTGGGAACCCGTCCGGGGCCGCGCGGAATCCTCCAGACGCCGGGCGTTTTGACTTCGAGGAGGGATTTTCAAAAAGCGCACCGGAAAACAACTTCCCTGCCTCCCGACTTACCTACCTTCGGAAATATGCAAGCACTTATTTGGTTGTAAGCTTTGTTTGTAACGTTTTAACTTTGGGGACCAATTTTGGGGGGTGGGAAGAGTAGCTTATAAATTTGGTCTGAAGGTGTTTGATCTAGCAATCTTGCTGAAGCGGTATGAAAGCGGTATATAAAAGGCAGGAGCCACACCAAGCAGGATATAGCACTATGAAAGTGGTATATGGTCTGTGTCAATGGGCCCCAACAGTTGTCAGTGCACTTCAATACCGCTATAAAGCGGCCTTTTTTATATCGCTTTCATAGTGGAATATCCTCCTTGGTGTAGATGAGGCCCAGCTCTACAACGGATCAGGTTTGGGGGGAAAAGTTGCCTTGAATTTCAAGAAAGAAAAGCAGGATATAAATGAAATAAATAAAAAAAAAATCCATGTGTGTACATAATCTGCCATTTGCAACTTTGTTAAAAAGAAAAGAAAGCTCTTTTGTGTTGGAGAAGCCTAATCAGCTTTGGATGCATTCAAAACAATGGGAAAATCTTTATTGAGTTGATAGTGCTAATTTAAACAGGTGTGTGCATTTCAAAGTAAGAGATGTGTTTTGGGGAGGGTACCTGTACACGGTGTATAAAAGGTCAAGTCGTGGATGGCCCTCAAAAGAAAATTGTTCTAGGCACCCACTTTTGGGGCTCATTGACACATTCCATATACCGTTTTCATACCATCATATCCTGCTTGGTGTGGGTCCTGCCTTTTATATAACACTTGCATACTGCTCTCACAGTGCAATACCCTGTTTGGTGTAGATTAGGCCACAAAGCTCCATAACACGCTTCCTACCTTGGCTTCTCCGCCTGTGTTTTCATTCCTCAGTTACTTCCTCTTTTCAAAAGAAGAAGTACAGCACTAGCATGAGGCCCATTTAGTTCACTGATGTAATGGTGCTGCTTCTCCTGCACACAGAATACAGGAGCTGGAATGCACCTGCGCTCCAGCGAAAAAGTAAGTTTTTTAAAAAAGCCTCAACCCTGCTTCTCACCCCGGATGGCCCTGGACTCTTCCTGTACCGACTCCTTCCCTCAGATGACCCCCGCTACTCACAGGGAAGAGGGAAGAAGCCAGGACAGGCGGCCACACCACTCGCGGTCCTCAGGATCATCCTGGGACCGCAGGAAAAGCCGCAAAGAAAGGGTATGGTGTTATCCTGGGGAATTGGAGTGATCTCCATTTCCCAGATAAGGGAACCTTCCAACTGCCTTCTAGCAGACTCAGGCTCCCAGCACAGAACCATCTCACCCCCAGCTGCAACATCTTCTTGGGACTGGGAGCTTAAGAGGCAGGCTCCTTTGGGGGCGGGTCCGCCACCAGAGGGGTCAGGAGACACCAAGGCTAGGGCCTGTCCCCTTGTTTGTTTGTTTTGTTTTCTCCCCTACTGACTTATAATTTTGTTGTGTATTTTAAACTTTTTTTAAAAAAAAATCATTTCTTTTCCTATAGTTTAAAATGTATGTTTTAAACTTTGTAATGCCACCTTGAGGCCTAGTATTGGGCAAAAGGCGGGAAACAAATATAATAATAATAATAATAATAATAATAATAATATCAGCCTTTTATCAGCTTAGGCTGATATACCAACTACGCCCTTATCTGGACAGAGATAGCCTAGCTACAGTTATCCATGCTCTGATAACCTCTCGTTTGGATTACTGCAATGCGTTATACGTGGGGCTGCCTTTGAAAACGGTCCGGAAACTTCAGCTGGTACAAAACAGGGCAGCCCCGTTTACTAAAAGGGACTAGCCGGTGAGACCACATCACGCCAATCCTTTTACAACTTCATTGGCTGCCAGTCCAGGTTCAGGCCCGATTCAAAGTGCTGGTACTAACATACAAAGCCCTAAATGGCTTGGGGCCAGGTTATTTGAAGGAATGCCTCCTCCCATATGTACCTGCCCGGAGATGAAGATCATCCACAGGGGTCCTTCTCTGTGATCCCCTGTCAAAGGAAGTAAGGCAGGTGGCTACTAGGAGGAGGGCTTTCTCTGTTGTGGCACCCCAGCTATGGAACGAGTTCCCCAGAGAGGTCCGTCTGGCACCTACACTGTATTCTTTTCGTCGCCAGCTGAAGACCTTTTTATTTTTTCAGTATTTTAACACCTAATTTAACTTAAATTTAATTTTTGCTGTTTTAATTCTGTATTTTAATCTATCAATTTCTGCTGTGTAGTTTTATCCTGGTTGTGCTTTTTATATTGTATTTTGTATTTTGGTTTTTAGATTGTTGGTTGTTTTATTATGTTCTTAACGGTTTAAACTTTTGTGAACTGCCCAGAGAGCTTCGGCTATTGGGCGGTATAAAAATGTAAATATTAATAATAATAATCTTCCCTCCCTGCTCCCAAGATCCCCTGTGCATCATGTGGATGCACAGGGATAATCCTGGGACGATCCCCGGGATATTGCCCAGTGTAGACATGCCCCAAGAAAGGTTCCAGGGGAACATGGCATATCCCAGTTCAAAAATACCAGGCATGTAGAATCATTTTTAAACATAGAATGCCAGTTGGAGGGGGTTGGAGAGAAATATTAGCTGTGAGCTTCATAGCAGAAGTAATACGCAAGGCCATCTAAAGGGGTCTCTCATAAAACTATTAAGTCCAGGGCCTAAAATTGCTTAGCTGCACCACTGAATGAAATAATATTGGTAGATGTGTGTTTCACCTCTGAAATATCTTCACAGGGAAAATATTTTGTAAAATTAACTTTTCCGTTTCCCTTCCTTCCTTCTCTGTCTCTCTCTTTTTACACAATCAAAGTATTTCATACCCAAAACTAATGCGTGATTTGATGTGTGATTTGATTTGGACTCGATGGCCTTGTAGGCCCCTTCCAACTCTGCTATTCTATGATTCTATGATTCTATGTTCTGCTCAGTGACAGTGGCCGTTTCTGCACCATTCATTTTTCGAGGGATCATCCCTGTGCATCCAAATGATGCACAGGGAATCCCGGGAGCAGGGAGGGATGATCCCTCCATTTCGCCGGGATAACTTGAGACCTTAGTTATCCCGGTTTTACCTGCAATCCCGGGACGATCCCGAGGACTGTGGGTGGTGTGGGCACCCGTCCCAGCTTCTTCCCTCTTCCCCACAAATAGCAGGGGTCATCAGAGGGAAGGAACCAGGATGGGGGGAGTCCAGGGCCATCGAGGGTGGGGTGGGGAGCGGGGTCGGGTTTTTTCCTTTTTACCTTAATTTTCTGTTTTTTTAAAAAATGGCGGCCGCAACTGGTGTGACGCCCATGACATTGCACAGACCATGTGGACTGTTGGCGATGATCCCAGATGTTTTAAATTTGGAAGCAGGACCTAATTCGCTTAATTGTCTAGCGTGGACCTACACTATATACTTTTGGCTTCGTTGCCACTTAGCCACTACTTCCAACTCTCTACTCTCACTGATCCCGCTGGACACTGGTAAATCCCACTGGGCAAAAATGATTGAAGAAAAATCTGCACTATCGGGCTCTCGCCTCCTCATCTGCTAGTAATGGACCTAGCAAAGGCTAAATCGATTGTTAAACAGTGATTAGCGGATATTGACCGGCAGGAACTACAGGGAGCTGCCTGTGGCCCATGCTCCCCATACTCATTAGGCCTAACTGGACACACTAATAAAGATGGTCCTCCATATTTATGCTGTTTGACTATTCCCAAGTATAGGAGGGCATTTGTCTTGGCTAGATTTAATGCCCTTCCTTCCAGGTTGATGGAAGATAGATATAAAAAAAATTCCTTTATGCAAAAGATGCTACCCTTGTAATGAAACTGAAGTAGAAACCATTACCCACACCCTGTTTTTTTGTAGCTTCTATGATGATATCAGAAAAGAGCTGATACGCCCTATTATACAGGCTTTGCCTGACCGCTCCCCAGAGACCCTGATGGTTCGCCTCCTCCAGGGCCAAAATCAATCAATCACTATACAGGTTGCCAAGTTTCTGAATCTGGCCATTCTCATCAGACCACATATGATTGCTTGAATTTTCCTCCTATGTTCTGTTCAAGATCTAATGTTAACACATGTCCCATCCTTGCTCTGATCTTACTCCCTTTTACCCTTGATTTTTATGTATTAAAGTGTATTACTAATGATATGTTTAATATGCTTAGGTTATCTTATTGATCTTTTGCTTGAAATAACTGTACCTTTCTTTTTCTGGTCTATTGACTGTAAATAAAGGATGGATGGATTGATCCCAGAAGCAGGTAAATCCAGGATTGCCCCCTTTCCCTCCCTCTACACCTGTAGGTGTAGAAAGGCCAGTGTTTCTAAAATGCCTTTATTGGGTCTGTTGCAACAGATCAAGGAAAGGAGAGAGAGAGAGAGAAGTGAATTTAGCAGAATGCAGTCTATCTCGATTTTATATGTTCACAATAAAAATATGAACGCCTTTGATGCAGCTAAGAAGGCATTTTAAGTAGTGAAAGGCTTTGAAATAAAAGCTTTAAAACAATTCATGGTTTTCCATTCACTGCATATTGGCTGGTACTAAAGGAATGATTGTTTAAGTTAACTCAAGTGGAAGGTAATTCCTGAATGAATACGGCATTATAAGAAAAATCCCAAGCCGTCCATTTTGCTTCCCGCCTTCAGCACCACTGATTTCTGTTCCCAGGGAGAAAGTTGTAATTATTCCCAGAGATCAATATCTTGTACTTATAGAAATGGACTGAGTGTTTCCTTAGAAAATGAGAATGGCCCTAACTTAAGGTTTTAATCTGGAAAATTATAATATGAGAAACAAGTGGGGCCTGCCGCTGAATCTTGAAATATAACCTCACCTCCTAGTGTACCTGCTCAGCAGCTGGTCAACTGCTGGTTGGCCACCGTATGAACAGACTGCTGGACTGGATGGACCCTTGGTCTGATCCAGCATGGCTCTTATTCTTATGCCTTATTTTAAGACACTGCAGGCTGTAGGGAACCTCACCGATTTTTCATTTTTCTTTCCCAACTAATACTCAATATTCCACGACTGTGAACATGCACAGTTCCTCACTTGGGTTGTTGAGTTCTCCCCTTAATTTTTAAACAATATTTGTTCTGCTTCCGCAGATCTCAGGGTTCCCCTAATTTGAATACACCTCCCGCTTGATTCTCAGTGACCCCATTTTGCCTCCATTTCTGTCCGCACCAGATACTTCAGTTTGCTGTTAGAGGGAAGGAGAGCACCTAGAAGTATAAGGTTGGAGGCTATTTCAATTCCCTTGATTAGAAAATGCATCTTATTTTCTCAATATTTTCTTGATTTTTATCTTCTTTCCCTATTTTCTTGGAAATACGTGTTTCCATAGAGCTGATCTTTAGAGAATGCAACTATATACATATGGAATTAAGGTCCAAAACCTAGATGTGGTGGTAGAGATTTGTCACTGGAACTCATAACACTCTTTTAAAAAATTAACAGCAACCATGGGGAAAGCGATTATTGTGTCAGTGAGTGGGTGGGGAGATAGGTACAATAAAGATACATGTCTTTTGTCCCCAAGAGGGCTAAGAACATTTTCAGGGGAAGGGGGAATTAGTTGAGAAAACAGCCCATGGGGAAAGCATTAAAGACCCACTCTCCCAAAGCCACTGCCATTATGCAATCCTGCCCCAGTACCACCACCACCGACAGCTTTACATTTTAAGGCAGGAGTGTTGAACTTCCTCAGCTCAAGGGTCAATTTCCATTTTGGAGAAGCTTCAGGGTTTCAGTAAGAGGTATTTCTCAGCCCTACCTGGAGATACCGGGGACAGAAACTGCGGTCTTTAGCTTGTAAACCATGTGCTCTACCACTGAGCTTCCCTAATTGAAACAAATGCTTCTTTTAAGATGTATTTGAGTGTTTGCTTGTTCATTTATTCATTTGATACCCCAACTTTCCACAGTAAAAGGCAAAAAAAAAATGATAAAAACACAAAACAATCATAAAGCAAAAGCATTAAAAACACAATTGAAAACATAAAAGAATAAAAGCAACACCCAAACCAACAGAAGAACCTGAATACCAAAGGCCTGCTTGAATAAAAACATCTTTGCCCGCCGGTTGAAGGACAACTGAGAGGGAGCCAACTTAGCCCCCCGTTGGAGTTCCAAAGCCTGGGAGCAGCCACCAAAAAGGCTCTCTTTTGCATTGGCACCAAACACACTTCTGATGGCAGCTGTCCCAAGAGAAGTCCGCAAACATCTTAGAACCTAAGTAGGCTTGTATGGCCAAAGGGGGTCTTTCAGGTAGCCTGGCCCCAAGCTGCAAAGGGATTTATAGATCATAGCCAGCAGTTTGAATTGTGCCCAGAAACAGAGCCAGAAGCCAGCGCAGCTATTGTAACAAGGGGTGGGTGGGTCACGTGTTGCCTATACCCGACTCCAGTTAACAGTCTGGCTGCAGCATTCTGGACCTACCAAAGTTTCTGAACAGTTTTCAAAGGCAGCTCCACATATAGCATGTTACAGTAGTCTACCTTACAGTAATCCAAGATGATGCCTGCTATGATACCTGTGCACATAAAAAAAAAAAAAGCAAGCATGCTTCTGCCTTCAGAAATGCCTTTTTTGCCCATATGTGAATGTATGCAAATTTAACAGATAAGTGAATCAACTAAAATGCATACAGTTAATCCATTAACGTTTCTTTCATTAAGCTACAGCCTTACTTTTAAGCTTTCTGCTCCCGTTTCCCACACTCCCTGCTTTTACTTTCTCTGCTGCCTGCACATATCGCATGAGAGTAGCTTTCTGGAGCCGGTCTTGCCTACACTTGCACAGTGGATCATATTTAATGTGCAGCTATTGCTTAACATTTCTGAATGGTCTTGATATTCACACACTGTTTTGCCCACAGTGAGATTTCTCATCACAACAACACCACACATCATGGTTATATAAATCGGTCTGCGAATCGCCTGTTTTTATTTTAGGAAAGCAAGTTGACAGACTTTTTTTCTTCTTCTCTTTTTGCTGCTAAGTTTAATTGACCACATCCAGTAACAAGCATGTTATGCTATGTTTCCCTTCTCGCTTCTGGCACAATACTTTCCGTTACTCTAAAGCACTTAAAGAGAGATTAGCTCTTGGCAATGAGAAATGCTTTTCCTTTTTTAAAAGCCTCTGTAGAAATGTTGCAACCTGCTCATGGGTGGTCAATTGCTGCATTATATTTATGCATTACAGCTGGTCAAAGTCACATGCGTAAGCTGCAGTCTACAAAATGCTTTGGGTGAAGCTCCTACTTTCTTCCTAATGTCTTTAAAGCAGCAAGTGTATTAGCAAGGTGACAAATTTATTTGCTTTTGAGATTTCGGGCTCACAGTGAAATAGTTGCAGAGAGAAAGAAGCCCATAATAGTATTTCCATATGCAGATCGATAGATAGATAGATAGATAGATAGATAGATAGATAGATAGATGACAGAGAATAAATAAACATAGAAACACACAGGGGGATGTCTATATGTGGGGAAAGCCCCAGGGTCGCTCCGCAGTGGCGCTGTGTTGTTTATATGATGCAGAAGCCACTGCAGAGCCATTCCAGGGCTTTCCCCTGAAGCTTCGAAATAAAAAAGTTGGGGACTTACCCAGACTTTTTTCTGTGGAGCAAGGCAATGATGGCGCATCTGCCATCAGTCACTGCTCTGGAGTTGCAGCGGAGGTGTGGCCAGGCAGATGGCCAGGGCACCAGTGCCAGGCTATTTTGCGCCCTAGGCAAGGCGAGCTACTTTCACCACCATCCCCCAAAATTGCCAGCTATCACACATCTGCCACTTCCAAATAGATGGCTCTATTTCAAGATCCATCTAAACTCCTCCCCTCTGGATCACCCACAAACCTCTCCTCTGTCTTTCTCAGGCACAGGCACACGGCCCTTCCCAATACCCCCCCCATTGCTTCCTGCTGGCTTCCCATTGGAACCCTTACCCCCCTCACAGAAACTTAAATTTAATAAATATTGGGGGTGGGCTTAAAACAGTGTACAAACCTCGTACAGTATATTACAAATGCCAATAGAATATTACAATTAAAATATGAGAGCTTCTCCAAAATTGCATTTGGTCCTCAGGCTGAAAGAGGTTCAATGCCCCCGTCTACAGCTTTGTTTTTCTGGATTTAATCTAATTTTAGGGACATAGGCAGACTAATGAAAGTCTAATTAAGAATCCTAAAATAACAGTGGGGCTTGGAAGGTAAAGTCTGAAAGTGCCGAATCTGAGCTCCTGAGCAGAAGCCCTAGATTCAGTTTCCTCGGAAGGAGAAGGCACTGGAGACTTATGGTGCCTTTAGTAAACTGTTTCCAAAGGTACCATTTCAGGAGATGGAAGCAAGCAAGCAGCCTGGCAGTATTTTCCCCAAACCAATATCCCCAAAGAGCTCCATCTACCAGCCAGAAACCTCTTAGTAATTGTTTCCAACAAGCTCCAGGCTGCTTCCTGACTGGCTTTCACTCTTCGACTGACATTCAAATTGCCAGGATAGTTGATTTACACCACCACCATCCCAAGGCCCCATCCAGCGAGGTGAGCTGTGACACAAATTCCAGCGGTTTGGAATACCCACTGACCATCCAAGGCCATTTATAAGGATCTGTTGCCCACCCAAGCATACACAACAGGGCTTTTCCCTCTCCACAGGAAATTATCCATAGTTGGTTTTCTGTCTATTCTATGCACGCCCATGATTCTCTACATGTGCTCTGTCGGTTTGTCTAACCTACAATTACTATGTTGAGGCATTTGGGTCCATAGTAAATCCAGTGTCTCAGCCAATCATATGGCATCATTTCAAACTATAGTGTGTGGAGATATGTGAGGAAACTATCAATGAATTCCCTATTATGTGAAAATGCAGTAACTGCTGTCTCTCTTTATGATATCTGCCCTGACCTTTCATTCTCTGAAGGCATTACTTAGCTAAGGGAGACAAAAATCATCTGTGTTGAATTTGGACACAGCAGCCAACTGACTCTGCTTTCTTCTTGCTGGTACCGATCACAACATTCCTATGTATTTCTTCAAGTTATTTTCTTCTTCACTAAAGGCAGCTATATTTTGCTTTTCTCTGTTGTCTGGATAAGTAAGTTCCAGCTGTCATAGCAAATCAGACAAGTTCCTTGATTCCCTTCCTTTTCATTACACGGCCAGCGTCGTTCAAACTAGTCTGAAAAGTATAAGAAATAGTGCTTCCTTCTTGGGCATGGATGAAATGGTTCTATACAGCACAGTGGTATGCATTATTTTGATCAGATGCTGCATTTGCTCCCCTCTGCCCTGCATAGATAATAGGTAAAATGTCACATCATACAGGATTTACAGAAGAGATAGTAATGGGAGGAGGGAAACGTGGTGCCTGGTTTGGGGTATCAATTAAATAACCGTTCCTTGTTCTGTCTAGAAAAAGGATACTCTTACCTGCAATGCTCAAAAGCTAACAGTTTAATTGTTGGAAAATTTGTTAAGTCTAAGATCCAGCCACAGCCACCGAAATGTCTGCAGGGAAGGATCTACATTAGAGCTCCTTTTGTGTGTCAGGCATTGCTGCAAAACAGAATCATTGCTGTGTTAGCGCATGCTAATGACTACAGTGCAGAATCCATCATGTCTATAATGTGACAGAGTGTCATACACCAATGCAATTGTGGAAAAGTAAGAGGAGTTTCCTTCTTTCCTTTTTTCACCCTCAGCTGACAGCATGCACACCTTCAATGGTGCACAACAACAGAGGTTTAAAAATAAGCTGTATAGTAGATTGAAAAACAATGGAATATTGAGGGGGAAATAGCATGAAGAAGGCAGCTTGGTGGTGGTTTTGTGTGATAGGCATTACAATGCCAGTAAAGAAAACTTGTGTAGCTCAGCCCCTGTTCTCTTAAATAACCCAGTCTCTCTTCCAGAGTGGCAGCTGTGTTAGTCCATTGCATCAGAAACAAAAAAGTAAAGACTACTGCTACAATCCTATACCCACTTGCCTGAACCAAATGGGGCTTAATTTTGAGTAAACATATATAGGATTCCACTAAAACACATTTATTGATGAAAAAGGTTTCATGTGCTGGAGCCTACTTTGACAGATGATGGAAGGGTGGCCATGTGTGGACAGGCATACTCTGAGTCTACAGAGAAGTTATAGATATAGATTTTGATATTTAACAAAGTGAGATGAAACAGCCAAGCAATGTGAGAGATAGTTTTTATTCTGCCATCACTGTCACCCACAGAATTTTGCAGGGTCTCTAGGCAATGTCATCTTCCACTTTTAACTCTCCTGTATTTTTCTACTGCTTCCTCTGTCTTTTTTTCTTACTGCAGAAAATCCGTTAAGAAAAAATGCCTTCTAACTGTTAGTGCTAGGACCTCTCCAGTTGGAAGCACCCAATTACTTTCTGCAGCAAGCTACCCATTCCTAAGATTTGTTGAGACCACATTCCAAATTTGGCAATACATTCCAATTTGGCAGCATTGTTTTATTTATTATTGAATTGATATGACCACCTATTACCATAAGCTCTCTGGGTGGCTCACAGAAGCAAATAAACTGTCAGAAACGCTTGCCCATCTACTTATTTGAACATGTGACTGATGCTCCTGGTTTATCCGCATGGACCTATAGCCTGATTGGAGACCACCCAGAGAAGAGCCTTCAGTGTGATGGCCCCCTTTCTTTGGAACTCCCTGCCCCTGGAGGTCAGGCAGGGCAGGCATCAACACTATGTTGTTTTCAGCACCTCCTGAAAACAATTCTGTTTCAGGAAGCATTCCTTAAATGACCAGCCATGGTTTTTATTATGGTTGTTTTTAATAATTTTAATATGTTTAAATCTTTTTATCTTTTTACTATTTTGCCTCTACTGTTCAATGCTCTGAAAACTGTTTTTAGATGTGGAGCAGTATACAAATGTTGTAAATAAATAAAATAATGTCATGTGTAGTTTGGCTCTGTAGAGCTGAGTAGGAATTTAGAAGCAAAGCATCAGAGTGAGACATAAGTTGGCAGTGTTCTAAAAAGCACAGACCTGAGAAAACAATGGGCTGGATCCAGATTTAATCATACTTAGTACAAATCCATGAAAATCAATGGAATTTAAGTTAGTTCTGACTATGAAGAAATATAAAAAGATCAAGGAGAAAATGTACTTGGAAAATGCTTTTACACGTGGACTAAAGTCAGAGAAAATTATTTCCTTTATAACCATTCTTTCCTCCAAGTTGCAAAAGCAAGTGAATATGGTTCTTCTTCCACCCCTCTTGCTAGAACCCTGTGAGGTTGGTTAGGCTGAGATATAGCAAGACGCAATTTGAACACAGGACTGCCCAGTCTTTGTTTGATACTCTTAACACAGACTTTTCCAACTTGGTTCCCTCTAGGTGTGTTGGGCTGCAACACCCCTACCAACTTAGCATGATGGAAGCTGTAGTCAGTGGAGGCTGGTCGCTCTGATTTTGGTGGGCCTATGAATCCATTCTCAGTTTCAGTCAGAATCAGCCAGAACTCTAAAGGAACTGTGTATATTTATTGTTTTATATTGTACGATTATATCTGTACGCTGCCCTGAGATCCTAGTGATATATGGCAGGATACAAATGTGTTGCATAAATAAATAAATAAATAATAAAGAAACTATCCAAGGTGCTACTGCCCCAAAATAGGTTCAGTACCTTGGATAGTTCCATTAGAGTTCAGTCTGGCTCTGACTAAAACCCATAATAGATTAATAGCCCCACCAAAATTGAAGCCACTTGCCTCCACTGGTTGTAATCTAACAGATCTGGCTGGCACCAGGTTGGGGAAGGGTACTCTAACCACTACACCATACTGTCTCTTGGCTACATGGTGTTTCCAGGAAGGAAGTACTAGATACAGGAGTTTTGGGGGCTGGGAAGCAGTTTGTCAATCAGGGATGCCAGAGAAGCTGAATGTCCCATATGCATTCTAATTACCCATTGAGACCTTTGGGTGCAGGTGTTCATGGTACAAATGTCCTTTCAAATGTTTGGTTTTAA
Organism: Elgaria multicarinata webbii; assembly: GCF_023053635.1. Lineage (NCBI taxonomy): Eukaryota > Metazoa > Chordata > Lepidosauria > Squamata > Anguidae > Elgaria > Elgaria multicarinata. Next base: position 88,377,426 of record NC_086177.1, read on the forward strand.
GCCTCAGATCGTCACATCTAGAGTTTGCCATGCACTTATTCACGAGCGAACTGATCCAATGTTTAATTCTCCCTCTGCATATACAGGCAGCTGTAGAATATCTTAAATAGCCCCGTTTCTTGTTTACCAAGATTTAATTCTTGATAAACAAGAATTTACAAGAAGAGAAGGGTTGGGAGAAGGTCAGAAACACATTTAAAGAAGCAAGAGAAAAACAAATGCATAAAAGTTTTTTGTTTTTTTAAAAAAGCTGTTTGGCTGGCAATTAGTTGACTTGTTTCATAAGTGCTCTGCAATGCAAATTTTAATAACCACACAATGGAAAAATGAAGAAAACAACCCAATTCAAAGCCGCTGAAAAATTAACAGAGAGGGAATGCCTGCACACGGGGCTTTGTCTGTGAAGTTCATGTTGCTGTGAGGCCAATTTTATTGAATTATTGGGCTGTATGTTGATTAGCAACAGTGCACAGGAAGCTCAGAAGCAAACATAAAAACTGAAAATGAGTGTCTAAGTAATAAAGAGAGCCAAAATGACTCACTGCATCAACTCCAGAAAATATGCAGGCAGCAAGAGTCTTCATATAGCTATTTCGAGCTTGATGTATCGGCTAATATAAAAGGAAAGTCAACATCCACACTTTTATGAACATGATCGTTATTTTGATCATGGCAATAGCTAACTAAACATAAAAGATTTATGGGGGGGGGGTGGAGAGACACTCCAAAGCTGGAAATAGGACTGGCCATGCTGTCTAAGCTAGTCATTAGTACTAATAAAGGCAATTTCTTTCACTTATTGTCAGAGAGCTTATCTGGCTGTCAATTAGGACGTACCAAATGGAGCCCAGATGCAAACTTGCCATTGCTCAATGAATATTACTTCATTAAAATTACCTTGAAATGTCAATAATTATACTTACAGAGCAAGAGAAAGCAAAATGTATCTAATTTGGAGTTATGGGGAGGGGGTGATTGGGAATTTACAATGGGGTTCAGAGAACAGAATCACATTACAACGTTTGTTGTTCGTTACTCCTATTTGTACTCTGCTTCCTGGTTAAGCCATACTATTCCATACAACAAAATTACAGAAGCAGAATACAATAAAATACTAGGGATCCTTGAGGAATTCAGTTTTTATGAGTTCTGATGCAAACTGATCTGATCCAGACGGAAGTGCAATTCACATTTCTCCAAGTTTTGTGATGCAGTTTTTGGCTCAAAAAAATGAAACAAATGTGTTTTAGTATGTATATTTTATGATTATGTATATTTTAGAAATGCACACTTTGAGATAAAATGAATTTAGAAGTGTATACTTTATGAGGAGAACATATGTTAAAATACAGATTTTTAACATGTGTCTTTAAATATGCATTGGAGAGATTTTTTTAAAAAAATGCAAATAAATGCAGAAATTGAACAGAATGGGCTTATGAATGAACATGTGTAAAACTGATACGGACTGAAAATAGACTGATCTATTCATCCCTATCAAATACGGAATTTAAGAATGTGAATGTAAAACTCCATAATCCTTTAAAGGCGCAATCCCATGGGGATGGCCCTAAGCCTCCAAGCTTGGAGGCTTCCGGCCATCCAATGCAGAGCGGAAGGATAGGTGGAGGCAATCTTCACCTCTGTGCTCCTCCCACTCTGCATTTCTGCTAATGGGCATTTTGCCTGTATAGCTGAGGCATTGGGGAGGGGGAGGGAAGCTGGCCTTCCCGTCCCCTCCTCTCCCTGTCCTCAGGAACTCCCCATTACCTTCCCTCTGAAGTCGCTTTTGAGACCTTGGAGAAGCAGCTGGCACAATTATCTCCATGCCAGCCGCAAGGGGGAGAGGGAGGGGAGCTCAGGCTCCTGAGTCCGAGGTCAGAGATCTGACTTCAACCTCGGATCCAGGAATTTATTTATTTATTTATTTATTTATTTTATTTAAGAATTTTTATGCCGCCATTCAGCCAAAAAAGGCTCTCACGGCAGCTTACAAAAGTATTTCTTGACAGTCCCTGCCCACAGGCTTACAATCTAAAAGACATGACACAAAAGGAAAGGGGATTGGGAGGGAGGAGGAGGAGGAGGAAAAGGAAAGCAAATTCAGGCACTACAATCTTAGTTGCAAAGTTCAGCAGTTACAGTTGACAGCAGGAGGGAGGGGGCTCTCAGCTGGAGCTGGACCCAGGCAAGGTGGAGAGGTGCCTGGCTGCTGCTTCCTCCCTCACTGGTGGCCTCTCCAGAGACAGTAGGTAGCAGGAGGGAGGGGGCTCTCAGCTGGAGCTGGACCCAGGCACGGTGGAGAAGTGCCTGGCTGCTGCTTCCTCCCTCACTGGTGGCCTCTGCAGAGTTGGTAGCAGGAGGGAGGGGGCTCTCAGCTGGAGCTGGACCCAGGCACGGTGGAGAGGTGCCTGGCTGCTGCTTCCTCCCTCCATTTAAACTATCCTATGAGCCCCCTCCAGACGCTGTCTAGGGGCCACAGGATTGCTTTCTCCATGCATAAACCCATTCATGTTTAGACAAAAAGAAAAAAGAAACAGCCTACAACTCCTAGCATTCCCCAGCCAGCCATGGAGAAAAGACAGAGCTGTTCTGTCTAAACATGCATAGGATTGCATCCTAAAACAGGAAGCACTAACTAATGGTAGCTAAAGGGCTTGCCCCTGGAAGCGCAGCATCACAGCCATGCATGGACCTAGGCTGGTGGGGCTGCACATGTGCGATCCAGGCCCCAGCAAGGCTGGCCACATGCGCATGGCCCTATTGAATACTATCCCTTGTTTCAAAAAATGCAACCGGAGCCACCCGCTCCTTGCAAACCCCAGAATGTAAATCCTCATTGAAAGCAATTGGATTGGACTTAGCAATGCCTTTTTCTGCCCCTAGTTTGTTTGGGGTTAAAAAAAATTAACTTCAAGGCTCCTGCTCTACCTTCTGGTTTAATGCTTAAACCAGACACGGACTGGACAGCATTTCAAACAGAGGACACCTTCGAATAGAGAACTGCCCACTGTAAAGTATGAAACAAGGCCACCCTATGGCCAGTTGTCATGACGTTTCCTCTTATGAAGGGATGCTCTTATTATCACTGTGTATCGTAAAGGGCTGAAAGATATCTCAATGCTTCTTTTTTAAACAGAGGTAACTTATTGCTGCTGCCCTTGGTGGTGGGGATTTCAATCAGGAGTGTAGCAGGGTTAAAGGCTCCTTGCCACACCATGGCCATGATCTGTTCTGCCCCCCTCACTCTAGCTATCCATTTAAAAAAAAAACACCTTTGCACACCAGGTCAACATCACATCTGATTTGGCCTTGATGTAGCCACCCTGTAAATAAATCAGTACAAGGAGAACCAGAAGGACAATGTACCACTGATGGGTTCAAGCATAGAACCTTGTGTGCTTCACAAACACAGAAGCATTTTAAGATGTGCTATACTACATCAAATATATATTCATCAACCTTCCCTAAACTGGTGGCTTCCAGATATGTTGGGCTCCTGCAGTTCCCATAATTCCCATTCCCAATGGCCATGCCAACAGGGAATTATGGGAGTTGCAGTCCAGCACATCTGGAAGGCACCAGATTTGGGAAGGTTGCACAGTCTCATAGGCTGTTATATTTTCATTCTTCCAGGAAGTTCCTCTCCCTGCCCTGCCTCTTGATACTATTGGCTGATAACATTTGTTGCTATTGGCTGAGAGCCCCAGATCAGAGCCTCTGTTGATTGAATTCATGATCCCTCAGGCATTGCAGTCCTCAGCGGGACTTGTGAGGTTGAGGTATAATCTGAATTCTATGAGCCACATGTTTTACATTCACCCACAAAATAAGACCGGTTAATTTTAGTGGAATGTAATGCAATTGCAATCTGAACCTTAAAGCCTTCAGGGGAAAAACAAAACACCAAATACTGTGAGACTTGCAGCAACACTTGAGACATGGCAACATAAAATCATTTTAAAACCTAGCAAAATCTCCTGGGAGTCCTTCCCAGAAGAGCTGCCTAGCAGAGATCCTAGATCAAGTCTTTCACTCATCAGAGAGAAATGTTCTCCCCCCACACACACACATCACTTCTTCTGTAACTTAGCAACCTTCAGCCTTAATTTGTCAAAGTGCTGGGCCTTCCTGTCAAAATCAATGGAAGTTAAAAACATCTTTCAAGAGCACGTTCTAACAGAATAGGGACTATCAAAGCGACCCAGAAACTAAGTACTGTCTTAACAGTACTGCAGTCAGACTCAGCCACATTTATTTTCAAATAGCCAGAAAAAAATATGTTTGTTTCAGCCAGGGAAATGTAGGAGTGATGTTGCAAACATGCCTCTATGACATCCAGAAAGAAACAAAAGCACAATAAGTTTGCATCACTTCACTCCTCGTTGCATCTTTGACATTTACACGGTATTAAGCTAAGAAACAACTTGTGTCACTGATACTGTGATGCATGTTGCTTCCAGGTACATAAAAGCGGGTCACATAATTTAACCAGCTGAATTTCAGGGTTGTGGTTTCTGAAAGACAAATGTTAAATGCCTCACTCAGGGCTAGGCTTGCTACCATTTCACTGCAAAAAGTATGGAAGATTCAGGCACCTTAAAGCATCCCTGACAGATGGCCGTCTTGAGCAACTCTAGTGTGGGAGAGCCCACACCCTCCCCTAAGTAATTGGTTTTATTGTCATACTGCTCTAAGTCAGGAAGCTTTTCCTGATGTCCAGCCAGAATCTGGCTTCCTTGTGGAGATGTCAAGTCCCTGCAGGGGTAGAGGATCAATTCTGATTGTTCGACATCAAGGAATGATGGATCTGGACAGTTTAATGGATTTTACCGCACAACTTGAAGATGTGGACAAGCTGCTTGGAGGTCTGAGACCCACCTACCACCACCACCTGTTTTCTAGATCCTCACCCTTCAATTTTAAAATCTGTCAGGACTACCATCTGGACATCATGGATGCTTCTTTGAGAATGATCATTGTTCCCACTGCCCTAAAGAAGGTTTCTTCCTCTTCTTTGGATGATGAAGCTGCTCAAAACAATTTAAAAAAATTAAGAGCTGCCACATAATTTTTGTAAATGGCATTGCCCATTCCAATGCCTCCTAGCCTAGAGCTTCATTGCAGTTATTTATACAGGCTGACAAGGACAGGAGGGAAATTAATGCAAATTTGCAAAGCTGTGCCCCTGTTTTGCTCAAGAACTGAATGACAATATCATCTGAAACACTCTGAAGGAGCCAAGCCAGCAAAGATCTTCACTTGACACATCTTTCATGTCCTGAAGCAAAGATACAATATGGAGAATCCTAGTGGTGATTGCATTTCCATTAATTTGATTTTTTTTTAAAAAAAAATTAAAACATTGTGCACACGTATCTTTTCCCTATTACAATTAAGCTGGATTATTCTTTTTTATTAAGACCATCTTGAAAAGAGGGAAGATCAAGATTACTAGAGAAATGACCACAATGGCACTAGCAGAATACATAATTAAATCTGAATTCAGCAACATGGTAAGGGGGGGAGAGAAATATCTGAGGCTGACAACAGGTACAATGCTGAAAGAGCAATCAGAGCCATTTCTTCACCTAGTATGATCCCAAATTCTTACGTCAGATTTCCCATGAATCAATTGTGTGTTCCACCATTTGTTTTGTCCGTCCCCACAATGCTTCAGTGGGAGTCCTTTAACGTCTTTTAAAAAAAATATTTTTAAAGTAACACAAGGACATTTTTTCTGCACTTGGGTAGCAATGTCTCCCTACTTTACAGAGGACAGTCCTCTACTTGAAGGAGTGCCAGGTGAAAAACTTTTCTTTTCCCTATAGCTTTTAAATGTTGAGTTTGTTCTGACTCTATACTGTTAGCTTCACCCTACCCAGTGCCTGTTTACACTTCCCTGTGCCTGTTTGCATTCTCCTTCCCTCCTTATTGTTTACTACAACTTTATTAGATTGTAAGCCTATGCGGCAGGGTCTTGCTATTTACTGTGTAATCTGTACAGCACCATGTACATTGATGGTGCTATATAAATAAATAAATAAATAAATTAATAATAATAATAATAATAATAATAATAATAATAATAATAACAGTCCTCTCTTTGAATGCATCCTATATTTGAAGGGCTATCCGCAATGCTGGCTCCAAGATTTTGAGGCCCTTTGGGCAAGGAAAGACCCCATCTGAAACAATGGAGAGCTGTTGCTGCCAGTCAGTGTAGACAATACTGAGGTTAGATGGCCCAATGGTCTGACTCAGTATAAGGCAGCTTCCTGTGAGTGCCGGCCCTAGGTTTTGAAGCCCCTTGGACAAAGCACCCTCAATGGGCCTCCTCCATCAGTGAGCCCACCTTCTCACCACCACTGTCATCAGCCGCTATTGCTCCTCCTCCTCTTTCTCATCATTGATACCACTTGCTTGCTTGACAGGCAGAGAGCCAGGGAACTAGTAGGCAGCGGCATCTACTGCTCCTCTTCCTTCTCACCACCACTACTCCTTCTCCTCCTTCTCACCATCACTGTGGTCTGGGCCAGAGCTAGAGGCAGGTGAACGAGCAGGTTGCAACGGTGAAGAGAAGCAGCAAGGCCAGTCAACTCTTGTCAGTGGAATCTGGGATGTGGACCCTTGGCTGGTGCCCTGCTTTGCCTACCCCTGTCGCCAGCCCTGGCTATCTGGTCCAAGTCTGGATTAAAGATAAACAGCCAGAAGAAGGGAGAGCAGAAGCCCTAAAAATGCCCATCAACCCTTAGCCCCATGGAGAGCAGAATGAGCAAGCACATAGGTCACTCTGCTAAGGTGTATTGCATTTTTATTTACACTATAACCATTCTTTCCCAATGTATAGCTATACCTGCAAATGAGCGCATGCAAATTGTATGCAAATCTCTTGGCTAATGCATTTCCTCTTTTCGGGGAGATGATTAGCTGGCCACCGTGGACTGCCTGAGCGACAATGGCCTATCTAGCTTCGGTGTATTCTTTAACGCTGATGTCTGCCTTGGGCCCTTTCTACACCTAAGGATTATGCCAGGAAAATGGAGGGATCATCCCTGTCTGCTCCCAAGATCCCCTGTGTGTCATTTGAATGCACAGGGATGATCCCGGGACGATCCCGGGATAAATGGCTGGTGTAGACATGCGCTTGGTCCCTCAGTTCTGACCCTGGCACGGCTCCTGCTTCCTTTCTGACAGGTGCCTATTGCTCCACCTTGACATTCATTTAATTATTATTTGTAATCGTGCAGACATTAAAATTGTATTGGGGAAACTGATTTTGGGATTGGGAGTGATGATGAGCTTATTACAGCATCACACCAACCAGAAAGCAAGCAGTGGAGGCTGGTGGCTCCAATGTCAGTGGGGGTGGGGTGGGGAATCCACTGAGAGATTTTACCATACTCAGTGGAATATAAATGCTGTTAATTAATTAATTAATTAATTAATTCCACTCCGGGTTTCAGTCAGAACCAGTCAGAACTCTAGCTCCCTTAGAGCTTTATCACACCAGCATTATATTGTGCAATGACTACGAATTGCGTGCAAAGGACTCCGAAATTTTCCAGCTTATAATCTGCTTTTATTGTTTAGTACTCCCATGCATCCTGCTTTAATTGCGCTTCTTAACTAAAAGAAGTGCAATATTTTGTTACTAGTTTTCAAGTGTATCTTTTGTTGTTTTCCGAGCAGCCACTGGGGTGCAGGAACAGGATTTGAAGAAAAATTAAACAAATGCTTACATCTGCGTAAGCTTTAAAGATAAAGACATCAAAATTGGCACAGTAATAGATATTAAGGAGAGCTTTAAGCATACCAAATTTGAATTGGATTGGGTCATCCGTTGATTTTTTATGCTTTTTTTTACATTTCCCCCCTTAAACCCATTTCCTGGTATGCAAAGGATCTAGCCGCCCAGTAGCAACAACAAGAACAACAGCGACAGCTTAGTGCTGTAGGGGATAATTTGAGGGAAATGGGTACGAGGGATGAAGCTCTTAGAGTTCTGACTGGTTCTGACTGAAACCCGGAGCAGATTCACTGCCCCACTAACATTGGAGCCACCAGCCTCCACCAGTAGCAATCCCGCAGGCAAATCTTTTCCATCTCAACTGCTCCTCCCTCACAGAATTAATGATCATATGAGGGGGGAAGGTAATATTTGAACTGGGCTTTTTTGTCTCTGAGAACTAGGCCCGAAAGTGGGAGGGAAGAAAAAGGGGAAGCTAAAACAAAACACCACAATCGCAGGAATTATTTTTCATTTGCTGGACAACGTGTTCTGAATATTTGCTGTGTGATGCATTGCAAGTCAAAAATTCTGCTGATGGATATCAAAGAGATCTCTTTACAGTTAACAACAACAAAAGATATTAATGAGAGTTACAATGTTCAGATGAATTCTTCCCTTTTGAACAAGGGGTTTCAAACTGTGGCCTATGAACCTCTGGTGATACACACAATTGATTCGGTTGATGTACTGTAAGGTTGACAACTACCATACTTCCTAAGGCAGAAGCAGGCTGAATGCTCAACCTGACCTGAGGCGAAAGCAAACAAACATTACACCCAAAGTCACAGAACTTTGCTCACAAAAACATGAATTGTGCATGTACTTGGTTTGTAGAAGAAGAAGAAAAAACAGGTTATTGTGGTCCATCGAGACCCTCAATCATTTTCACATGGTCTGTGGGATGTAAGGGATGGAGGAAGGAGATTGGACACCACTGCTTTAGAAGATTCATAGCTGAACCTGAGAGAGAGGAAGCAGAACTCCCGAGTGTCACACTTAATCACTCCGCTCTCGCCCTCACACCAAGCAGGCATGAAATGAAGGAAAGAAAAACCTTATTCAGAGCGAAACTCCTCACAACCCAACTGTCAAAGGAGGCACCTAGTTGACCTGAGGTCAACACATGTAAGATGGCAGAAGGCAAGAGCAAAAAACAAAACAAAAAGCCTTTCCTAACAATCTACCATTTGAGCATTTAATAATGTGAAAACACTAACATCTGCTCCTCTCCTAAATATTGACTGAAAGGGTCAGATAATAGTTGGAGAAGACCGAAATACCACAGCTGCATTTAAAGATACAGGCTCAACGCCTGTGGAGATGAAAGCACACTTCTTTGTAGAACGACTCCTGAATAAAAAGGAAGGCCTCTGTTACTGGGAGTAAAACTTGCAGTGTATTGGGGGTTGTGGGTGGGGGAGGAAGCCTTTCATGTTTTCTTTTTCCTTAAGTTAATTGGGCTTTCTGATATGCATCATTAATAAAAATCAATAAATATAATGATGGTTTTGTTTTTAAAAAGACCTTTCAACTCTCTCAGACAGAAGCACAAAAAATAGCTGAAAATAAAGATTGATCCCACAGGCTTCTTTTAAGATTAAAATTTGAGACGGAGAAATAGCCAATGTGTGGTGCTCTGAACTGAAGTCCTTCGAGAAAGGGAAGGATATAAGAGTAATAAATACATAACAGAACCAGGCCGTACTGAAAAGAAGTCACCTCAGGATTGGGAGTGGGTGGACATTTGTGTAAAGCCCTATAAAATAAAGGAAGTTAGACATGCATGTCTTTAAAAAATGAAGTTCAACATGAATTCCTGATTAACCACCAGCATTTCTTCTCCTGTGGATTGGAAGTCCTGTGAGAATGGAAGGCACTTCCATGAGTGCAAGGTGGCAGTTGGGGAATGTACCTGATTCCTACTGTTTCCTCCTCACCAACTGTAGCCCCCCTACTCCATCGCACCCTGTTCTGGAGGGAGCCCGACCCTGAGGAGAGGCTTTTCGGGGGGGGTGAGGGGTTGCAGAAAGAAGGTAGAGAGAAAGCCCCCTTGCATGAGCCAAACTCTTTCCACTTTCTGGGAATCAAAGCCATTGTTTTCGAAATGGGTGAATCCCACCACTGATGCCTATTAGTCCAAGAGCTTTTCTACACACGGTTTTTATTGTGTGCTTGCAATTGCTCACTCACAGTAGTTTATGGGTCCTTTACATGATGTTGTCATCTTCCAGGGCTTTGCAACCCTTGTTGCGTTCCCCCCAAATGCCTGTTATTATTTAGAAATGTCTTGTGCATTTCTGCAATTCTCTCCCCTCTACCCCTTTGCCTTATTATTTCCCTTTCCCTCCCAGCCTCTGGTCTTGCTATTTAATGCCCCCTTCTAGCTCACTGCTTGTCCCTCTCCTAATCTCTAGCCTTGCTCTTTCTCTACCCCTTTGCTTTGCTGTTTCCCTCTTCCTCCTGCCCTCTAGCTTCACTATTTCTCTCCCTATCTCTGTCTTGCTGTTTCCCCCCTCTCAGTCTCTAGCCTTGCTCTTTCTCTCCTCTACCCTTTTACCTTGTTATTTTCCCCTTCCCGCCCAGTCTCTATTGCTCTCCCCCCTCCACCCCATCACCTCTTTAGCTCACTTTTGATTAGCCAGTCCCCCACAGCAGCCATTATGTGACTAGCCACATCCTCCATGCTAGCCGTTTTATGCTGGTACCCACAGCAATTTCTCAATTTCCCAAAGTTGCCCAAAAGTGCAAAAGGGTTTGGGACGCCTGCTCTACATTGTATGCATAGATGCCTGGGGAGGAGCTACTCTGTGCAAGCAAAGCTGGGGCAGGCTAGATGGCATGGCCCCACTCCCTGCTCCCACATTCCTCCCACCCAGGGCCATGATGGGCTTTAGGATTAGCCATCTGTAGTGTGGGCCCCACTACTCTGCCTCCAGTACTGAATTCACAAAAGACATTTGTGGAGGGACACACACACACACACACACACACACACACAGAGAGAGAGAGAGAATATCAGCAATGAATAATAATAATAATGCAAAACATATTGTAGTGGAAATCATCTTCCATGCTTTCCCCAAAACAAAGACTAACACTGCTTCCATGGTAGAGAACTCAAATACAAACATAAGCTCTCCATTTTACAGCATAGAGCACACAGGCACAAAAATATAAACACACATCAATGTTTTCTCTCTCTCTCATACACATGCACATACACGCTCTCGAAAAAAGAAGACATAGAGTGACTCACTGACTCCATGAAACACAATAGCCAAGCAGGACACAGGACTGGCCTAGGACATTTTGCTCTCTGAGGAGGACCAGCAAATGGCTCCCATTTCTCACTGGATGGCCTTGGACAAGTCACTACCTCTCAGTCAGTCCTACTTCTCAGAACTGTTGTGAGCATTAAAATAGGGAGATCTTTAGATCTTGGAGGAAAGACAAAGCATCAATCTACTAAAATAAAGTAAATCATTCTGTAATAGAAAAACCTAATTGTCTTGCACTATGTTCATAATGAGCCTCCCTAGCATGTAAAATTGTCATCTGGCTACAGCCCCCTTAGCCCTGTGGTTAATCAGGCGTTGTTTCTACACAGGAGCAATAATATCAGAGAATGGCATTCATGCCTAAAAAAAAGGCTCCTGTTAACTTAGGGCAGCTGTAAAATAGTAACTATGAGCTCCTTCAGACAGGCGCGCAGGGAGGGTAGGTCGCATTCCCTTACCATGGCTCTGCTTCCCACCTCTCTTATGCTTCTGCAACCAGCTGTAATTACACAAGGAAGAGAGCAGCAATGGTTTCCTTTTTTCTCAAGTAACTTAACCTTCAGCTTCTGCTGTTGGTTGATCATGCAGGTGAATAGAGACTCCACCCAGGTTCTTGGGACGGTAATCCAAAATTAAAATGAGAATATACTTTGTTTATACTTCAAATTCTCAAATGACCAAATCGTATGCAATCAAGACTGTATTTTAAGTTATATGAGGCACAATCCTATGAGGATAGTCAGCAGCCTCCAAACCGAGTATCCAATGCAGGGCAGCTGGAGGATGGAAGCAATCTTCTCTTCAGCTCTCCAGCCTCCCTTCATTTTTGCTAGATGGACATGTTTGCCTGTCTAGCAGTGGCACTTTGGCCGGGGGGGGGGGGGGGGATGGCCATAGGAAAAGTTGTATAGCCATAGCCCCAGTCTTCTTCCCACCCCGTCCCCCGGAGCACCCTCTTTTTCCATCTCCACGCTATGTTTCTGTTTCTGACCTTGGAGCCCCAAACCCGAACAATCATTCTTACCCTGTTTTTAGGGAAGGGTTGTAGCTCATTGAAGACCTATCTATTTTGCATGCAAAAGGTCCCATATTCAAACCTTGGTATCTCCACGTAAGACTGGGTATGATTCCTGTCTAAAACCTTGAAGAGGAGCTGCCCATCAATGTGGACAAACTGAGCAAGACAGAGCAATGGTACTTCTTGGTATGAGGCAGCGTCCTTTGTTTCTGTGCAGCTGGGAATGTTTGAGTTTCAGATGTCTGAACACTCCCTGCAGTAGCTGTTGTGCATTGCTCATTGTAAGTTTGTGACTAAAATCAATGCACTTCATTAGGGTAGTAAAATATAACTAGAAAGGTAATTGGCTCTCTTGGATCCAAGCAGGAATGTTTAGTTTCAGGATTCATGTATTCATTAGATTTACTGGTAAAATAAGCATCATGTACATGGCAAAATGACATATAAGCTATGACATAGATAGATAGATGCATTCAGACTGATCAAACAACATGAAATTTGTCCTCAAGATGGAAAACTAGGGCAGCAAGTAACATCATGTGGTAGAGTGGGGGCTCATATATTTAAGACACAAAATTTCATTAGCAGAGAGTTTTCAAAATTCAGGTCTCTGGAGCACTAAGCATTGAGCTAGATTTGTTCATCAGATTTGCCTGGGGTAACCTAGGTTTGCTCATCAGACTTGCCTGGGGCCCAGTAGCTGGGAACTTTCAATGTTTAAGCAGCTAAAATACTAATTTCTTCTTGGCTGATCCAGAAAGTAACCAGATTGCCTACAAAATATAAAATTCTGAAAGCAGGCTTCTCACAGAATGTGCAATTGTCTTGGTTAGTAATGACTGGGTGGTAAATTTTGATGGTGTACAAATCATCATCATCATGATTTGACTGGTAGGCCTGCTCTGCAGATTTACTCTCCATGTTCTAATGCTACAATTTTGTCTAGGATTGGAACACTATAAACTGGTTCTGTGAGTTTGCAAAAAGAAGCCAGCTGTGCATAGCCCTGATTGACTACTACCTGTGGTGTCACAAACCCAGCACATACTCTTGGCTCTTCTCTAAATCACTTTTGCAAGTTAATTAGAATTGAGTGTACTTTCAAATGGACCTCACTTCCTGATTGATCATGGATACTTGGAAACTCACCGCAGGCTCTGGTCACACCTTCAAAATGGAGTAATCACTCACCCAGATTCTAGATTAAAGGGATGCACAACATTATCTATAAATGTTTAAGGGAAAGACCTTTGGATGGGCAATGATGGGGAGACCGAAAGCTCATATGCATGCAGGAACTGTATGTGTGCATCCCCATACTGGGGACCACTTCAACATGGACTGCTGGATCAGCTGCCTGTGTCCAGAAAAGAATTGTACTCTAACTTTAGTATTGTGAAATTTATTACATTGCTTCACACAACATGAAGCAATGTAAAAGCAATAAAACCATCTTCATTTTGCCCTAGCTCTTTTTTTAAAAAAAGTATATGTTTACATGTCATTCTCAAGCCATTATAACTTCTACAGATTGACCCCTAAAGCACTCATCAATGCTTCCTAATGGCAGTAATGATACAAATAGTAGTTATTATTGATTTGGGCTGCAATCCTAGTGGGACTTACTTCTGAGGAAAGATGCATAGGATTGCAGTCTCAATGACACAGACATATTCTGCAAGATGTCTGCAACTGATTGCTCTCCTCAAAAGCGGACACAACAGAGTAATTATAGTTTGTGGTCACAAAATGAAGAGAAGTGGGCAAGAGACAGCTAGTGTGATCCCATAGTTAGTGATGCAAAACTCCACTTTTCCTAGAGTCTTGATGTCTGCAAGACATTAACCTTGGCCCTTTCTACACCTAAGGGTTATCCCAGGAAAATGGAGGGATCATCCTTGTCTGCTCCCTAGATCCCCTCGTGTGGCATTTGGATGCACAGGAACGATCCCGGGACGATCCTGGGATATAGGGCTGGTGTAGACATGCCCCTTGACACACAATCCATTTAGAAGTAGAGAATGCAGGAGCTGGCAAATATGCTGCAAACAGAACCTTCTGGGAAATTTTGTGGTGGAAAAACAGCACAGTAAAAGATTTTAAAACAACAACAACCTCTTGCATACTGTAGGATGGGGGTCCCTCCACCCTCAGTGCATGCTTTTTGTAAAGAAAGGAAGTGTCCAGTTCCAAAATATACTTTTAAATATATATGCTCAGCATAATGTATATTTTGGCCTTCTGTATCTATGGGGCCCCAAACCTTGTTTCTAACTCGGTTCTTTCTTCTCCCTGTCCTTCTACTTCACTTTCCCATTTTCCCAATCATTAATTACTACTCCTGGCAAACAAAACCAAACACAAATTCCAGAAAAATGTACAAAAACTGCCTCACCAACGTGTGCCTGTACTTGTACAAATTGTATTAAGTAAATCAATGTACTTTTGTTCAAAATGAATAATGTATCCCAGCAGCAACATTTGTTGGGGTGATCCCTTATTTTCATTTCTGAAATACTGGAGGTATGTGGAATCAGAAACATGTTTGTATCAATGCTCTCTTTGAAATCTCTTCGATATAATCACAAAGAGAAAAAACATGATAAAGCCTCATCTAGTTAATTGGATTTATTTATTTATTTATTTATTTATTTATTTATTTATTTATTTCTTACCCGCTTCTCCCTCTGGATCGAGGCAGGGAACCACATTATATCTGCAGTGTGATTACCTTTGAAATGAAAATAAAAACCAAGAAAGAGATCAAAGAAGCCAATAAGACAGATTGGTGAGGGTTCTTTTTTAATCATCAGACATTTCTTTATACATGGGTGATAGTCATTTCATCTCCCACTTCTCCTGGAAGCCTTGAAAATAAAACTGGTGAATCAGAAGTAGTTATTAAGAGCAGAAATAACTGAAATGCCATAACCATGACACCTTCCATTTTAATTAAATATATTAAAAACATGATTTTATACATCACAAAAAGCATTCACTGGTTCACACACCTCCTGCCCTTTTCCAAGAGATATTATCTTACCTCCAACACCTCTTTGAAACGGAGATAATTAAGAAAACATTTGTTCCATTTTGGATAGATTAATGAGATAATTGCGTTCTGAAGTCTGTTTGGTTCCTCTCTACAAGCATGAAAACCTGTGTTCATGCAAATCTTCTGTAATTAGGAACGAATAAAGCATGAAAATTAGCTTCAGCCAAAGCCTGCCTTAAGCACAGTCAATGCCCAAAGCAAAATATTGACATTTCACACATAACAGATGCATCCTTCTCTAGCAGATCCACACCACATACCACAACCATCTAACAGTGAAACAAAGCATAACGTTACTCATAAAACAGATTAAGCTGTGCTGTTCCTTAAGAAAAATGCCAAAATCCAGTCAGGCAAGACATGCCTTACTGTAGATTTTGAAAACAATGATGCAGGGGTGGGGGGCGCTCCACTACCAAACCCTGCAGTATCCCTGGTGCGCAGTGGCAGCCAGTTGTTCTAACGAGGGGAGGCAGTGCGGGCTTTCTGGTGGCCATTAGGCTGGCCGGGCCTGCCCTTCCCTCTCCCACAGCTTCCGGCGACCAATAGGATGTCATCTTCTACCCGGGAACACCCCTGGAGTTGCTCCGAGCGAGGACAGACCATTGGACGAGCTGGGCTGGCCTCACTCTGGCTGAAAAAGTCGGGGTAAGTCCCCATTTTTTCAGCTGTGCATCTAACCAACACAGTGCAGATTCAAAGCCACCCTGGGGTAAAGCAACATCAAGATACATGATCACAGAGGGCAGAGGTGGCTCTATATTTGGGGGAAATGGGGTGCTGGCCCTCTGTCTCTCCCCCACCCATTTGTGGCAGAGAAATCCCCCCACAACTAGGGGCTCTTCCACACGTCGTACTGAGGCTGCTTCTATGTGACCCCAGTGCGACCCCAAAACGATCGTGTAACTTGCCTTTGGAAGAGCCGAGGAAGAGGCGTCCTTGCCGCCGCCACCACCCACAGACCTTCTCGCCGGCTGGGATGGAGAGCTCGGGGGAAGAAGGCGGGGTGGAGAGCTTCTTCCGCTCTCCACCCTGCCTTCTTCAGCAGAGCTCTCCTCGCTGGCCGGCAAGGAGGTCTGTGGGTGGCGGGTGGCGGCAAGGACGCCTCTTCCTCGGCTCTTCCAAAGGCAAGTTACACGATCGTTTTGGGGTCGCACTGGGGTCGCATAGAAGCAGCCTCAGTACGACGTGTGGAAGAGCCCTAGGTATATGCATAGCATGAAGTTGCCCATTGGCACTCATGATCTTCTGCCCTCTCAGTAAAATATTGAATATCTGCCCTAACCTCTGCCCCACCACCACAATGAGCTCCAGCCACCACAGACAGAGGGAGAAATAAGTTTATTTCCCTGGCTGCACATCACATGCCAAGGGGAACTGCATAATTACTCTCGCTAGCTGAGAAACAGGTTTGAAGATCACTTTCTCTGCTGACATTGAAATGTTGGCTAGAATAAAGTTCTCTTTCCTTAAACCCTGGTGGTGGGGTATGAGAGAGAATAGGATGGGCAAGTGTCCTCTTTTATGGAGGACAGTGCTCTCTTTGAGGGGCTGCTGGAGGACCATCCTCTTTTTGAGGGCAACCTCTATTTGAACGTTTGTCCTGTTCAATTCCAGTTCAATTTTAATTTCAGACAGGAGTTCAGGGTGGTAGTAATTGCAGAACAAACCAATCTAAACTTGGGGCTGAGAGAAAATTAGTTTTGTCATCCTCCACTGTCTTAGGATAATACACTGAACTCTCATGAGCTTAATCATCATCATCATTATCAAAATTTATCCAGCACTTTTAGGCTGCAATTCTATGGCCCCTGGGAGGGATATATCAGAAGAATGTAAGAAGAGCCCTGCTGGATCAGACCAAGGGTCCACCTAGTCCAGCATTCCGTTCACACAGTGGCCAACCAGATGCCCATGGGAAACCCACAAACGGGACATGAGTACTACAGCACCTTCCTACCCGTGTTCCCATATGCTTCCTTTGATACTGGGGGTAGCGTAGAGTCATCAGGACTAGTAGCAATCCATAGCCTTCTCCTCCATGAATTGGTCCAAAAGCCATCCAAATGGGTGGCCAGCACTACATCTTGGGGTAGTGAACTCCATAGCTTAACTACGCATTCATGCCCCATTCCTGTGCCCTGTGATTTCTGTGCATTGAAGGTACTTCTCTCTTTCTCTGTCACACAGACACACCTCAGAAGCGCTAAATCTCATTTGAGTAAGTGGCAAGCTCTGCTTGCAGAAGGGATTCCACAGGGCACAGGAAAGCCAGCGGGGGAGTGAAACGTGGTGCACATTAGTGTGTACTCACAATGTGCAGACTTGTGTTGGGGAGGGGGGGGAGAAGAGGGAAGCGCCTAAATATACATGAGGTGCTTCCAGACAAGCTTTTTATTCTGCAGCCATCCTGCTTTGTTCAACAAATTACACAGGGCTTCCATACAATCTCATGCTGAGCTTCTGATTTCCAAAATTCACCACTACACACAACTGGAGAGGAGGAAATAAAGGGAATTTAGAGCAAACCACAAATACTGTACATCCAGCATGAAAACTTATTTCCAGGTACGGGTGCATAGGATTGCAGCGTTAGTAAAGCAGAGAGGGAGAAAGGCCCGGCAGCCCTTCCTTTTCCCGGCTTCTTTGTAACTCGCAGCCTCGCTCCCTCTCTGCTGCGTCTTTTGGCCTCCACCAAGCAGCTGGCTGACCTTTTACCTTGCAGCGGTCAGCCACTCATGCAGCCAAGATCTTCAGTCCAACGGGGCCTCTGATATTTTTGTTCCAGACACAAAACAATATTTCCATCCTTCCCCGGCACTCCACAATTCTTGACTTGTAGTCATCATCAGCCTCCCAAGCTGGGCCCTGACACTGCTAGTCAAAATTGCATCCTGTATACATTCACATGTATTTAATTACCGTTCCCCCCCCCCCCCCCCGCAGTGTCAAAATCCCAAGGGGAATGTGCTACCTCTTCTCCCACAGAAAATATAGATTTGTACATTGGACTTCCTACAAGGAGCAGCACAACTAGGCAAGAGAGTGGCAGATCACTGTTATTGTTCTTTTTTAAAGGGCAGATAGAGAGCTTTATCACACCAGCGTTATACTGTGCAATCACTGCAAATTGCATGCAAAGGACTCCAAAGCTTTCCAGTTTATAATCTGCTTTTATTGTGAAGTACTCCCACGCATCCTGCTTTAATTGTGCTATAAAAGCAAAAGACTTGTTGTATTTAGATACTAGATTTTGAGCGTATCATCCGAGCAGCCACTGGGGCGCGGGAGCAGGATTTGATAAGAATTATACAAATGCTTACATCTGTGTAAGCTTTAAAGATAAAGACTTCAAAATTGGCACAGTAATAGATATTAAGGTGAGCTTTAAGCATCCAAATTTGAATCGGATTGGGTCATCCATCGATTTTTTATGATTTTTTTACATTTCCCCCCCCCCTTAAACCCATTTCCTGGTATGCAAAGGATCTAGCCACCCGGTAGCAGCAACAACAACAACGCCGACAGCTTAGCGCTGTAGGGATAATTCGAGAGAAACAGGCACGTGGGATTAAGCTAAGAGCCCCGGGACTCAAGTCACACAGGAGTCAGAGGGGCCCCATGCGTTTCCCCCCCCCTTTCTTTCTTTGCCCCATGTGTGTGTTTGTGTATCTAGCAATGGAGGCTGGTGGCTCCGATGATCGTGGGACAGTGAATCCTGTTGGATCCTGGAATGGATCCTGGTTATGTTTCCAGGGATTTACTAATTGCTGAGGAGCTGGAGGAATCAGAAGACTCAGCAGAAAACTTAAAGGTCAGCGTTGCACCTGGACATTGATGTCATGATTGAATAATTGGTGACTTGATTGTTTCAATTAAGGGATTGCAAGCAGTTGCATCACTGTACAGTTAGCTTATAAAAAGGATTGTATGTACATGTCTCAGAGATGATCACTGTATCACTCCATCTATGTATCAGAGCTGTATTGACTGACCGTATGTAAGTATTTGTATTAGTGATTGCCATAACTAAATTATATGTTTATATGCCAGTAAAGGTTTGTTTAAACCTACTGAAAGTCTCAGTCTTAATCTGTGTTTGTGCTGACTTTGCTGGAAACCGCTGCAAAACTCTGTTATAAGGTTATTGGCCAGAAGCCCAGTCTGGCAATAACTAAAATAAGGTTGTAAATATTAGACCATCATATCCCAACAAATCCCTTCCGGGTTTCAGTCAGAACTCTAAAGGAACTACCCAGGAGCTATCTCTAAAATCAACAAATTAGAACCACCTTTTTATTTCCAATAACAATCAATGGGAGTAACAAAGCTTTGGATTCAAGTTTGGGCATGAATTGAATTGGCTAGCCTCCAAACCAGTCTGAGCCTAATCAGGGTAGGGTGACCAACTGTCAGGATTTCCCCGGATTTGTCCTGGTTTTTGTTCTTTCCATGGTGTCAGGGGGGATTTTCTATAATTTTCAATAATGTCCTGGAATGACACACCTTCCCCTTTAAGGCTGCCATTAGCATGGCAGGAGTGAATGACATGCTTTCTTGAGGCACATCATTCCCCCACCCGAGCTCCAATTGAGGTCTTAAAGGGGAAAGTGGGTCATTCGTGGACATTATAGAAAAGGCCCCAATTGGAGTGAATGGTGGTGGTGCAGAATGAAATCCTTTCCCCTCCTCCACTCTAATCGGGTTCTTTAAGCTTCCCCACACACACACACACTAGGTGTCCTCTTTTTTGGTTTCCCAAATATGGTCACCCTAAATCAGGGCATTTCAGTGTTTTGTTTTATTGCTTTTAAAGTCTAGTCGTTACTGCTGTTGCTTGCATCGTTTTAGCACTGCTTTTAGTTTCCTTGTCACTATTTCTAAATTTCTTGTTTCCTTTTATATTTTTTAACATTTCATTTTTAGTTATAATGACGTCGTGATGTAAACTACTTTGGATATTTTAACAAGAAAAAAGCAGTAAATAAATATTTTAGATCAATTAGGTTGCAATCCTATGTAATCCTATGTAACCACTACACCAGTGTGATGTAGTGGCTAAAGTGTTGGTCTGGGAGTCGGGAGATATGGGTTCTAGGCCCCACTCAGCCATGGAAGCCCACTGGTTGACTTTGGGCCAGTCACAGACTCTCAGCCCAACCTACCTCACAGGGTTGTTGTTGTGAGGATAAAATGGAGAGGAGGAGGATTATATACGCCGCCCTGGGTTCCTTGGAGGAAAAAAGGCAAGATATAAATGCAATCAATCAATCAATCAATCAACGTACCTATGAGTAAGCCCAGCTGACTCTGGGCCTTACTTCTGAACAAACACATTTTTTTCTCTTTCCGTCCCATTTTTTTCTCATTTTCCCTCCAATTGTCTCCAATCAGAGAGAATAAACCACCCCAGTTCCTAGGCTGGTCTCGTTTACAGGCCAGTCTGGGACTGTGATGGGGGAATGAGGGTCTGTAGGATACTATGGATCCATGGCTTCTCCTGACACTCTCCCTGGGACAACCCCTACATGCCCTGTTCTGGCCCCCACTGCAAGTGGGACGTTGCTGACTGGACAGCACGTCAGGTGAGTTTTCTGCCACTGCATTGGGAGTACCTCAGAAAGTGAATGCGCTACCTCACTGGAAGCAGGGAGCACAGGATCTCTCCCCCACAAAAAGACAACATTCTTGCAGAAGGCAGGTTTGTTTTAGAAAAGGCACAGAAATTAATAAAGCCTTTTAGTATGATGGAACTCTTTGTTCTCTGGGAAAGAACCAATAAACAATAAAAGTTTCATTATAATAAAAGCATTGTGAATGTTTTAAGGCCATACATTATCAAGTGTGAAGTCATTTCTGGAAATCTAGTTACCTAGGCAACTTACCCATCCTTTCATTCCTCCCATTATGTAATGTCATCATACTTCATTCTTCTTTTTCCTCTCCCACCTTTAAATCACAATTAGAATCCCTGTTGGAATCTCAGCATCCATGCACCCACCATTTTCCTTGGTCTTTCAGGCCGAAATCCAGATGGAGAGGATGGAGTGCCAGGGACCAGCAAAGATGCCCCATGTTGTTTTGCTAGAGAGATGCTCCTGTGAGTTGATCCATGCCAGTTTCCTGCTTAAGATGTAGCTGGCAGGATGGGTTAAACAGTGAAAGGAAGCCCTCTTCTAGCAATAAGGCTAGGTGCTTTGAACCAGGAAATGGGGCATCTTTGCTGACCAAGGAAAAGTGTGGGTGCATGCAGGGTAGATTGTAAACAAGCCCAGTTTGTAACATTTTTAGCATCATCACTGATCTAGGGGCAAAGCCGTTAAAGCATTAGTTTCCAGTTTCAAATTTCCATCAACCCATGACACCATGAGCCTTAAGTCTGATCTCAAACTGGCAGGTTTTTGGGATCATTGAATTTCCCTGGTTTTTGAAAAGGAAATTTATAATGACAATGCTGACAATCCTACCCTCTTCCCAAGCTCTCTAAATCTACTTTCTTGCAGATTTACTTATATGATAAATGGGATTATAAATACTTAACTGATGGTAAACATGATTTCTTTTCAAGAATCAGAATTCTAAAATCTTGGAGAGAACTTTGCCTTCCACATGTAGAAAGAGATAAGATGGTGATGGAGGGGGTGTAGCTAGAGAGCACCTTCCGCTTCCCTTCCTCACATGCAGAGCTTACACATAAGGAGAATGACTTGTTAGGGCTAGATTCTTACAAGCATCTTAATGAGCATACACAGAGTGTGAACGCACATTCAGTGTCACATATGAATATATGCCCCTGTGTGAGACATGTCCCTTGCATGTTCTTTTCCCACCTCAGAGAAAGTAAGAGCAAGGACTGGTGTCCTTGTGCTGCATTTCTGAGGCCCTGATCCGTTTGCTTTCTCCACCTCTGCAATTCATCCCTACACCTCCCAAATTCTCTTAGGTGTAGGAATTCTCTGCACGTTATTTAAAGGTATAGGAAGGATTCCCTCCCTTTTTCTCTCTCAAAAGTAAGCTCATGAGATCTCAAATCGATCAGAACTCTAGAGTGGTGGGCAGGGGGCTTTAACCCTTTCCCCTTATGCATACAATTTACATTACAACTGGATGCCTTTTTGGTAATGTAAATTGGAGGAGGGGGGGTTGATACAGACTGAGACCACACAGGGGGAAAGAGGATGAAAGTCGAGTCAAAGGTCCATCTAGTCCAGGAGGTAGCATGTAGACATCAGGACAAGAAGCCATTGATAGCCTTCTCCTCCAGGAATTTATCCAGCCCCCTTTTAAAACCATCCAAACTGGTGGCCATCACTACATCTTGTGTGGCAGCAAATTCCATATTGCTATGTGACTATGTGCTGTGGGAAGAAGGGAGGAGGAGGAGGAGGAGGAGGAAATTATATATCAGTTCAGATGCCCTACACTAGTTTTCTGTACCATACTCTTGAAGGAGATCTGTTAGAAAGGACTGGTGCAATCACATTTGGTTTTCCTCCAAACAGTAGAGGAAATGTTTATAAATATTTATTTATTTATTTATTTATTTATTACATTTTTATACCGCCCAATAGCCGAAGCTCTCTGGGCGGTTCACAAAAATTAAAACCACAGTAAAACACCCAACAGTTTAAAACACAATTACGAAATACAGTATAAAAAGTGCAACCAGGATAAAATATTAGAATTACATCTCTAGATATCTGAATACGTATTTACTGAATTTAAATTATTGCATAGAAACTAAAGCAGCCTACCCCGACTTACATAAGAAACATAAAAAGAGCCATGCTGGGTTAGACCAAGGGTCCACATTGGCCAGCATTCTGTTCACATTGTAGCCAACCAATTGCCTGTGGAAAACCCACAAATAGGACATGAGCACAGTAGCACCATCCTGCTCATGTTCCCCAACAACTGACATTCAGAGCCATATTCCCTCTGATACTGGAGGTAGCATATAGCCATCAGGACTAGTAGCCATCAATAGACTTCTCCTCCATGAATTTGTCCAATCCCCCTTTAAAGCCATCCAAACTGGTGGCCATCACTATACCTTGCGACAGCGAATTCCATAGTTTAACTATGCAGTCATTCCCCAATTCTGTGCCATATGATCTCTGTGCAATGAGGATACTTCTCTTTCCCTCTCCCTCAAACACACACCATAACAAAGCACCCACTCAACTGTGGTGGGCCAGAAGGAGCATCCATCCACCTCCACCCATGATCAGAATTGGCAGCATATGAGTGAGAAACAGTATTTTAAACCTACATATAAATCATACATTTTTGTGGTTATTGCATTTTTGAATTTTTTCTCAATAAGTCATGGGGGGGGGGGGACCTTCCTACTACTCAGGGGCAGGACTGAAGCATAACAAAAGGAATGAAGCATAAATCTCATGCTGTGCAATTCCTAAGATCAATTATACCAAGCAGTTGAAGTTACTGCTTGTCAAGGAAACTCCATCTAGAACAAGTATTTGATTACATGTTACCGGCATTCAATGAGCTGCCAACACAACAACTTCCCAAATAGCAGCAATCACAAGAACCTGTCAAGCTCTTGTGTTATTTTTGCATTTTGGGACATAGATGTAAGGCTGGAACCAAAATGCAGCTGAATTTGTATACGGGTTATGTATGGCCCAGACTCCCCCCAATCTGGTGCCCTCGGAATGCATTTGACTACATCTCTGACCCATGCTGGCTGGGGGATGCTGGGTGTTGTAGTCCAATGCAACTCTAGAAAACCACGGCAAGCTGCTTTAGGAATATATGGTAGTATCCAATGTTAGTTCCACTTAAAGTAGACCCATTGGAATGAATAATTTAATATTGGATGCCACCCAAAGAAAGCTGCCTTCCAGCAGCCCAATTTGTACCGCTAGCCCAGGGGCTCGTATACATGGGCTCATCCTGTTTGAACAGGAAAATTCAGTGGAAGCTAGTGGCTCCAAGTCAGTAGAGTGGCGAATCCGCTCCAGATTTCAGTCAGAGCTCTAAAGGAGCTATTCATGGTAGACAGCTCCTTTAGAGTTCTGACCAGTTCTGACTGAAGCCTGGAGTGGATTCACCCCCACCGACATCAGAGCCACCAGACTCCACTGGGAAAAGTGGACATTTTCTATGCACAGTTTTCAAAAGCGCACCCCTCGCTGCTCCAATTGACTAAAGTATGAACATTGTTGTGTTGTATGTTTTGGGAAATGCATGTTTCAAACTGCACATTGTTTTATAAGATATGCATTTTTCTAGCAAAATCATAACTGCGGAAATGTGCAACTATTTTTGTTTGGTTTTGTTTTTAATGTGCTCCTGTTTATGTTTGAATGGGGCAGGTCTGGATGCTTTGCAAACTGAAATGAAATTCTTGCACATCTTTAATGTAATCACAAGAATTATGTTTGCCACATAACTTGCACAGCCCCTTCAAGGCTAATGGGAGTAATATTAGCAAGTGCATTCAGAAAGCCTATTTCTGAAGTGTCTTTAAAGAAGCGCAATGCAGAGATTAGGAGATTATAGCTCTGTTTTTATACTGCTAACCCATCCAGAGAAATAGATCACTTGTACAGCTCTTGGCTACTGGGAAAATACAGCCAACCAAATTCATTTGATATACAGCTCCAGTGAAGCAGAATCAATGGAAACTCTTTCCAGAAAGCACGCAACAGAACGTTTTAAGACTGCAGTTCAGAGAGATATAAAAAGTCCATTTTTCAAACAAGCCTTCCAGCCTAAGCACAATCAATTGGCTGGAACTCAGAAAGAACTGAAGCCATGGAAAAGAAAAGAAAAAAATGTATGAAGCTCTAAACCCACGCAGAATTGGATTTCACCCTTTGCAAGAAACCAATCTGAACCTCACTGCAAAAACACAACCATTCACCGAAGACAATGTAATGTTCAAGACCTGGAAGGACAAAAGGGACTTGTCAAGGCTTGGATCATTAACAATGTAGGGTTTTCTTTAGCCATATGTAAACACACCATATGTACAACTGGGCTTCTGAAATCTTGAGCGCCAGCTAGGCCAGAATGAAAACTCCTAGAGCAAAAGAAAGGGACCTGACCGGCTGAAAAATGAACAAAGGAGACCACGTTTGTCCTAGGACAATACATCACACCACATGGAACTAACTCTGAGGGGCTTCACCAGTCAGCTGTCAAAGGGAAAAGACAAACAAAGAATCAAGTCAGCCCCACATAGCAGCACAATGCTGGCAATGGGATTTCTCTGCTGCGAAGAGCATCACATTTGAATCAACCAGATTTGATAGAAGAATAGTGAGCAGAGGCTCCAAAACACCCTGCTACAAAGAGTGTTTAACCTAATTAAGCTGCAATCCTATGCATGTTTAGGCAGGGAAAAAGTCCTACAGTTCCCAGCATTCCCGAATGCTGGGGGTTGTAGGGCTTTTTCCTGTCTAAACATCCATAGGATTGCAGCATTAATTAATTAATTAATTAATTGTATATGTACTGCCCAACTGGCAAGTGCCCTCAGGGTGATTTACTATCATAAAAAAAACAAAAACAAAGCAACAATAAAGTAACAACCAAAACTAGAAATACAGCAATGAAAATATAAAAGTAAAGTTAATAACCAGAAGAATTTTGACTTAGGAAAAGGAAAGTCTTGATGCAGCATCTAAATGTATACAGTGAAGACACCTTAGCAGGAGCCAGTGTGGTGTAATGGCTGAAGTGTCAGATTAGGAGTTGGGAGATCCGGGTTCTAGTCCCCAGTCGGCCATGGAAACCCACTGGGTGACTTTGGGCCAGTCACAGACTTTCAGTCCAGCCTACCTCATAGGGTTGTTGTTGTGAAGATAACATGGAGAGGAGGAGGATTATGTACGCTGCCTTGAGTTCCTTGGAGGAAAAAAGGCGGGATATAAATGCAATAATAAATATTTTTTTAAAAAAATTGAGTATTCCGATATCTCCCTACAATTGAAGGGCCATTAAAGGGGCATATAGAATGAATTAATAGGGACAGTTTATTTAACCCTTACTGCACATTCCCTTCAAGGGACTCAGAACAGCCAACCCTACTACAAACTGAGGTTTATGCAAGGTTTGTTTAACTCTTGAATAACCCACGGTGGCCGTGTTTGGGTGACACAGCACAACCTCATTGGGAATTGCATATTCGTAAAGGTGGCTGCACACACTCGGCATGTGCTGTGTGGGTTAAATAACCCATAGTTAGCCCATTGTGTCGTGTAATCCAGGTCTCTGAGTTTTTCATTTTTCCAGCCTTAAATTCAGTTGATCCTAAAAAGTCTGAGAATTTTTTTAAAAAAAATTGCATGAAAATTTGTACAAATTTTTCTGTGCATTTTCTCCTAATTTATATATTTGTATGCAATTTTGCCTAATGCATGCATTTCTGCAGGTATTTTTCAGAATATAGTGCATTTTAACATTATTTTCATGAATATATGCATTTATTTATGTGTGTGCTTCCCCCGAATATACAGTTCAATTTATTTTTTTATTGGAGAACTGCATTGCATAATTTGGAGAAATCTGAATGTGTGCATACACATTTCATTTGCGTGTTGGTTCAAAACTGTGAAATTAGGTCAGTTTACATAAAAATGAACCTCACCCATCCCTAATCCAGAGGCCTGGGTATACAGCATAACCTGGCCTCCCCGGTCCCTCCTCCTGCCCATGCACAGGAACCCCCCTTTTAACCCTTCTTCAACATCACTTTTGTGGTCTTGGAGAGGCAGCTGGCCCAGTACCCTCCATGCCAGCTGTGAGGGGGAGAGGGAGGGCAGCTCAGGCTCCTGAATCCGAGGTTGGAGCACTGTCTTCGCCATTGGATCCAAGGATCCAAAGTATTCTATGCCCCCCAGTTGCCATTTCGGGGTCATAGGATTGCTCCCCCCTCTGTAACAAAAAAGCAAGAGTGCATTGGATACACTGAACGATAATCAAGAGTTTCTAAACTATTGGTACTTTGCAAAATGCTTCACAAACTCTGGGCACCAACCAACCAAAATAAAGTCCATTTTAGCCCCATTAATTTTAAAAGAAAGTGTTTTGTGTACGCAATGCACTTGTGGAATCTCAGGACAACCCACACGAAGTTAAAATAGTTATAATTCTCATTTTACAGATGAGAAATGAACGGCACAATCCTATATATATTTAGACAGGGGGGGGGAGTCCTACAACTCCCACTGAGGCATGCTGGGAGCTGTAATACTATTTTCTGTCTAAACATGCTAGGATTGCACCCGAAGATGGAAAGAGGCAATATCTTCTTCAAGATCACATAGCTCGTCCGTGGTTAAGACAAGGATGCCATTTCAGGTTTCAGAAAGAAGAGCTTTCCCAATGGTTTGGGACTAAGGGCAGTATCCAATCGTACTCCTATACAGTGTACATCCATTGAAGTGAATGGGCCAAGTTTACATACGATTACCATTTGATACTGCCCTGGATTATCTGAAGGGCTGTTTTATCCCAGAAAAAGCTTACTGAACTATTGGGCTCTTCTGGAGACCTATATCTAAAGTAGCTTTTCCCAACCTGATACCCCCCGGTGGCCTACAACTCCCATAATTCCCAGCTGGCATGGCTAATGGTCATGCTGGTTGGAAATTTTCAGAGTTGTAGTTCAACATATCTAGAGAGCACCAGATTGAGGAAGGTTAACCTAAAGCTTGGGGGGGGGGGATTGAAATAGATGTGGGTTTTTTGAGTGGTTGTGCCCTGGCTTTGGAACTTTCTTCCCCTATATTACACTCACCAACCTCACTACATGTTACTTTAAATGTATCACTTGAAATAATGTCAGAGTTTATTTATGCTGATCCAGATCTGAGCAGTGTGTGTGTGTTCTCTAGTGATTTAGAACCTTGCAAGAAACAGAGTTCTAAATCAGGGATTGTTTGCAAATAATCCACACCATGGGCTCATCTACACCAAGCAGGATATTCCACTATGAAAGCGGTATATAAAAGGCAGGAGCCACACCAAGCAGGATATAGTGGTATGAAAGCAGTCTGTGGTATGTGTCAATGGGCCCCAACAGTTGTCAGTGCACTTCCATACCGCTATAAAGCCGTAGTGTGGCTCCTGCCTTTTATATACCGCTTTCATAGTGGAATATCTTGCTTGGTGTAGCTAAGCCCCAAATGTCTCAACAGGAGTACATACACACAAAAAAGCCAGAGAGAGAGAAAGAGAGCTATTAGCCAACTGATCAAAGACATTGGCTGCATTCAGACAACACAATAGTCGATGGTAAGTTAATAATCAACTCAATAGTGGTTTATCTAGGGGGTACTCCCCACACAACGTGATATAATCAACCATGGTATGGATTAGGATCAGGATTGAGTTGACTATTAGTCCATGCTGAATTGACTCACTCATCCTCCCCCCTCAGTCCTCCCACTAGTATCCCATCAGCCACTGTTGCCAAAAAATCTATCCTGCCAGCTGGACGAGAGCGGTAGCCACCATTTTGACCGCTCTTGCCTTATGACACTGTGGCTGATGAAATAACCAACAGCGGCCAAGGAAATAACTAATGGTGCCCTTCACACAACATGATAACCAATGGTGGTTCAAATAGCCAACTCTGTACAGCGTTGGATATTTGCATTTGTTATTTTTGCAAAATAACCAACCATTGGTTAAAAAAACTCCCACTATACAGCACGATAACCCACAGTGGGTTAAATAACCAACCACTGACTATTTAAACCACTGTTGTTTATTGTGTTGTCTGAACCTAGTAATTGAAAAGATATTCTGACTGAAAGCAACCATCCTTTCATCAATGCCATCTACTTGTTATTTTACTCAACGGTAAAATTCTGAAGTTAGCAATAGCACATGAGAGACCTTACAATTACAAAATATAGCTCTCCCAGCTGAATTGCTGAATATATCCAGCTCAATAGCCCTGCAGAAACCCAGTTCTTCTGTTCTCCTGTATTAGGATCTTTCCCAACCTCTCATACAATCCAGAAGCTGATGGCGCATATATATATATATATATATATATATATATATATATATATATATATAAAATTATGTCTCCACTTACGGATTATTTCCATTTCAACGTTCTGTTTCACCTAGCTATGAGCCGACTATAATTTACCATGGCCGTAGTCATCCTGGTATGTAAAGAAAAGTGCCATTGATCTAACAAAAGCTCAGCCGAGAAACCACTGGAGTCTTTTAAGCAATATCAGGGCTATGAAAAAGCAATCTACTTCCTTCCTGTAACAGCTGCAGATTAAATAGGCTGTCTTTGCCCTCTACACATTTCAAAGGCAGTGTGCTATTACACCAACATTTCTGTAGCCCCTATCAGAAGACAGGCCAAGATTATTTTGTTTATTTTTTATTTTTTTATTTATTTATTTATTACATTTTTATACCGCCCAATAGCCAAAGCTCTCTGGGCGGTTCACAAAAATTAAAACCGTAATAAAACAACTAACAAGTTAAAAGCACAAATACAAAATGCAGTATAAAAAACACAACCAGGATAGTCACAGTCAGGGCTGGCCTTACCCTTATGTGGGCTCATGCACCCACTTGAAGCTGCGGAGTGGGAGGAGGGGTGAACTGTGCCACCCTGCCCCTGCCACCACCACAAAGGGCTGCTACTGGCTCTTTGCCTCCTCCAGCAGGTGGCACTCTGGACAGCACCCCCCCCCCCAGCTGTTCTCTTGCTGTGGCATTTGCTGCAGCAAGAGAGTGGCTGGCAGGGCTCTGTGGAACAACCTCCTGCTTCCCCTTACTGTGGCCCCAGGGGCCTTTAGCTGCAAGGTCTTGTGAGAGTTCAACTTTCACAAGAGCCCCGCAACCGAAAACGGGCACAGAGCAGTGGCTGGCCGGTGGGCAGGTAGCAGCAGTGTGGTGTTCTCACCTGAGGTGGCAAGATACGTGGAGCTGGGCCTGGTAACACACACACACGCACGCACGCTACAATGGCTTTGTGTCTCTAATGCCTGCCCCTAAGGGCCTTGGAATGTAGGTTCTGTATTGTGGGTGGGGCATGGAATGGAGGGAGGGAAGAGTAAAATGCCCGTTTGAAAGGGAAGGTGCTCATTGCCAGGGAGCAGGAAGAGGCAGCAGGAGAATAAAGGAGTAGGGCTGGCAAGGAGCAAAGCAGCAGGGTGAAGAAGGGAAAGAGGCAGATAAGGCAGCCTTCAGCCAGGAGAAGAGAGAACCTCTCCGCAAGAGAGACTGGCAACCAAAGATGAAAGGAACTGGGAGAAGCAAGTGTTGCGTCGGTATTTTACAAAGTGAATTGTGAGCTAAAGCTTGAGTTGTTCAAATTTGGTTTATAGTTCTAATTGTCATTTTCTTAATATTATTGTTACCAGACAGTTAAGTAAATAATGTTAAATATTTATTTATTTGTCTCTGAAGGGATTGCAACCTGCCCCTCCTTCTCTTCCTATTTGTAGAAACCTGAAACATCACCTGTCCTTTGTAACTCTGAAATACAGACGCCTCCTTTCTGTTGGTTTCTGCACTGCAATGGCTGTTTACTCTCCTCCTCTGAGGTCTTAAGTAAAGTTGGGGGAGAATTTCATGCAACTCACATTTTGAGAAGAACTTGCCAAATTCGCACTGTCTGACTCAACATGAGAACCTGATTACGGTTATTATCCTTCAGTATTCATACTCCTCAGAAGTTTGCAGTGCAGTTCTGTGAACAAAAAAATGTGTACCTTAGGGAAAAGTACACATACAAAAGCAGATAGGAGGGCCAAACCACATGTTACATTCATTGCATTGTATTTAGCTGAGCCTGATAGTTTTCTTTTCTTTAGTGAACCTGCTTTTACTGTGGCCATGAGTATTATCTAAGTTGTGAAGCACACAACTAACGTTTCTCTTCTACCCCCCCCCGCCACCCCCCACCATTTCATGCTTTGCAACTGCTTCTATATTCTTGGTATGATGTTACTACTACTATTAGTACTCTACTACCACAATAGCTTGCCAGCCAGTGTGGTGAGCTAGTGGTATAATGGTTAGAGTGTTGGACTGGGACCCCCACTCAGCCATGATGCTCACTGGGTGACTTTGAGACAGTCACTGACTTTCAGCCTAACCTACCCCACAGGGTTGTTGTAAGTATGAAATGGAGAGGAAGAAGATCATACAAGCCACCTTGGGTTCCTTGCAAGAGCTCCGGCTATTGGACGGTATAGAAATGTAATAAATAAATAAATAAATATCTAATAATAAAAATAAAAATCCCAATTTAAAATATATCTCTGAGCAAGTACAATTTTGCATTTTAAACCATAGCACCATAATGACTAGAGGGACAAAATGGAGTTTGCTTCAGCTGCCCTCTTCACCTGCTGCTCTCTGGGTGGTCATGTGGGCAGGGCTCTGGAAAGCAAGGGCCCAAACTTTGGCCCCAAGGCCCAGTGCTAGCAGCACCACTGCACACTGCCAATGCACACACTGCCAAAACATTGTACAGGCCTTTCAGTCTTCAGCTCTGCTCACATTGTACCATTGTATCAGACCATCTATTGAAATCCACCCACTGCAAAATCTACTAGGAATGTGCTATGCTGGGAAATCCATTCCATTTAAGCCCGATGGATTTCTGCAGCATTTCTGGGCCAGTAAGCAGGTACGGACTGCAGTGGGAGGTTTTCTTTTCAGATTCCAGGAAAAATTGGTGCATTTTTCCCAGGGTCCGCCATTTGCGCAAATTGTAATTTGCACAGTATTTCAAATTATTTTATGGATCTTGAAACGTGTGCAAATGTTTTCGTAAAAATTTTTAAATTGCTGCTTTTGCACAAATGGCAAAATGTCCTGTCAGTGGGTAATTGACACTAACAGCTCGGGGAAAGGGAACCAGATTGCCTCTTTGCAACCTGATCCTCAGGATTTGAAGTCTTGAGTTGACACTTGGGGGTACCCTGGTTTCATTGCACACTTGCCCAACTCTCAAGCAAGTGCATATAACACAGATGCAACCTCCACCCTCTTTTCCTTGCTCCTACTTGCATTAACAATGGAGCACTTCCCAAGAGAAGGAGGGGGTGGGGGAATTGACAAGTTGTCTGACAATTGCAGAATATGCTTCTTCTGGCCTAAATGAAGTAACATGTAGAGAGGATGAAACTGACAAGGATATTGGCAAGAGGGTAATATATCTTTCTGGGGCTACATAGAATACAGCCTGACCTGCAATTTATTTATTTATTATTTATTTATTTATTACATTTCTATACGACCCAATAGTCGGAGCTCTCTGGGCGGTTCACAAAAATTAAAAGCATTCAAAGTATAAAACAACAGTATAAAACCATAACATAAAATACAATATAAAAGCTCAACCAGATAAAAACAGCAGCAATGCAAAATTACAGATTTAAAACACTAAGTTAAAATTTATTCATAGACTGTTAAAATGCTGGGAGAATAAAAAAGTCTTCACCTGGCGTCTAAAAGCATATAATGTAGGTGCCAAGTGAACCTCCTTAGGGAGCTCATTCCACAGCCGGGGTGCCACAATGGTGTGATGGTGCGTAGTTGTGCAAGAGTGGCAATATATATCTATATAAATAAAAATGTAAATGTTTGTTCGAAACAGATGTTATATCTCCGAAAGTTCTTCACCGATTGCTTTGAAATTTTGACACAACGTTGCATTCGAATACGCGAGCGTTGTTATGTAACTATGTTCTATATGGGGACAAAAGTTTGTCTTAAAATCAAAGAAATAGGCCTCCTCAAAACCAGTCCTGCTGATCATTGTGACATCGCCAACCAGTAGGCCAATCCACTGCCTCTGCCTCCTCTCCTATTTGCATGTTCTCTCCTATTTGCTCTTATAGGTCATTGTGACATCGCCAACCAGTAGGCCAATCCACTGCCTCTGCCTCCTCTCCTATTTGCATGTTCTCTCACAATTGGCTGAGTGAATATAGATGTCACACCTGTGACAGTTAACGTTCTGAAGAAAGGTAACTGCCAGGAGTTTCCACTAACCTCCTCACTGTAAAAACATCCTTTTTAAAAAACCAAACAGTAGGCCAATCCACTGCCTCTGCCTCCTCTCCTATTTGCATGTTCTCTCATATTTTCTCTTATAGGTCATAGAAGCAACAATCTTGACAGGACCTTTCAAAGGTGAAGATGTCCTCATTCCTCGCATTCCTATGATTCCAACAGATATGCCATTTCAATTTAAGAGATTGCAATTCCCAATTCAATTGGCGTTTGCAATCACCATCAACAAAGCTCAGGGCCAATCTTTAGAATTGTGCGGTTTAGATCTAGACACAGATTGCTTCTCACATGGACAATTATATGTTGCGTGTTCTAGAGTGGGCAAACCAGACAATCTCTATATCTACACAGACAATGGAACAACTAAAAATATTGTATATCCACAAGCATTGTGAAATTAAACATATTAGAATCATCCGCTTTGTCTTTTCTTTCTTTTCAATTTAACCAGACTGAGCCACAGCAACACGTGGCAGGGTACAGCTAGTATATATATTATATACTATGACAACATTTGCACACCTTTCAAGATGAAAAACATTTTTAAAATGCGCAGGTTACAATTTGTGCCAATGGCGGAACTGGGGAGAGGCACAAATTGCAGCCATTAAAAAAACACAAATGTGCATATTGGCTTGACTCACTACAGAGCGAGCCAATGCCAGCAGAGGGAAGCAGAAGGATATCCACAGGGTAAACTGGGGGGAAATCTATCAAGCTTCACCCCCTAAACGGAATCCTCAGACATCTCTAAAATCTACTTTTCTTTTGGGACTGTATTTCTATTATTTGTTATTAATTTGTTACATTTATACTCTGGCTTTTCATTAACAACAACAACAACAACAAAAACTCGGGCAGTTTTCTGTATCCTTTGTAAAACACTGTATTCATGAGCAGGAAGAAAGAAAAAGGAAAGAAGGAAGGAAGGACCATCCTTGTGTACTTCAAGACAGTATGAAGGGTTAACGCAGGAAAATGGAAGGCAGCATTTTGAGTGGGCTCCTTTCCCCTGTGTGTGCACAAAAGTACAGAATAGAGCAGCAAGAAAGGATAGTGTATTACAAACAAATGGCAGAAATCCGTTCTTTGCGCCAATTACAATAGCATACAGTAGAGTTTTACAATTTGGCTTCTGCGTCTAGAAAACTTAAAACCAGAAATGCTACTATTTTTTTGTAAGGTGCTTTCCACATCGCTTCCTCAAGGTCACACTGATGATTATCTCCAGGATAACTGAAGAACCATGTAATTACATCGAAATGTCACCTGGGAGAAAAATTGCTTCTGCTTAAACATCTCAGCTAGAGATATGCCACTGCCATTCTCCTCTACCGGAATAAAGTTGATTGCAAGTATACAGGAGAGTTTCCTTCAGCGGTTTTGTTTTCTTCCAAAACGACATAATCGGTTTTAGATCCAAAATTGAATTATTTAAGCAGCGTGTCCCATTTGTACAGCATTTCCTTTCCTTTGGATAGTGAGAAAGTTATGTTCGGCCCTCTCTGATTAGATTTCATACTGAGCAAATGACAGCTTCTTCTTTCAAAAAATACCTCAGCATTAGTCAGAAGGATTAGCAACACTTGGATCAAAGGATATCTTTACAGAGACCCTCTAGGCACGCAGAGCGCTAGCGACATGGTGAGAAGATACAGAATTAATCTGGGACATAATGACTACCGTCTTTATCCAGACCACAGGTGCTGGCTGGATTTCATGTCTCATTATTTGCCAGCTGATTTAAGCACATATATCTGTAAGCTGGTTTGCACCCATGGGTTATCAGCAGT
Source organism: Elgaria multicarinata webbii (assembly GCF_023053635.1). NCBI lineage: Eukaryota > Metazoa > Chordata > Lepidosauria > Squamata > Anguidae > Elgaria > Elgaria multicarinata. The sequence continues at coordinate 88,412,401 of NC_086177.1, forward strand.
AGTAGCAGAAATGTTTATCTGAAATAGATCTCAGATATTCCTTAATCCTTCTAAGGCCCTGAAGAGCAAGTTATATTTATTGCAGTCGGGGATGGCCGAATCAGTGTATATTCATTCCATTTCAGTTTCATGTGTATTCAGTCAAAAGCCTGCTCTATCATAGAATCATAGAATAGCAGAGTTGGAAGGGGCCTACAAGGCCATCGAGTTCAACCCCCTGCTCAATGCAGGAATCCACCCTAAAGCATCCCTGACAGATGGTTGTCCAGCTGCCTCTTGAAGGCCTCTAGTGTGGGAGAGCCCACAACGTCCCTAGGTAACTGATTCCATTGTCGTTCTGCTCTAACAGTCAGGAAGTTGGAATCTGGCTTCCTTTAACTTAAGCCCGTTATTCCGTGCCCTGCACTCTGGGAGGATCGAGAAGAGATCCTGGCCCTCCTCTGTGTGACAACCTTTTACGTATTTGAAGAGTGCTATCATGTCTCCCCTCAGTCTTCAATATCCCCTCAATCTCCAATATCCACATCAGTGGCATATTGACAGTGGCAACGGCAGCAGCGTTTAAACGCAAGCCCCAAGGTGTAGATGAGCCTCTAGTGTACTTAACATGATAGCTAATCCTGTCATGACTGCCTTTTCCCTCATTACTTCACCCGTACAGGTTTTTCAAACTGAAACTATTTTGAAAGTGTCAAAAAAAACCCTCAAGGTTCAGACAGGAAAGGGGGTGGCACGAGAGAACGCATTCTCCACAATATGCTCTCACAATTCTGTAAGACGGAAGTAAATTTGTCAACAATTCAAGGTTCAGACAGGAAGGGGGAAAATATACATTCTCCACAACGTGCTCTCACAACTCTGTAAGACCAGAAGTAAATTTGAAAGCATACACTATAATTTTCTAAAAGAATCATGCTATTTGCAAATAGCTATAATAAAAACCTACAGATATTTTTTTTAACAAGTGACTCGCCAATAGCAACAGGAGTATTAAATAAAAACAGACTCCCACAAATTTCTTGGATGACCATAGGAATTGCTGCATGTGAGGCCTAGCAGTGCATAATAAAGGGGGTGGAACATAAAGAGGGGGGCAGAACTGAAGTACTTTATGTACAGAAAAGAGCTGCCATGCTTTCAGTCCCGCTGCTGTGAAGCTACCGAATGGATATAATTACACCCATTTGTTCACTCTTTGGGCGATAACCCATACTTGCATAACAACCCCAGCGAATCATCTATAAAGTCTGTTATGACAACCAAGGAAAATGGCTAGGGAAGTGCTAGCATTTCCTATTTCCTATGAGTGGAACAAGCTGAATAAAATCTTTAAACTAGAGATATTATTTCCTTCAATCAAACACAGCTCCATCTTTTCCTTACATGCCAAATATAGGCAGGTTTCTGTCATGTTTTCCTTCAGTCCAAGAAGATCCATCTTTCACCAAAGCCTGAGGCATATGTGGAAAATGTGTTATAATGAACAAAAATCCACATGTGTGATGTGGCTGCAAAAAAAGCAAATGCTATTTTAGGCTGCATTAATAGAAGTATAGCTTCCAAATAGCACGAGGTACTAGTCCCCCTCTATTCGGCACTGGTAAGGCCTCATCATGAGTACTTGTCCACTTTTGGGCATCTCACTTGAAGAAGGATGGAAACAAGCTGGAAGGGGTTCAGAGGAGGACAACCAGGATGATCAGGGGTCTGGAAACAAAGCCCTATGAGGAGAGAGTGAAAGAACTGGGCATGTTTAGCCTTGAGAAGAGAAGACTGAGGGGAGACATGATAGCACTGTTTAAGTACTTGAAAGGTTGTCACACAGAGGAGGGCCAGGATCTCTTCTCGATTATCCCAGAGTGCAGGGCACGGAATAATGGGATCAAGTTACAGGAAGCCAGTTTCTGGCTGGATATCAAGAAAAACTTCCTGTCTGTTTGAGCAGTATGCCAATGGAACCAATTACCTAGGGAGGTTGTGGGCTCTCCCACACTACTAGAGACATTCAAGATGCAATTGGACAGCCATCTGACAGGTATGCTTTAATGTGGATTCCTTCCTTAAGCAGGGTGTTGGACTCAATGGCCTTATGATTTATCATTTCAAAATACAGAGCTTGGAGGAGTGAGAGAGAGAGAAAAAGTTTTCCTCTAGAAGGCCAACACATCCAAATAAAAAGTTCATTCTAGACCCCCTGCCACCCTCTACATCAGTTTTCCCCCAACCTGGTACTTTCTAGAAGTGTAGGACTAGAACTCCCATTATCCCCAACCAGCATTGGCCATTGGTGAATTGCATTGCAAAATTCAGAAAAATGTGAATATTGAAGTATAATTACATTTCAGTTCATTTATTGATTCGGGATTTGTAAATAATGTACATTTGCATTAAAAGGTGAACCAAATTCATTTCTCCCCATCTCTAGGTATGGTGGCATATTAAGTGGTGTGCAAAACCTCCATCCTAATTTCACTTCCAACTGAGGAAAAGCAAGGCATTAGCAGCGAAAAGGGTACTAATATGGAAGCAACCCTTACCAAAGACAAAGAGAGCTTTCAAGTATTCAATTCCTTAATAGAACCACCATTTGAAAAGGTCCAGGAGAGACCAACCACATTCCTGCTCAATAGTTCAGGCCATGTACAGTTATTCCTTAACATTCTTAAAATTCTGTGCTTTTAATCTTGAATATATCCAAAGACAGACCTTGATGTGAATCTCACTACCCCCCACTGAAATCTGTGTCCCTTGGTATCCAAATCTGATAGGGTGCCACCATTTCTGACTAAAATTGGACCCAGCCCCAAGTGTTTAAAATAAAATACATAAATAATATTGATTAACTTTGGATGCTTGGGGTTTGGATCCAGATTTAGTCATACTCAGAATAGATCCATTGAAATCAGTTGGTCATGACTAACTAACATCCATTTGATTTGACTCTTAGATCTAACCTTCAATATTCTGCTTTGCAATTCAAACATTCCCAGAGCACCTTGACAGTATAAAATGAGAAACAATTTATATTTCTAGAAAACATTTGTTTTAAAACAACAAAGCGAGTGTTTTTGCAGGCCTTGTCTGCCTGTCAGATGAAAAGGCAGAAAACTCTGACGGCCGCTTGCCCAAAACTTCTAGTTGAAGTTCTTGCTGTGACATAACAGAATTCCAATAAAATCTGTTGACCTTCAAACTGAACTGAAAATGTTCCAAGCAGAGATGGTTATCTTCTTTCTTTATTTATTTATATAGCACCATCAGTGTACGTGGTGCTGTACAGAGTAAAACAATAAAATAGCGAAACCCTGCCATATAGGCTTACATTCTAATAGAATCATAATAAAACAATAAGAAGGGGAAGAGAATGCACCAAACAGACACAGGGTAGAATAAAACTAACAGTATAAAAATAGTCAATCTTCTGAGGAAAACAATGAATCTGTAATCCTTTACCTATTTTTCTTACTAAAATATTTCCTATTAAGTATATCACACGAGAAATCACACACACACATACATATATGTACACAAACACACACACACACCCCATATGAAAAGGAGGACCGGGCTCCTGTATCTTTAACAGCAGTATTGAATTTCAGCCGGTGTTATTTGTATACAGTATGTGGGGAACCTGGTGAAATTACTCTTCATCACAACAGTTAAAGCTGCAGGTGCCCTGCCCTCTTTTAATTCTGGTCATTCTAGTATAGCTCCTGCACCTTTAACTGTGGTGATGAAGAGGGAATTTCACCAGGTTCTCCATATATACAAATGACACCTGCTGAAATTCCCTTTTCTATACAACTGTTAAAGATACAGGAGCCCTGTCCTCCTTTTCATATGATCACCCTATATATATCCAAATATCATAATTTGTGCCTGCATTTTTAATACTGCTGTAAAAGAGAGGATTCGTACTAGTAATGGGTGATTTCAATCGCCCACACATAGGCTGGATAAATACATTTTCAGGTCATAATGAAGTAAAATTTTCTAGATATCTTAAAGCATGGGTTGGCAGAAAGTAGATCTCCAGATGTTTTGGACTTCAACTCCCAGCATTGCTGACAATAAACCATGCTGGCAGGGGCTTCTGGGAGTTGGTCCAAACATGGGGAGATCTACCTTCTGCCTACTCCTGCCCTAAATGACTGTGCCCTTGAACAGTTGGCTATGGAACCAACCAGAGGAGAGACAACCCTGGACCTGATCCTAAACGGCACCCAGGATCTGGTGGGAGACAGATGTGTTGCTGAACTGAATGGAAATAGCAACTACCATACTGTCAAATTCAATTTAAATTTAAGTGGTCAATTGCTGAGGAAGTCAAACGCAACACATTTAACTTTCTAAAAAGAAATGGAAAAAGTGGTAAAAAGCAAGCTCAAAGGGAAGTTCAAGAGGGTCAAGTATCTCCAAAATGCTTGATAGTTATTCAAAACCACAATAGTAGAAACTAAGCGGCAATATATAACACAGATCAGATTTTAGGGGAAAGTGAGTATGAAGGGGTGGAACACAATAGAGCTACATAGAAGCAAGCTTAGTGAAGAGAAAGGGGCTAGAGAGATTTTCCCCACCCCTGCTTCTCTCGTAAAATTATAACCCAGAAGCATCCAATGAAGTTGGGAGGTTCAGACAAAAGGAAGTATTTCTTCGCACACCACCTAGTTCAAGTATGAAACTCAACTCCTCAAGATTTAGTGGTGGCCACCACCAACTTAGATGGCTTTAAAGGGGGATTAGACAAATTCAAGAAGATTGAGACTACAAATGGCTATCAATGGCTACTAATTAGGGTGACCATATGAAAAGGAGGACAGGGCTCCTGTATCTTTAACAGTTGTATTGAAAAGGACATTTCAGCAGGTGTCATTTGTATATATGGGGAACCTGGTGAAATTTCCTCATCATCACAACAGTTAAAGCTGCAGGTGCCCTGTCCTCTTTTAAATCTGGTCACTCTAGTACAGCTCCTGCACCTTTAACTGTTGTGATGAAGACAGAATTTCATCAGGTTTTCCCTATATACAAATGACACCTGCTGAAATTCCCTTTTCCATGCAACTGTTAAAGATACAGGAGCCCTGTCCTCCTTTTCATATGGTCACCCTACTACTAATCATGATGGCTCTCTGCTACCACCGGAATCAGAGGCACCATGCCTCCAAATACCTGTTGCTGGAGAGCAAACCCAGAATTGAGCTGCTTGTGGCTTTCCTACTGGGGCATCTGGCTGGCCACTGTGGGAAACAGGATGTGGTTATATAGATAGGCCTTTGGTCTGATCCAGCTGGGCTCTTTTTGTGTTTTTGCTCTTAATCTAACTTGGTGCAGCATGTAACCTGGTGCATGTAAAGCTACACCCACTAAAATGCTCTCTTCTGTGCAATTAGGAAAGGTGTAGGTTTCCTGCCTTCCTCTGTGTCTAGTGACTCAATTTAGAAGCTTCAGCTTGTGTAAATTTGCTTTCCTAACTGAATCACAGCAGGCTGTCTTGTGATTTCTATACTGTTCATTTGGTTGTGGTCTATTAATATGCCAAAACACTACATAGGTGATTGAAAACAGATGTCTAAGGGTTGGATCCAGAGTTACTCATGCTTAAACAGATGTCTAAGGGTTGGATCCAGAGTTACTCATGCTTAAAGCAGACCTATTGAAATTAATGGGACAAGTTAGTCATGACAGACTTAAGATCCATTGATTCCAATGGTCAGCTCTAAGTATGGCTAAGTATGGATCTAGCCCTAAGGCAGAAATTCTATGCACATTTACCTAGGGGTAGGCCCCACTGGATCCTGTATGAATAAATTTTGAGTCAGCATGTCTAGGATTGCATGGTCATCCTCTTCAATGCTAGAGATGCAGCTGCCCTGTCGCCTCACTGATGCATCTAATAGCTCCTTAGTGTGCAAACCTATGGGTTACGCCCTTGATGACCATAAGACCCTGAACACAGAGGCTTTTGCTCATAATATGCAAGGTGGGAGGAGCAGCAGAGCCACCATTGCCTCCCTATTTTTAGCTAGAAGGGCTTTTTTCCCATCTAGCAAGGCTGTTTCAGAAGTAGAAGGAAGGCTGGAGAGGGCTCAGGATAACTCATATCCTGGCCTCTCCAGTCTCTTCTCCTCCCTATCCACTGAAATATCTCCCCTTTTGCCTCTCCAAGGTCAAGTTCCCAACCTTGGAGGGCAACTGGTGCAATTTTTTTCTGTGCCACCTATGAGGGGGAAGGAGAAGGAGATCTGAAGCAGATCAGTCTGGGCCCAAAGCACCCCAAATAGAATCAGCGCCGATCCAGAAGCTCCAAATCCGCCTCCAAAACTAATCAGGTGTGTGTGTACACAGCCCTAGTTGAAACTCTAAATCGGGGTGAGATAAAAAAAAAAGTGTGGCAGAAAGAAAAAAGGAAGTGTGCCACTGACTTTTAGCTCTGGGCAAGCCCACTGCTGACTTGCACTCCGCAACAGATTATGCACAAGGGAATGTGGACCCAACAGAACACACACACACACACACATATACACACTTTTGAAACTGTGAAATGCGGTATATAAATTTGATAAATAAATACAAAACAAATCTTTGCTACAGTGTAGATTTGGAGTGTACAGGGCTGCATTTAAGCCAAGAGTTAGTTCTGGGACTTGCCTTTCTTGCCAGGGCTCAATCTAAAGGAAATGCTAATGACGAAAGAGGGACTCTGTGTCATAGCTGAGCAACAAGTCAAACATGGATGACTGATATGCGTGACTCGGGGCCAATTATTATTATTATTATTTATTTATTTATATAGCACCAACAATGTACTTGGTGCTGTACAAAATATACAAATTAAACAGTGATACCCTGCCTAGAGGCTTACAATCTAAAATCACATTAGAACATATGAAGGGGGGGAAGGGGTTCACAAAGCAGAAATAAGAGAATAATCATAGTAATAAGAACAGTAAATCAAGCTAAAATACCAAAAGCTATTGAAAACAATAAGTTTTCAAACGCGTTTTAAAATCTACAATGGAACTCGTGGTACATAGTTGCTCTGGAAGAGCATTCCAAGCAAACGGGGCAGCCGGGGAGAATGGGCGAAGCCGGGCAAGAGAGATGGAGACTCTTGGGTGGGAGAGCAACATAACATTTGAAGAACGGAGGGTACGAGGGGGATGGTAAAGTGAAATGAGAGAGGAAAGATAAGAAGGTGCAAGACCATGACAGGCTTTGAATGTCAGCAAAAGAAGCTTATACTGAATTCTATATGGGATCGGCCAAACTAGATGGAGCCCTGAATGTGTCTTTGCATTCAAAGTATGGGCTGTATAATAATAATAATAATAATAATAATAATAATAATAATAATAATAATAAATTATTTGTTACCCACCTCTCCTTCCAGATCAAGGTGGTGTACAACATAAATGCAAATGCCATAAAATACATATAATTAAAACATTTAAAGCTAATACATTATTAAAAGCAGCACATTGCATCTTAAAATTCAACTGGGTAGGCCTGCCGGAAGAGATCAGTCTTTATAGCTTTCTTAAAATCCAGAAGACTGTTAAGTTGACGAATCTCTGCTAATAACATCAGTCTACTAGGGTGGGAGTGGGTGGGGAGGCAACAAGGATAATTATTGGGGTTGCAGCAGAAATGGAAGGAGCATTTAACACTTTCCTCCCTTCTACACTCCTTAGAAAAATCACTCTTCTGAGGAAACTATTCGCTTTGGGGGATGGGAACAATTTTTTAAAAATATAGTTGACTATTGTATGTCTGCATATCATGTGAAATTCCCTAAACATCTCACATCAATGAACTGGAGGAATAAAGTACTTTGCATCTCTATGGCTACGAACTGTGTCTCCATCAACCTCAATTTTTGGTACAATCAGCTTGCACACGCATCCTCTTGGTATTTGCTTGCAAGAAAAAGAAGAAAATAGAAAATGCACTGTTGAACTTCATGACAACAATCCAATTCTACAAGGAGAAGAGGTTGCTCTCCTTAAACATTTCTAAACACCCTTTCTGCCCATGGGCATAAAGACTAAATCCTTTCAAAAATGCTACTTTGCTTTAATGAGAGGAGGCGGGAAAAACAGTTTCTCTCAATCCCTTTGTCTTTAGTGCTCAAGTATGCTCTGCTGCTAACACACACACACAGAGTGTCAGATATTCCTTTTCATGAATTTGTAACAACAAAGGTGTATTTTTTAGAGTCAAATTTGACATACTATACAATACTTGTATGTTTTTCCCAGTGCAGTAAATAACAGTTTTTGGAGGCAGCACCTAAATTGGGAAAAACACCAAGGGGACTAGTGAGTTAACTAACTGCCCCACTTCCTCAACACCTAATCTAATTCAGGTCTCCAGTACCTGCTATGAACTTTCTTTTAAAAAATTTAGAGGAGATTCTGAGTTGTACCCAATGTTAATCTAACGTAAGTTCTCTTCATTCCAGTGGGTCTACTCTAAGTACGGCTAACATTGGATACAAGCCCTTGATCACAGTTTACTTGTGTCATATCTAGTGCCCTTAAATGCAAGATGTTGTCGCCCAGATGTTAAATACGGAATGTTAAAAATGCCTCACAGGGCTTGTATACATTAGTCTTGTGAAAGGACATGGCTTCACCTGGGTGGAAATAGACCTTATGATGATACAGTGAAGGCTGCAGGAGCCCTGCCCTCTTTTGTATCTGGTCACTCTAGTATAGCTCCTTCAGCTTTAACTGTTGTGATGAAGAGGGAATTTCACCAGGTGCTGCCTGCATACAAATAACACCTGCTGAAATTCCCTTTTCTATACAGCTGTTAAAGATACAGGAGCCCTGTCCTCCTTTCCATATGGTCACCCTACTCAGCCTACTCATCTCAGCTGGCTTCAAACTCTATGGACCGCAAAACTATGTACTGGTTAGGGAGGTCTGTCCCTAGTGGCTGGGGGTTGTTGTTGTTTTTGCAGGCTTCAATCACATAGACACATGGGACACATGTTAATTAAAATTAATTAATGCATTCAAACACAAAAACAAAATAACCTTAACAGTCTCCTTACTATGCATGCCAAGTTTCAGGTATCTTTGTCTTGGAGTTCTGGCAATCATGGATGGGCAGACGCATATCTTCTTTTATTATTATATAGTTTAATTCACCAGCATCACTTGCATAAAGAGGAATGGGGATCCAATTCATCCGTTCCAGTACAAAACAACATCTGCCCACATTAGATCCTTCTTTGGTTGTCGAATAGAGCAAGTGGAGTTTATTTTTAAAACAATGCAGCAACATTATGAGCACATTATATAGGGAGAACTGGCAGAACTCCTACGTGCAAAATCATTTTAAAATGAGCGTGCCAGTTATTCCAGCTAGCAAAATAATTCACTTCTTGCAGAATTGCCACTCTGCTGTAAGCAAAGAATGCCTTGGGCTGGATAAGAGTATTCATTAATCTGTGAATCGTTCACCAAGCAGTTGGTTGGAAGTCCATAATGCTACTGAAATGTGCATAAGAACGAGAAAGAGAAAGTAACCAAGGGATGGCATTAGGTGGCCATTTTTTAAGGCAACCTTCCCCAGCCTTGTGCCTTTTGGATGCATTGTACTACAACTCCCATCTGGCTGGGGATGTTGGGAGTTGCAGTCCAACACATCTGGGGGGCACTAGGTTGGGAAAGGCTCTTTTAATGTAAACTCCAGGACAGATTAGACTGTAGTCTCTTGCTCAAATGTCATTCAGTTCATCATGTAGCCAGATGGAGTCCTGGTGGGTATATCCATGGGGTAGTACCCAATGCTAGTCCTACATATAGTAGACCCATTGAAATGAATGGGGCTTACATTAGTCATCAGTATAGTAATCCTATGCAAGTTTAGACAGAAAAAAGTCCTACAAATCCTAACATTTCCCAACCAGCATGTTGTAGGACTTGTAAGAGTTGTAGGGCTTTTCTTCTGCCTAACCATACATAGGATTGCATCATAAGTCTCATTCTTTTCAGTGGGTCTGTTCTACATAGGACTAACATTGGGTACTCCTCTAGTTTAACTATTACTGTAACAACAATCAACACCAAACTATAATTGAAGGGAATCTTTGGGGAAAGCTGCAATGGTATAAAACAAATAAAGGTTATTACTATAAATGTATTTATTTATTATATGTTTAAAATGCCTACTAATCAAAGTTTCCTGGGAAGTATACAAATTAAAAACAAAATTACAAGATAAATTGCAAGCAAATAAAACTAGCAGTGGGGATAAATCAGTGCAAAGATCTGAAAACAATTCCTAGAATTCATGAGAAGTAGTCTCCACCTGGTGCTGAAAAGAGCATAATGTAGGCACCTGGCAAGCCTCTCTGGGGAGAGCAACCCATAGTCTTACAGCCATCATGGAAAAGGTGCTCTCTCTTATAGCCAACTGCTATGCTTCATTTGGCAGGTGCACCAGGGGAAGTGCCTCAGATAACCATCTTAGGTCTGATTAGGTAATATGAAAGGAGGCACCTGACCCCAAGCAATGTAGGGCTTTAAAGATTAAAACCAGCATTTCAAGAACATAAGAAGAGCCAAGCTGGATCTGACCATGGGTGTATCTAATCCAACATTCTGATCACAGAAGTAAACTATTCGCTTGTGAGAAGCCCCCAAGCCAGCCCGTGATCCCCAGCAACTTGTATACTGACTCTAATACTGGAAGTAGAATATAGCCATCATGACTAATAGCCATTGATAGCCTTCTTCTCCATGTCTAATCCCCTTTTAAATCTATCCATACTGGTGCCCATCACTACAACTTTTGTTAATGGGTTCCATAGTTTAACTATGTGCTGAATAACTGTTGCAAGGCTATCTCTGTCCATGTAGGGTCATAGTTGGTATTTCAACTGAAGCTGATAAAAGATACTCCGAGCCACTGAGGCCACCTGGGCCTCAAATGCCAAGAACGGATAAAAGAGCACCCCCAAACTACAAACCTGATCCTTAAGAGGGAGTGCTGGATAAGCACCGCTTGGGTGGACAGACACAAGTACACACAAACTGTATCTCCATCTTGTCTGGATCGAGTTTCAGTTTATTGGCTTTTATCCAGTCCATTATCTGACCAAGTATATACTCTTTGTATATTGTACTGTTAGGCTTCTGCACCCACCCCACTCCAGAGAGGGGAGACATTGCAGGGCCTTCAGCACTTACTCAGGCTTCAGTTTCCTAGCAGGAGGGCCCTGGAGGCTTTTGGAATTTCTTTTACAAACAGTTGAGATCCCACCACATCACCACTCCAATCGATCCCTGCTCCCTCTCAGCTGCCTACGGATCTTCCTCCCAGAGGCAAAGGGAGCTCTCCCTTTGACTTAGATCCACCCCTGCCCCAGCCTCACTGCCTTGGCCTAGAACAAATGTAATCAAAACGGGGTAACAAAGTTCAGGGAAACCCTCAATCTTTTTGTAATCAGAGGCAATGAGTTGTAAGGCACCCCCTGGGGTAATTTAGACTGATCCTAAGTACACATAACAGTACATACTAGGCAAAAACTAATATAAGTCCTACTCAGAGTAGTCCAATTGAAATAAATGGAACTTAAGTTAGTAACTTAAAGTCCCATTCACTTCATTGGGTTTATTCTAAGTAGGACTTACGTTGGATTTTGCCCACTGTGGGCAATTGAAAGGGCGTTCCCTGAAATTCTTCATTTAAAATGGCCTCATGCTGGACCATAGGAGCCTTTGCTTAATTCAGCAGCAGCAGCACATAGGATCAAACAGCAAGAACACACCACGATTATACATGCAATCCTGCAAGAAGAGGGGTGGGGGTGGGGGTGGGGAGTGATATTTTTCAGCACAGTTTTAAATACCGTTTCTTGGCTTGTGGTTTAATTTAATAGAACAAGAGTGGCTGTGTATTGTTTACCATCCATCAATCGGCTGACGTCTGCTGCTCTGAACTCTAAATAAAAGATGGATGGGAATTAGATTAAAACATCAAAGGCCCGCATGAGAGAGTGCCCTATGAGCCTGTATTAAAGCAATAAAGCAGCCCTGTAATTGTGTGTGCATTCTAACAAACAAGGCCAAGTCTTGCTGTAAATGCAGGCCTGCTTGACTGGTGGCTCATCAGTCATGTATGGTGACCCACCTGGGACAGGCCTGTCAATCTTAGGCTAGGTCTACACTACTGCTTTATAGCGGTATTGAAGTGCACTGATAACTGTTGGACACATTACACATTCCATATACCGTTTTCATAGAGCTTCTCTAGACAAGCGTTTTATAGCACACTCTTGACTCATGGATGTTCTCGGGTCATTTTGACAACACAGTGATCCTCCTGTGTATCTCCCACTCCTGCTGTTGTTGTTTTGTTGTTGTTACAAAATACGACTCTGAAAACCCGAATATTCTAAACTATAACGATATTTGTCTCTATTTCCTGCTGTGTTCAAGAAAAGTCACTCTATAAAAAGGCGGTTCAAGGGTGCTGTCCCACTATACTGAATGGGCCACGTGGTCACTGCTCTCTTTCCCTTTCTTCCCTGTGTGATTCTGCTCGTTCCTATTGCGGAAGAGAAGGAGGAAGCAGAGCGACGTGAAGGAAACACAATTCTGAAGGAGCCGATAGTGTTATTTCCCGCTTTTTATTCCACATTATCCAAACTACCGCAACATATGTAGTTGTGTGTCCTGCAAGGTATAAATGCACAAGACGGACTTAGCGTTACCATGTTGGGATCCTAATGATTCAACACAAGGTGTAGATCTTGCCATAGTCTCACCAACATTGCCAGATTGTTACAGTCAAGCTCATGTCTTCTGATTTCCTCATAAGCTTGTGATTTATTTATTTATTTTAAAAAGACATCTCTATGGAAATTTGTACTTTTTTCTATATATTTCCCCTAATGTATACATTATTGTACACTTTTACATGAATATTGTAAGTCACCTCGTGAGGGCTTCTGCCCTGAAAGGACAAGAAATGGTTTAAATAAAATAAAATAATGAATATAATGCATTTTGTGCAGACTTCCCCAAATGTAAACATTTAATGGAGAGCCAGTGTAGTGTAGTGGCTAAAGTGTTGGACTAGGAGTCAAGGGATCCGGGTTCTAGTCCCCACTCGGCCATGGAAACTCACTGGATGACTGAGCCAGTCACAGACTCTCAGCTCAACCTACCTCACAGGGTTGTTGTTGTGAAGATAAAATAGAAAGGAGGAAGAATATATATGCTGCCTTGGTTCCTTGGAGGAAAAAAGGTGGGATATAAATGCAATAAATAAAAAAATAATAATGAGGACTTTTCTCTAATTTGTACAATTTTGTGCATTTCCCCCTGATACAACGGACACTGTAAAACCTGTTAAAAGGCAGATTTCTATCTCAACTTCTTAAAGGTTTCGAATGTGCAAATTGGGTGAATCCATTTTTAAAAAAACCTTGACAGAGTGAATTTCTCAATTATCTCTACCTAGAACTGGAGAAAACAGAGGAAGAGGGTGTTGCTGAGCACCAGTCAGACCAGGGCCAGCCTTAGGGGTGGGCGAGTTGGTACAGAGCTGAGGGGGCCACCAAGCTGAGCTGAGAGGGGGCTCAGAGGCTCTGGTTTTTTTTTAATGTACTATCTGCAGTGAGCTAGGGTGGCAAAAAACAAATCCCCGTAACCTTTCTCTCAAGGTTCGACAGGTTGTTTGGGTGCTAACTACAAAAATGCTCTTCCTTCAAATTGCTTTAATGCAGGTCTCATTTTCCATTTCCCCTTTGATGTCATTTGCAACAGGTAAAAAATCACCAGAACACAGCTTTCCTTTGAGGTAACGTTACCGAACACTCAGCACTTCAAATGCTGTAAATTCTATAAGCATTCTATAAATAATAATAAAAATAAAGACGTGACCTGTATGAGGTCCGCTGGATACCCTTTTCATTTATAACTTTCGCTTTATTATTTTTAAAGATAAAATAATGGATATTCCAAAATAAAGAATGCTTACCAAAATACAAAACTAAAAAAAATATAAATATAAGTAAAACCATTGATAGTTCTGCTGTTTGCAAAGTGCATTAGCACTGCTCAGAATGTGGCTTTTTAAAATTTTGACTTGTGAAAACTAGCACAGTGGCTGAAAGGTCAAAGTTTTGAGCAATGTCGTTTTTGTGGGACGTCACACTTGCACCAGGCCTCATAAACCCTCTGGGGGGGGAGGCAGCAAAGGCACTCCTCACCCAGGGCACTATTTATCCTAGGGCCAGCCCCGAACCAGACAACAAGTGGTAGGCTATGTCCACCTTGGCGAACTTCATGTTGTGCTAATTTGGGCTTTCTATAAGCACTAACTGCTCCTCTCTCAGCTAACCTGCCCAGTAATGAGCCAATATTTCTCAGTAAAAGCTTTTCTTATTACCATGTCTCAGAGCAGAACTATGATCCAACTTGTATAGTGTCAGCAGTCCTGCCCCTTCTATGGTATTTATCAGAGAAAAATAATTAGCCTTAAACTTTGAAAAGCCCAATGAGCCCTCAAAAGTGAAAGCACTGTCTTCTCCATCAACATTTGTAGAAGCTCATTCATTCCTGTGAGACCCTAGTGCAACAAGACTTCTCACACAGCAGATGGCTCTACTCATTAATTCCCCCCCCCAACAGACCTCACCCAGAGCCAATAATATTTCCAACTTCTTGGTCTTTCATCCCCATAAATGTAATTTAAATGAGACTGGGAGAGTGGTAGAGAAAGAAGTGGACACCACAGGCAAGGTATGACTGTGCCTTTTTTGCATTAGTGAGAAAATTAACTCAATCACTTCTATGTTAATTGTTTTAGTTACACCAGATTGACGAGGCAATAAATGGTTCCACCAATTTTCTTCTTCATCAGAGCAAGAAATTAGACAAGTTGAAGCAAGAGACTAATCAGCAGGGGAAATTATTATTTTCAGAAAGACGCCTGGAACCTGGAGAATTAAATCTGCGTGACAGGTTAGGAAGTGAATATTAAACCAATCTCAAATAATTCTATTTGCAATTTGCACTTGACAATAGCAATTGCAATGTGAAGATTTTGAGTCATTCATTTGACTTGTTTTCTCCCCTTTTTGATCTTTCAGGCAGCTGTAGAACAGGGGCAGGCAGGCAGGCCTCAAGCCTGAGGGATCTACTTTGGATTTTTACTAGAATCCTGAAGTTCATCAGCCCATCAGCTGGTGCCTCTGATGTCAGTGGAGCGGTGAATCCACTCTGGGTTTCAGACCTAAATCTGAAGGCGCTCTCCAAGGTCCTCACAAGGTACTTCACACAATGAATCTATTCCACATTTCAATCAGACCTGTAAACAAGCTCCTTTAGAATTCTGACTGGTTCTGACTGAAACCTGGAGCGGATTCACCTCCCCACTGGCATCGGAGCCCCCATCCTCTACTGCCCAAGCTAGGTGCAAATGAAGAGTTCAGCATAATGGATGTACACTTAGACAGAGCCGATCATATCAGTGGGGAAGCTGGGTGCTCAACTCAGAGCACCAAGCTGAACGGGGCACAGAGCTTGGTAACCCAGTGTTTGTTGGGTGTTCTGTCTGCAGTGAGCTAGAGCAACAAAAGCAACATGTGCCTTTAACTCTCCCCCCCCCCTTGAGAGTTCTACAGGTTGTTTGGGTATTAATTAGGGATGGGTGGACTAGCCTGTGCTCATTGGGCACTCACTAGGTCATGTGAGCTGCACCCACCCTCTAGAACACTCTCCCACATGCAGTTCAAGAGGAGGAATCTGGAACATCTTTTAACGCTCCCCAAAAAACATACCTCTTCACACAGGCTTTTCCGGGACTGTAATTTATCTGATTTTATGTTGCATTCTTAAGCTTTTAACATTTTCAATTGCATATTTATTGTATTTTTATGATTGTGTACTGCACTCCTTTGGAACCTATTTTGCCTACAGCCTTCTTAAATTGGAGCATCTGGAACTGGACACAGTAGGTCTGACTAGTGCAGAATAAAGTGGACCAGTTACTCCCAATGACTTCGAAACTATGGTTCTATTAATGCAGCTTAAAATCACATCAACATTTTATTTTATTTTATTGCAGCCGCATCAGACAGCTGATTCAAGTTCAGCTTGCCCTCAACAACAATCCCGAGAGCCTTTTTACATGTACCATTTTCATGTGCTATTGCCAAGCCAAGTATCCCCCATCCTATACCTGTACATTTGACTTGATTTTGTTTTTTGTCCTAAATGCAGATCTCTTTGTCTGTTGCATTTTGTTTTGTTAGTTTCAGTTCTCCATTCTATCAAGGTAAGTTTGAATGTTATCCTGGCCTTCTGAGATAGTAGGACTTACTCCTGAGTACACGTGTATAGGATTGCACTGTTAAAAGTAAAGGACAGCATGCCTCTTGAACACATGCTGAGGTCAAGAATTCATTCCCTGAACCCACACTCCTTTCACACAAAAAGCCACACGTGGTTCCCCCTGCTCCACCACTGCCACCTGCCCACTAGCATGCTTTGTTTCAGCAACCCAGCTTGGTAAGATGAAGCCTTTTAGTTATTCCTATTGTTAAACAGCTGGAAGACAGAAGCCCTTGCTGGCCTACTGCTAATTAGGGGTGTGCTCCGCTCCGTTACGCATCCCCATATCTGAAGTGGGCCAATCCGGACCTCCAAAGCCCAGTTCTGGAGCGGAGTGGGGAGGTCTGGATCAGCCTGAAGTGGTTCAGGCCAGATCTGGAAGGTCCGGATCAGGATCCAAAGCGGTTCGGGTGTGTGTGTGCACAGCCCTACCACTAATCCTCCTGGAATGATCTCGTGGCAGATCCCAGCCTATCTTCTGGCTACCTCTGCTGTAGTACAGGTGATCATTCTCTGCACCAAGCCCAATCCATGGAAAAATAATGATTTTCTGCCCCTCTGAGCCTGCCTTCTTAAATCAGCATTGACATGCCTTATTGTGGGTGCTGCAATATTTCAGAAGGATTTTTTTTTTAATTTAATTTGGCGACAACAAAAAAGGAACAAAGATTTGAACAAGAACATAGATGCCATGCATATCTGCTATGTGTGTAATATCCTATGACAAGAGGTTGAGGAGACACCACCTTGCGTATTTGCTTCTAATCCAGCTGCTCTCAAGGAAACAGATCGCTAAAGCAGCACTCTCCAAACAACAATCAGTGGCAGTAATTAGCTGTCAGTTGAATAGTTCTTTTTGGTGTTGCCTGTGTGATAACAGGCAACTGTTATCACACTTTTCAAATTACCTAAGAACAGATGCCAAGGGGAGCTTACTTATTTAGCAATCGCTTAGCTATTGGGAGCATCCAGCTATCACGAAGCAATAGCTGGAGGTTACCTGGACCTTCCGAAACAAGCCTGAAAATTCCCTGCCCAGGCAAATGCTGCCTTCCAGTAATGCATGATAGTTTAATAGGGATGTGAACTGGCCCTTTGAAAACCCTTTCCTCACCGTGTCTGACCCACCCAGCTGGCCATGGGTCCTACTTTAGAGGGGGCAATCCTCTATTTTAAGGGCTGTGAGAGGACAGCCCTCTGTTTTGTGCTCTATTTGATGGGGGCCTGGACTCCAGTTGGAGTCCAGGCCCCCATCTCAGCAGTATGTTGAAATTGGCTCTGGTCCATGTTACACGGTGGAGCCAGCTGTCCCTAAAACCCGGCTTTTCAGTGCCAGAGAAAACATACTTCTGGAGTGGAGGTGGAGTATAACCAACGTCATCAAGGAGAGAGGCTTGTTGTCTCCAGGTTCCCCCTGCCAGTACAGTTTTATGAATGGGAATGCGGAGTAACTAACTCAGAATACTGACTCCCCATGAGAGCATCCCACCAGCACAAATAAGGCCCACTCCAAAAAGTATTGCACTACCCCAAACACCACATCAGAGAAGCAAATTAATGCAGCTCCCAAATCTGGAAATGCACAGCTTCAGAGCTAATACCATATCAGAAAAGCGAATTAGCACAGCTCCCTGTTTGTAGCTCTGGAGTTAACACTACATCAGAGAACTGAATTAACACAGCAATAATGAAGCACATAGACATCACAGTGGGAACGCTAAGGAAAGGAGTAAATGGGGGAAAGGCAGCCCATGTCACAGACAGGTCACGGGGACGCCCAGGGTTTAATGCAGAGACATGGGGGCACACTGCAGAGCAAACACCTGGGAGCTGCTTTAACTAAAAAGAACATAGCAAAAGGACGCTCTGATACTGCAGCTTTTCCAGAAAGAAGTGGCTGGTTGGGAGCATGCTGGTCATGACGTCATGTGCCGCAAATGACTTCACAGCACATGTAAGCTGCAGGGGGTGGGGGGGACATGAAGACATCCTCCATTTTAAATCTAAAGAATCTTAAGAATGGGCCTTGCCACTGTCCATCAAGAGTTAGTACCTGGATAGCAGACTGAAAGGGCACATCGTGTGTCCTCCCACTCTAATAAGACGTATTGCGTTTATATTCAAATTACAGCAATTATTTCCAAATGTGCATCTATACATATAAATTAGAACATGCACTTTTAATTTTTTTATTTTATATTTTTGCAAATCATCTGCTCTTTTGTCCACTGATGCATTTCCTCTTTTTCATTGACACATAAATGGCCACCCTGATACCGTTTCCGACAGATCCATGCCACTTTTCATCCTGAAAGGCTGCAGGGTACACGTTGCGTGGTGCTGAGCCTGCTCTCGATCAGCTCAGGGAATGAAGGCTCCCTGACCATTAAAACGAGACCCCGCTGTGTTAGACAGGCTCTCAAGGGGGGAAATATTGCACTGCTTCAAAGCAGCATGCAGAGAAAGGAAAGGAATAGTTCACAAAGCCAAACTAATATGGAAGAGAGAGAGATAAATATTTTACTTTCCCGTTGTGAAATACTTAATTCAGAAGAAGATGTGCTTTTGTGATTCAGCCAGGTAATTGGACAGTTACCCCAGGGCAAATGGAGCATTTTGGAATTACTTCATGTAACAAAGGGCATAATTCTTCTCCCGCCTGCCTATCACCAGCTAGTTAGAATGTTCACTCTAGTTTGTGGCACTATTTACTGCTAAACCACATTCCCTGAAACCCAAAGTTCAATCCCCCATGTTTCCCAAGTGGGGAAGGCCCTTACCTGAGACAACAGAGAGACAAAAGAAAACCCATTCAAAGCACACAGCATTCGGTCAGCTTAATGGCCTGACCCTACATATATTTATGAATGTGTCCAGCTTATAGCTGGTAACTCACACATCACCAGCAGTACACCCTGACACGTTGGTTGGCAATATTGATAAAATCTTATCTAACATACCTCTTGGAACAGTAGTCTTCAGTCTTATTTTCAGAGGCAACAATTAATCTCCTCCTCCTCTTCCCCTCTAATAGCAAATGCATGTAGTTCAGTGCCAACAGGACTGGAGCTAAAACAGGGCCAGTGAGAACTGGCACGCTGGGGTTAATACCGAAGCATGCAGAAGTACAAATCCTTTTTAAAATCTTGGCGAAAACTCCCTGAAATAACCCAACGAAGACCAAGCGTGCTCAGCAGTCTACAGCAGCCATGGAATTTTGAAAGTTGGAAAAGAAAAATGGAAAATCAGCGGGGAGGGTAAATTGGCCTGCCTGAGGATTTTACAAATTTACAGCTTATGCTGATTTGGAGGAGGGCATGATTGGCTGGCTAGCCAGAATCCTGAATGGGAAAACTCCCATTAGGGGGTAAGAATACACTGCAACATTTTGTTGTAGGTTCCGCTTGTACAGCCTAATTCAAACATAGTTATTAAACTGCACAACAACATTTACCCAGATCTCAAAGCTCTACAGAACATAACCCTGCCTAGGAGAGGTGGGGGAAATATAAATTAAGCTTTAGGAAGTCTATGACAAGGAACAAATAATTCTAGGAAAATAACCCCCGTTTCCTATTACACAGAGACACGGTGAAGTGTTAGTTCAAAACAAACCGAAAATGCTGTAGAATGGAGACACAGATCTAATAAGTCAGAGGAAAGGTGTTGAGCTCCTTCTCAAAGGCCCTTGAATTTTAACAGGTGATTTGTTCCATTGTGCGGGCTAGGTCAAGAGCAGCTGATCTTGACTGTTACTGCAGAGACAGAACAGGCAGGCGCAAAAGGGCCTGCACCATCAGAAACTGTTATGGTTAATTTCGTAAACATGGTTAATTTGTAAAGACCATAGAACCTCAGAACTGTCAAATTGTATGTGGGGAGGCGGAAATAAGGGGTGATGGTGGGGGGGGAGGGGCACAGATAAGGAGCGGAGGGGGCAGAGACCTTTCCAGGCCCTGCAGCTTTCATCCCTGTCCTGGAAAGGTAAGCAAGCTAGATGGACTGAGAAGCCAATTTGGTAAAAATTGCAAGATCCAAGACCATTGTGCCTCCCACTCAGCCTAGCAGGGCTTAGGAGTAGGGATAAATGAATCAGTCCTTTTCCATTTGTTTCCATTTTTCATTTTTTCCAATCTTGTCCAATTCATCCCATAGTTTGAGGAGGGGGGAATTAAGCTTGCATGGAAATTCATAGGCATTAATAACCGTTATTGTGCACATTTCTCATAATACATGCATTTTTGCCTAACATGCATATTTTCTACAAGCAACTTTCCAAATACAATGCATTTTTGAACATTATTGCCCTAACACATGCATTTTGTATGCATTTTTTAAATTATTATTGGAGAACTCCATGGCAAACTTCAGAGAAGCACGAAAGACTGTTAACTGAATTTTGGTTCACACAGTGGTTAAAAAGCATGGAATTAGCTAAGTTCAAATTAAAATGCAAACTGAACAAATTTCTCCCCCATCCCTTCTTAGAACTACCTGAGAGCACAATCCTAGGGGACTGGTGCTATAAAGACAAAGGGCTCCCATAGGATTACACTCCTAAAATGCCATCCTATACATGTTTAGACAGAAAAAAGTCCTACAACTCCCAGCATTCCCCAGCTAGCCATGGCTGACTGCAGAATGCTTGGAGTTGTACAACTTTTTTTTTCTTTTTCTTTCTAAATATGCATAGGATTGTGCACTGAGGCAATAATAATAATAATAATAATAATAATAATAATAATAATAATAATAATAATAATACACACACCACTGGCTATGAAAGTTAAAGAACTATGGCAACACGAAAAGGACACAATTATTCCGTTAGTCACATCAGTCAGTGGTATCACATCAAAAAACTATATGGAAAACCTTCAGAAACTACCTAAATACATCCACACCAACATCCAGAAAGCAGACATATTTTAAACATGCTCAATAGTCAGGAAATTCCTAAATCACTAAAAGACAGCATGATTTGGAAAAGCCCATCATGTCTGTCTTGAAAAACCACGGGTGAGAAAAGAGAGAATAATAATAATTTGTTATTGTTATTATTAACCATGATTTAAAAATAAATAAATCATGTTTAGGACCAGGCTGTTGCATTAGACTCACTTACTATGTTTCTACATTTTCAACTGGGGGGGGGGGGGAGGAGATTTTAAATGTCCATGTTAATTCAACCAAATATTAGAAAGTTATGCAAGTTTGTTTTGTCCCAGGACTAACATTAGAAAACTAAACTGCATTACAGATGGGCAAAACATTCTGCTAAAGCTATTCATATTAGATCTTGCAGGAAAAGGTGGACAATTTTGGCAGCATAAGCTTGTTTCCAGGGATCAACCGTCCAAAGAGGAAGTCAAGGATCCGGCCTCCAGACACAAACAAGGAATTCTTACAAATTGTGTGTTTTACAGCTTGGAGAAGGCGTTACTATGGCGGCCACATATACACTGTCCAAAAAGGACAAAAGTGGAGAGAGGTTGGCATAAATTTGCATGTGCTGATTAATATGTGAAGATGCAAATGTGAAAAGAATTACTAGAATTTACATAGAAATCCATTTCATCTATCCTTCTATAGTGGGAAATATTGTGACCAGGTGACCTATATGTCTGCTGTCTAGATGCTAATTGTTCATAGGCATCTTCAAGGTCCTTGCATTCCCCTCTTAGACTCAAAGCATACATTATTTTAAAGATGCAGCTAGCAGTGGGTTTTGTTTTGTTTGTTTGTTTACTCTAGAGGAAGCTCAGGAATCCTGATCTGGATTGGGACTCTAGATCTGTGAATAGGAGGCTTTTAACACTCCTCCTACTGTGATCCCAGTCTTGAGTGGTGGTCCTACACCTGCAATTCAAGATGCAGGCATAGGTGGCCCAATCTGGATCTGGGACCACAGTGTGGGGAGATGCTTAAAGCCTACCTCCATCCTAGTGTCCCAATCTGGATGGTAGCCCCTACACTTAGCGCATCATCAGACGAGAGTTTTATTGCACATTTGATACTACCCACTTACGATGTTCACGCGTCCTCTAGGCAATAGGCTCCGTTTCCCTCGCACCTCCTGCTCCTTCTGCTCATTTTTCCACCGCAAAATAGACCCCTTTTAATCCGTCTTCTTTTTAAAAAACGGAATGTGCCACCATTTCCTGCTGTGTGCAGGAAAAGCGGTGCAATATATACACCCCCTAAATGGGCCATGTGGTCACTGCTACTTCCTCCTTCTCTCCCTGTTTAAAGAGACCATTGCTATTGTGGGACAGCAGCAGGAGGCCATAGAAAAAGTAGGGAAACATGAAAATCCACCCGTCTGATGACGCTCTTAATCAAGAGTAAAAGAGTGCAATGTCTATTTGGGGTCTTGTGTTGCTTTAAACACAATCCTATGCTTGTTTAGAAAGAAATAAGGCCCACAACATACAGCATTCCCCAACCAGCATGGCTAACTGGGGCATGCTGGGAGTTGTAGGCCTTTTTTCTTTCTAAACATGCAGGAATTGTGCCTTTAAATCTTTAAACAAATCCATCTGTTAGATCTGGTAGCAATAAGCTTTACATTCTTATATAAGATTATACAGTTTGTTAAGGTGCATTCTCCATTTTTCTATGTGTCAACACATTATTTTTGGACTGGCATCTCATTTCCATATTCAGAAAAATAATGATCTTCTATATTTATATCCTCCCATTTAACCCACCAGCTTGTCTGGATGGGGGCAACTTAGCATGCAATTGTAAGGTGAGGTCTGTATTTAATAATGATGACAATAATGTAATGCTGAGCATTTCTATAGCACATTTCTATAATGTAATGCTGAGCATTTCTACAGCACATTTCTGTATCAGATTTCAAGTGTCCAAGGCATTTCACACAAACTGCATTTAGTAATCTTGACACCAGTGCTGAGGTAGACAAATATTATCATCTTCATATTGCTGGTGGAGAAACTGAGGTTGAGAGAATAGTGTCCTGCTTAGCCAAAAAGGCTCCTCGGGTGATTCACATTTGATTGGTAAAATAAAACAGTTCCTGACTACAGGCTTACAATCTAAAAGACTTGGCACAAAAGGGAAAAGGGAGGGGCAGGGGAACAAAGCAAACTTGGACACCAAGAACAAACCAAACCTGGACACCAATTCTTAAAATAAAATAGTAGTTCATATAATGACCAGCTGGAAACGGTTCAGGGAAAGGAGGAGCGTGACAGAGGAGTCTCTACAGTAAGAGGAAATTGCGTTGCCTTACCAGGGCTTTGCGCTTCCTGCTTCTTTTGCATAATTGTAATGGGAAGAGAGGGGCGATCACATGGTTTGAATTGCTGATCACATGGTCTGTAATTGAAAACCTCCCCTCCTTTCAGTGCCCTATAGTGGGTGTTTTGTAATGCAACTTCGGCTGCATACGTTAGGATATCCCACAATATTTTAGGAGAATCAGGATATCCAGAGGGGGGAGGTTAGAATGTGATAATTGGAGGAAGGCATGGGAGAAATGAAGGAGGTTGATGACATCATCTAAAAGACCCACAAACTTCCATGAGTGGCTAGTCACGAGCGTGCCATATATTGCTTGTGCAGAGACAGTCTTTCAGCATACCTGATGGAATGGTTCTGCTTGCCATCACTCAGTCTGCTGCAGCTTGATAGAATGGCTGCTACCTGGTGATAGTTTGAAGGAGGAGCCCAATGGAGGAGTTCGATGAATCTTCCAGAAGGGCTAATTTTGATTTTTGAAGATACACAGCCTCAGCTGAATTTCAGAACACTACAAACAGTCTTTGTCCTATTTTTGCAGTGGTAGTATAGATTTTCAGTATGAATAACAGAGTGTAATTGAGAAGAGTTCCAGTTAATCCTATTACGCAACCCCTGTGCAAACATAATGTTATGGATCTGCGAACTCCTGCAACAAATTGAACAGTCTGGGTTTTTTTGCAGCCTGTTGTGAGTAAAATTTAATTAGCAATAACTTGCCTTTTATCTAGCAAAATAGGGTTCTGTTCCTCAGGCTCAGAATGGTTCTTTGACCAATCGCCTAGCACAAAGCCAATGCTGATCAATGTAGAAAAATGATTCAACCAGCTGGGAAGATTAGTTTAGCTGTGTATTGACGGTGTATTGTGAGTGTGCAGATTTCTACTGATACTATTGCCTTAAAACGATGGAGCGGATATGGATGTGACTATTGCAGCACCAATGTGTCCCTAGGTTATGTGTGCTCGCCTTCAGGCCAGATGTTTGGCCCTGGAAGGATCCTCATTCTTCAGGCAGTGGGGGTGGAGCTTAGAAAGTGGGTACACTCAGCAGAGGGGCTTGCAAGTCCTCTGTTCACCACCAGGTTTTGTTGCAGAAAGTTTCTCACTCGGAGCTCTCCGTGGTGCTGCAACCACTGGTCCACCTTGCCTAGTGGGTACCCGCTACAGATGGATCAGATTACTGGTAGCCAGTGTAACTCTTTCAAACCAGTGAGAAAAGGCAAGAAGGAAAACAGGTACTTCCTTTATGGTAGGCTTCTTCAACAGCTTGGGGAAAATGCCTGCTTAGCAGTGGCAGGAGAATCAAGAAATCTCTCTTTGACAAGGATGTATGGGGGGGAAAGGGACATAGGCCTGGCTGACTTGGTGTCAGTTAGAAGCACATGAAGGAAACTCAGCTTTTGTAAACCGCCCAGAGAGCTTTGGCTATGGGGAGGTATATAAATGTAACAAATAAATAAATAAATAAAATATATGCATATCAGCAATTAAGCTTGTGTGTTTTGTGGGGGCTTATAAAACTGGGATTCTGGGTTAAGTTAGCCAAACCTAAAAATAAGGCATAAGAAATAGGAAGAGCCCTGCTGGATCAGACCAAGTGTCCATCTAGTCCTGCACTCTGTTCACACAGTGGCCAACCAGCTGTCGACCAGGGACCCACCAGCAAGACACGGTGCAAGAGCACCCTCCCACCCATGTTCCCCAGTAACTGGTGTATATAGACTTACTGCCTCTGTTACTGGAGGTAGCACAGAAGGCAAGAAGGGTCACATTCATTGCAAGATGTTTGGTAAGATCAGGTCAGACATCATAGTTACAGTTTGCAAATCTTTGGTCATGGTCTCCATTTCTGAAGTGCTGGTTAAAGCTAACCCAGGTTAAGCTGCTTTAACCATGGCTTAGTATGACATCTGAACTAAGCAGAAAGAAAGAAAGAAAGAAAGAAAGAAAGAAAGAAAGAAAGAAAGAAAGAAAGAAAGAAAGAAAGAAAAGGTCAGTCTTGGACATTGGAAACAGTTTATCTTTTCCCCTTCTGTTCTTTGTTTGGGATAAGGACAAGTGATTTTGTGCAGAGGGATGTTACAGAGGAAAGGAAATCCTTGCCTTATTCTTAAATACGAGTCCTCTTCCTTTCTTTGTACTAAGGATGTGTAAAGGATTTCTATATTAATATATCAAAGTTATGTAGGAATTAGGGAAGCTGGGAAGCAGCTTTCCCTCTTGGCTAGCACCAACTGAAGACAACATAAAAGGCATCCCAAGTTTCTCTAGTTGCTCAATTTTTGCTCATTTTTGTTTTGAACTGAAGCTTGATCAGTGTAGACACACAGAAAATGTTGAAACTTTGAAAAAGTGGGCAATTTGGGAAGGGAGAAGGGAGAGGAATGAAACAGAGGGGGAGGCATATGCCCCACACTGTGCATGCAATGTAACAGTGTGTGCATGTACATATAATAATGCTTACTCCTGTGAGCTCTTGGAGTTCTGGACAAATGAAAGGACACACACACAGAATGTTGGGAAAGGGTCTGAAGAAAAGTCAGTTGGTGATAAATAGAGGAGCAGGAAGAGAAGTGGAAGAGAAAGAGCCGATAGGACACCAGAGGGAGCAGAGGGAGCAAAATCTTACGTCATGTATTTTCAGCCTCAAGAAATGGCAAAAGAATGTATTTTTTCACCTTTGCCTGTTTATTTGTAGTACATTTATTTTAAAAGTGTAAAATTGTTCCAATTGCAACATATCTTTATCCAATCATCCTCATACTACTAGCCCTCATGGTGACCTGAGATTTGCTTGTAAGAATTAAGATAAATAAATCACAGAGTAGAAAATGACACTTAATAATATATTGCTATATTAAGGAAGTTTTTTTCCAATTTATTTCATGAGTACATTGTGCTAAAAATGTTTGCTAAAAGTGTGCATAGACTACAAGATTCAACTCAGAACCTATTTTGGAGAATGGCACAATTTGTCTCAGCCCAATACAGAGGCTGTTTGCTTTGACTTGGGTTTTGAAACAAAGTCAAGATTTGGAAATCTTAGTCTTCATGCCTATCTATCATGGAAAATCAAACATTGGTTATAAAATAAAATAATGGCACCTTGGGGTGGATTTGGTTTCAGAAGAATGACAAGGAGTCAGGTATGAACTTGCACAGTCATATACAGTGTTTAGTAGCATATGTATACTTATTTAGTAGAGTAGTTGGCAATTATTATGAAGTTAGAATTGGTTTACACAACTGCCTTATGAAGGTCAGTGATTCTTGCTATTAATGATAGGTAGATATTGCACAGTAGCTGTCTTGCACAATCTATACCTCCTTTCTGATAGGGAATGTTTCTTTCTGTACTGAGAGAAACTTTCTTTCCTGCCTAGACAGCTAAGCCGCCCTATCTCCTCTGTGATGAAGGAGGGGTGCGTGTGGCTTCAATAGTCTGAAAGTCAGTGAGACAGGCCCTATAAAATCCTGGCCAGATTGGCCTGCTGGCTGTTCTCATCTGAGGGAGGGAGGGGAAAGCGTCACTACCTGCTCAGATAACTAGCTCCTTGGGACAACATGTGTTGCTTCAAGGAAACCAGGGCGTCATCTACACTATTCATTACACAGTTGTTTAAGTGCATTGTTGCGTCCTTCCTTGCTACGTTACGAAATGCAACTTGAGCCCAGTCAACCGAAATACCTTTTCTTCTATCGTTTTACCCCGGCACACTCTTCTTTAGAACGTTCTTCATTATGCTCATTATTCCGTCTCTGAAGTAAACCTCCTTCTTCCTGTGACTCTGAGCTAGACCTGCCAGGATAAGCCGGCAGGGAGGCGGGGTGATGCGTAGGGACGAGGGAAGCCCTGCAGCGTTTTAAAGGGGCCACGTGCGCCCCAAAAGATAAGCGTTTTTTTAAAAAATTAAGCCTCTGTCCCCTCTTTCACCGCCCTCCCTCCCCCTCCTCCTCGTTGCATTGTGCCAGCTTTCCCTCCCCTCATCTAGCAAAGCCCTCACTTGTGCGCCTCTGCCTTTGGCCATTTGCATAGCCATTCACACATATTCCCCCCCTCTCTCTCACACACACACACAGGATCACTGGGGAGAGGCTTTAACCTCCCCACTCCAGTGATCTCAACACAGCCAAAATCACTGTTCCCAGACTGCTTGGGATCGCTGGGGGAGCAAGATTAAAGCCTCCCCAACACACAACACTCCAAAATTCAGCCAAAATTGCTGTTCACAGGAAGCAAAGACCATGGTCACGAGACATGACTTTGAAACACGGCGTTGAAAACAACGAAAGGTTGGGGCACATTGTTAGTATTAAAACGATTTTAATGGAAAGTGGAACGGTTTTAAAAGTCAGAAGAAACGTAACAACAGCAGCATCACGTGACTGCTGACGTCATCTCTGCCAACTTGTTACATTTCATCTAGACAAGTGTAGATTGTCTCCAGAGCAGCTACAGCTTTCAGCTGAGGGATGTGTGTAAGCTTTTATGTGCTTTCATTAACTCCATTCATTTCCCATCAATAAACTGTAGCATTCTTTCACTCAAGCCATTCTGGTACCTTCAACTCTATTTAGTGGGGGTCCCAAATAGATCATGCCCCAGGTTTAAGACAGGGGGCATGTTTACACCATAGGGTGAAGAGGGAGGGAGGGAGAGGGGAGGATCACAGACTTAGCAGCCTCCGCAATCCTCCCTCGGCATCTTGATGGCCATGTGATATCCTAGAAGGATGTTGCGGCCGCCATTTTTTTTTTTTTTTTTTACAGAAGAAGAGAAGGAGCACACTTGCACTCCTCTGCAAAACAAATGTAAAAAAAGACCCCACTCCCCACCCCCACCCTCGATGGGCACAGACTGTCGCCATGCAGCTCCATGCCCATTTCAAGTGCCCCACTACTTGTTGGGAGGACGGAATGACCTGGGAGCAGTGGCCACATGGCCCGTGCTCCACAGAATGGCCCCAGAACCATAGAAAAATTGAATTTTCCATCATTCCTGATATTCCAGGGAAAGTCGCAGGTCACCCACAGGGACAATTCAGAGACTACCTCGGGATATAAGGCTGGTCTAGACATGCCCAGGCTATTATGCCTGCCAAATTTCAGAAAGGTAGCAGCAGGGAGTTTTATCCTACATGCCTTGATATTGGCATAAAAAACGATTGAACTGCCAATTCTTTTTTTATTATTTCTTGGCATAATTAGATAAAATTTGTAAGGATAGTTGCCCCTTCTATAGAGATAAAGCCTGACACGTTTCAAATGAATAGGGACAGGGATTTTTGTGCAAAAGCAGCCTTCACATTATGAAGGCATCCAAAAGAGGACATGCCATCCCTCTATGTCCCTTGTGGACCACCCCTCTGAAAATGACAGGCAGACCATCATTTTCAGAGGTGTCTCTAAGTAAGAAACTTGCAAAGCTTCAGAAGGATAGCTTTAGACGCTTATGTGGTAGGGGACCCTTAGCCTTTGCATGGGAGTGATTCACTTCCCAATCCATCCCTTCAAGTTTTTTTTTCATCAATTTGAATGAAAATGGCACACATCATAGAGATATCCCCAGGCAAGAAACCTGCAAAGATTTGGAAGACAAGGTGTAGGGGCTAGGGAGTTATGATGATTGAAAGCCAGTTTGAGGATTTTTTAAAAAACCAGAGAACCATGGTGGCATTGGAAAGAAAGATTTTTTTTCACTGCAAAGAAAAAAGTCAGAGAGGAGGACTTATTTAATAATTGAGAAGAGAAAAGGAAAGGTTTTTGAAATCATGAACAAACAGAACTTGAAGCTACCCCCAACGCAACACAGAACCTCTGCTAGCTACAAAATAACTAGGCAGCTGAGAAAAGTAGACAAAGAAACCAGGTTTGTAGTTCTCAACTCCTCTCCAAAAACACAATGATTGGAAAGCCCTTGGTAAAACATGCCCTGTGATTAGAAGGTGAACCCATCCATCACTCAACTGCACTCCCTCTCACCACTATTTTACCCTCTGCCTTGCTGAAGCCTAAATCATGAATGAAGCCTCGTGTTGGATCCAACTGCGGTTCTGAGCCAGCTTTGCCTCAGAAAACACTGGAGACAGTCCAAAGAGGAAGGACAAATTCAGCTCAGGTGTCAGCCAAAGCTGATGCACAGCCCTAATGTTTGCAATACTTTGATATTTTTTATCTTGCATGATTTTACTTCATGCTAACACATTGTTACTATAATAATGAAGAGCATCTCTACATTAGAGGAAAATCACACTGCCTTACTAGGGCTATTCGTTTGCATGATTGTGATGGGCTCCATTACATGGAGGGACAGAGGCAACCACATGGTTTGAATTGCAAACCACATGGTTTGTAACTGCAAACTTCCCCTCCTTTCAGTGCTCATAGCCTTGAATGGGAGAGCGCCATCTAGCAGCTGCTTTATAGTGCAACTTTGCCTTTAAATGCTGGGGAAACCTGCACTATTTCAAAAGAAACAGAATATCTCCTGTTTTTCTAGAGCAATATATCTGGAGGAAGGAGCAGAAGACATCCTAGAGGTTGATAATGTCATCTAAAGGTCCTGTAAACTTCCATGAGTGGCCAATCATAAACATGTCATATATCACTGGTGTAGAGGCACTCAAAGTAAAGGCTTCTTTTTCATATAGAATGGTTGTTCCTAATTCGGAACATAGGAAGTTACCACATACAGAGTCAACCCAAAGGGCCATCTATCTCAACATTGTCTATTGGGCTCTTTTTCCCAGCTCAGTCTTTAAAGGCCAGGAATTGAACCTCGGACCTTCTGCGTGCAACTGAGCTCCCTATACTCCAAAAGCAGAGTGTTACAGATGTTTTATCTTCTGCAGCCACTAACAGCTGAGAATCTGAAATAGCTAAAAGAAAGGCACAAATTGGCAGTCAGATCATCTCTGCAGTAGCCACCTGCGAAAACAATCATTACTGTTGTTCAGACAGCTGTACTTAAACTCCTGGCAGCAACAGCTACATTCTGCCTCTTTCACCTTCACACATTAGAGAATTAATACACCAGTGCTAAATAGAATAAAGGAAACAAATCCACAAGAGAGGCCTTAAGGGTGCCAGATTCCGTCAGAAAGATCAATCTGTTTAATTTCACTTTCATGCACTTCTTAATACTAAAGCTAAGTATTCCTTCTTGGTCTATATCTAAGATATGTCCAGCAATTAAATTGTCATCAAACAACTTTAAAATGAAATAATGTACTTTTCTCTGTTTAATGATGGGAGATGGTTACCTTTTTCACCGGCCCTGATCCTGTAATTTTGACTATAACCTGAGATGCAGGGATTAAACAGGTGAAGCTTGACCTAGTATGGAGATAAAGTGAAGGGTAAAACTTCACCTGCACTTAAAAGGGGCGAGACCAGTAAATAAAAGTGGCACCACTGAAAATAGGTTCTAGGGTGGAATACTAAAGTGCCCCAGTCCTGAAATTGCAATCTGTGTTTTCTGATAGAGCTTCTGGGCTTTCTGAATTCTATGGCAGACAAATATTCAACACGGCCCTGTCTTCACGGCTCCTCCCTCCAAAACCCCATGGTTTTACTCACTAGAGGCATTCAAGAGGCAGCTGGACAACCATCTGTCAGGTATGCTCTAGGGTGGATTCCTGCATTGAGCAGGGGGTTGGACTCGATGGCCTTGTAGGTCCCTTCCAACTCTACTATTCTATGATTCTATGAAGTGGCCCGTAAGTGAAGTTAGGATTCTTTGCCCAATGTGCATCAAGTTGCACTTGCTTACATTGAACCTTATGTGCATCTTAGAATGCATATAAATGTACCCCCCCTCCACCTGCACATGCAAAAAAAAATTGAGTTGTGTGTACACATTTTCCCAGCTGGCCGATCAAAACTTCCTCCTCCATGTGGACAAATATAATTATCTAGGGTGACCATATGAAAAGGAGGACAGGGCTTCTGTGTCTTTAACAGTTGTGTATAAAAGGGAATTTCAGCAGGTGTCATTTGTATGCATGCAGCACCTAGTGAAATTCCCCCTTCATCACCACAGTTAAAGCTGCAGGATCCCTGTCCTCTTTAGTATCTGGTCACTCCAGTACAGCTCCTTCAGCTTTAACTGTGGTGATGAAGGGGGAATTTCACCAGGTGCTGCATGCATACAAATGACACCTGCTGAAATTCTCCCTTCAATACAACTGTTAAAGTTACAGGAGCCCTGTCCCCTTTTTCATATGGTTACCCTAAATTATCAGCAAATCAAACATTGATTCAGCACATTGTCTTGTCCGTTCACCCATGTTTTAGCAAGATATTCAACAATTTAAGAATCATTTTAAAATGTAGCATGTCAAGTCATACATTTTCATGTTCATTCTTTGCCTTATTCTTTTTTAAAAAAAATAAAATAAAAATAAAAACTGCTCCACAGAAAAAGTGGAAGTGGTCATATGATATCACAGGGAACCAGCCAATCAACACTTTGCATTGTTTGTTTTGACTGCAAACTGGAAAGACAGGATTCCCCAGAACTCAATCTTTAGGAGAAGATTGAATATCTAGATACAACATACTAAGAGAGCAATCCTATGGTCTTTGACAGAGTGTCCCAGGTACCATAGGATGGCTTGTAAAAACCCTCCAAGGTCAGAGACAAAGTGTCAAAGCTCTGACCTCACAATGGGAGGTGGAGATCTGACCTCGGACTCCTCCCCCTCACAGACGGCGCAGAAAGTACTGCATTGGCTGTCTCTCCAAAGTTAGAAACCTGACCTCAGATAGGGGGAAAGGATGCCTTCTGATGGACAGGGAGGGAAGGAGACAGGAGAGGCCAGGGAATGAGTTATCCTGGGCCTCCTCCATCTTCCCCCTCTGAAGCTCCCTTGCTAGATGGGCTGAAAAACCCATCTAGCAAAAATACCACAGATTGGAGGACGGGGAGGTGTAGATTGCTGCCTTCCCTGCCAGTTTCAGCTCCACAGGGCATAAGAAGTTGAGAAGCCTGCCCATTCACACTAGGCTTTGGCACTCAAATTATGCATGTTTGTGTCTGCACACATTCTTACATATCTGTCCACCTTATCTGTTCATGTGCACGATAGTTTGTGATTAATAGAATTCATTTTAAATAGGCCAACTTTAAGTTAATACTGTTCCTTCTGCAGTCCTTTATCCTCACGTCATCCATCACCCAAAGTACTAGTGTACTGCTTCCCCCACCCAACCACTGGTCCCCACCTCTTTCTTCTCGTTCTGGTAAGCCTTTTCTCCTGAAAGCCTTTCCTTTTGATAGCATCATAAAAGCTTTTCTCCTAAGAACTTTCTACTATGATCAGTAGCAAGATAATATGATACATGCTCCTACATAGCTGCTATACCTCCCAGCTCAATCCAAGATAATCTACAGAAAGTGATTTTGCTGTGGGTTTTAAGCTGCCTTTCATCTCATCTATTTTAAATTAGCCAGGACTGTTATAATCAAATTTGAGCTCTATGGGCTTTTCTGCATGAAGCTTCTAACCCACCACTTTACCAAGGCGTCTGCTTCCGGATTCTTTGTGGGATTAAGATCAGTTCCTTTACATGTGTGTGTGTGTGTGTGTGTTTTCTGAAGGTTTTGTTTCTCTGCTTTTCTATATGGTTCATTTCACAACCACTAGGTGGTGCTGTGACATAGAAGAATTGTGCAAATACCCCAGAGTTTCATGCCGCCATTCACAGAAATGCCAGAAAAAAACTCCACCATGATGGTTGCAAAGAACGGGAAAGGCCCTGGAGGAGGAAGATGTCATGTAAAGCATCCACAAACTACTGTGACTGGGGAATCACGAGCATACAATAAATGCTTAATGTAGAAAGGCTCTGAGACTTAGCATTAGCCTATGAAATTAGCTAGTTAGGCCATTCCGTACTGTGAGCAATGCCAGCTTTGTGCCATTCGTGGGGGAGATCTACATGAGCAGCGCTCCCTTCTTAGGGTTCTTTATCTCTAAAGTGGACTTGAGTGGAACAGCCCTTGAAATGGAGGAGGCCTTCAAACAGAAGGGTATCCTCTGAGAGCTCTTCAAATAGAGGACTGTCCTCTGTGAAGTAGGACACTTGGCCATCCTTACCAGCACTTTGAATTGAGCCCAGACACAAACTGGCAGCAAATAAAAGAAGATCAGAGTCTTGGGCCTTCGCTAGACCTAAAGTTTATCCCGGGATCATCCCGGGGTCATCCCTGTTCATGTAAATGACACACAGGATATCCTGGGAGCAGGCAGGGACGACCCCAGGACGATCCCAGGATAAACCTTAGGTCAAGCTAAGGCCTTGGTTGCTGTGCCAATTCTACCATGACTTTGATCTCACCCTGATGTTGCCTCCCTCAACCACCATCTGGAGAATTTGCTGTTGTAAGATTCCTTTCCAAGTTCTTGTAATACAACCTTCACCTATTCCTGTTATTTCATCTATATTTTACCCTCTTCCTTCCAAGTCCTGTCTCCTCGGTTCATGTTTTTTACATTCTGAGCCTTCCCTAATCATTTGACTTTTGGACAGTGTCTAATATATTCTAGCTGCTTTGATCAGCTACTCTGGCTGTTTCAGCCATTCACACTTAGACTAGAGCAAAAACATGTCAACCGGCATCGGTTTCAAATCAGAGTGCACCGTTCCCCAGGGGTTTTTGAGACCTTGTCCGTAGTCTGCCAAAGCAAACCCTATTTCTCCTGCTTGAAGAGATGCCAATTCACTTTGTTTTACTAAATATTTCCTAGAATTGTTAAATATTATGCATTCTATCTTATGTTGTTTCTAAGAAGAGAGGAAGGATGTAAAAAAATTGTAAATGATTTTTTAAAAATAATTAAGTTTCCAAATGATGCAGTTCATCACTAGAAAGAGCTAAAATTACATTAATCTCTTTCTCAGTGCAATCCTTCACTGCATAAGCATTCGCTATACAGCAGTTGCCATAGAGATGTTGAGTGCTTGCTAAATGACAAAGCAACTTGTCTAGAGCATTGTGAAAAAGAGGGGGAAGGTGTTGACAAGACAACTTCTCTAGGAAGATGGATCTTCAGCTTTGAAGTGGCAAATCTTGCTGTAAGTGAAGGAGTTCCTGTTTTAGGCTAGGTGAAGTCTGGAGTCAATGATGTCTTTCTGTTTTCATTAATAATTGTAATGGGCTACAATATAATCAAG
The DNA here is from genome assembly GCF_023053635.1 of Elgaria multicarinata webbii. Classification (NCBI taxonomy): domain Eukaryota; kingdom Metazoa; phylum Chordata; class Lepidosauria; order Squamata; family Anguidae; genus Elgaria; species Elgaria multicarinata. The sequence continues at coordinate 88,447,211 of NC_086177.1, forward strand.
TCTTTGAGTGAGGGGGTGCAGAATTTTTTTAAAAAAGAGGATTCATATCAATTTCATAACACAGAGACTAAAACTCAAGAGTTTAGCCTGAGGAAGGGACAATTTGCAGCAGCAGCCAGGAACAGATCTACGATTGTAGAATGCAAACTGTATTGACTCCTACAAGCTATCAATGTCTACTAGTCCTGGTAGTTATGTGCTGCCTCCAGTATCAGAGGCAGTATTTATTTATTTATTTATTTATTGCACTTATATACCGCTCCCATAGCCAGGGCTCTCTGGGCAGTTTACAGAAATTCTAAAATTAAGATAAAGCCTATATACACCAGTTGCTGGGGAACATGGGCAGGAGGGTGTTGTTGCACCCATGTCCTGCTTGTGGGACAGTTAGTTGGTCACTGTTTGAACAGAGTGCTGGATTAGATGGACCCTTGGTCTGATCCAGCATGACTCTTCTTACGTTCTTTTGTTCAACAGGAGTTCCGAGGGCCTGTTTTAATCCCTTCAGTAGCATAACCCCACCATCACTGTGGTACAGCACCAAATTTCAGCAGCAACATCAAAGCAATGAGCGGTTTGCTTCCAAATTTTGGTGCCAAACTACAACAGTGGGGTTAAAAGGCCAAATTTAGCTTTAAAGCTGATTTTGTCATTTTAAGCTACCACTGTGGTTTGCCACCAAAATTTAACATCAAACTACCTACTGTTTTGCTGCAGCCACACCTAATTCAGCAGCACCCGGGAGCCCAGGAGCTACACTTAAAGCCAGGGGGATTGCATGTGGCCTACAGGTAATGTGTAACGTAGGGTGACCGTATGAAAAGGAGGACAGTTGCATAGAAGAGGGAATTTCAGCAGGTGTCATTTGTATATATGGAGAACCGGGTGAAATTCCCTCTTCATCACAACAGTTAAAGTGCAGGAGCTATACTAGAATGACCAGATTTAAGAGGGCAGGGCACCTACAGCTTTAACCAGTGTGATAAAGAGGGAATTTCACCAGGTTCTCCATATATACAAATACCACCTGCTGAAATTCAATTTTCTATGCAACTGTTAAAGATACAGGAGCCCTGTCCTCCTTTTCATATGGCCACCCTAGTGTAATGCAACTCTGTCCTGCAGGAATACATGCACAAAAATTCAGCCATCAAGGCAAGAGCTCAATATTTGCTGTTATGGTGGTTCACAAGTCCTTATTCTTTCACCACCCCTTAACAAATTCCAAGGCCAATTAATTTTAGAGGAAGATTCTGAATGTGATTGAAGACGCTCTTTGCTATGTCGTGGACATTACAAGGTACCCTAATGTTAACTGCGTACACCAACCATTACCTGCTTAAGATTCTGCACTTCTTATTTTATCTTTTCATAAAGGCATAAGAAAAGCCATGCTAGATAAGTTCAAGGGTTCATCTAGTCCAGAATTTTGTTCACATAGTGCCAGCCAGCTGTGGACCATAGAACCCACAATCAGGACATGGGTGCAACAGCACCCTATTGCCTATGTTCCACAGCAGCTGGTATACATAGGTTTATTGCGTCTGATTAAATTATTATATATATTTATATAAAAAATACACCCTACCGGATTAGAACTTCTAATTATAATAGTTCAGTATCAGTATATCTCTCTCAACAGTTTTACAAAAGGAAACATTTTTAAAAAATGAAAAATTACATGATCTAATTTCACCTCTTTGCTTTAGACCAATCCAAATCCAATAACCAATCAAAGAGACCGAATAATAATACAGAGGAAAGCAGGATCACTTGTGCAGCGCACAATTGGAGGTGCTGCAAAAATCAGGGATAGTATTTTAGAATAGGTAAGAGAGATAGAAAGAGGTCAACTCTCATGGAGTACAGCTCCCAGCAAGATGAAACAAACACTGAAAGAATTGTGCAACAATTGCAACGGAAGCTCCAAAAATCATTTCAGACCTGCACTTTAAAAAAAACCAGGTCATCTCTCAGGGGAGGAGGGGTGATGGGGAATGCAGCAGTTCTGGAAGAAATGAGTGAGTTAATTGTGTCATAGGAAGTAAACATCCTGAAAAACAGCAAGATGTGTTGGAGGACAGACCAACACCTGATTAGCCTGCTGCCTTCAGGTACAGTTGAGGATGCTGTCTTATCAGCCTTAAGACAGAATCACCTGCTAGTCCAGTCAGCTTTTGCACATAGAACGGGAAGGGGCGTGTTCCTGTCCTTTGCTTCTGGCAGCAAAGTGGCTTGGGCCGCCCCAACTGAGAGTAAACAGGGACCTGGATCTGGCCCTGAGGCTTTCAGCTGTAAATTCCTGATACAGTGGGCTTTTCTGCACAAAATATTTCTCATACAGAAAAGTAAACTCACCAAGGTTTTAGGGGGTCTCAATGGGATCAAAAGATTTTCCATTTGCTTTTAAAGATCTGGGCGTGGGGCGAGGGGGTGTCTTCCTCTTTCACAGGGGTGAGAACCGGACTCATCCTGAAGGCCAGATTGACAGCTGGGACCTATCCAAGGAGCTGGATGAGGTCAAGGGGCAGGCCTATTCCCAGAAGCCCCTCCCTGAAGCCCCGCCCACTGACATCATCCACTCCCGTTTTCCATGCAGAGAAAGGCATGGAATGCTCATTCTTTGCCTCCCTCTCCATGGACAAAGGGACTCCCCTTTCCCTGTTCATGGAAGGGAAATGGGGTGCACATCTGGCTCATGGGTTAGGGGGCACTTCGAGGCACCCACTGACTGTGCATCTGGCTTCACTGCAGTCTATCACATCCTGACTTCAGGTCATCCACAAAATAGTCCACACTTGGATCTAATGTTTTTCTTTCCTTCCTTTTTAAATGTTATTGTAATATAAAGAACAAAACATCATTAATGACTGACACCAGCCTGGTCATTAACTATTTCACAGCACAGGAAATATATTTATACCATCAAATAAATTTAAACTGTTTCGTTATGATTGTCTTCTTGGCTCCATCATGGTAACGATATCTTTATTCAGAGCAGGCAAACAGGAGTTCTGAAACTAAAGCAAAACAAAATGTAGCAAGCTGTAGCTCTCAGGAATTCACCCACTGTAAAATTAGCCATGGCCCAGAGAGCCCATCTCAATACTGGAATGTATTGCCTAGCAACAACAAAGAGCATCCAGTGTTAAACTGGAGCTGATTATAAAGAGTCTGTCAAATATGGTAATCTCTTGTCAAGGAAGTGGAGGTGGTTTCAATTAACAAACAATTCCAGGCTTGTTGAAAACACAGCGGATCCAAAAATAGCGTTTGCAGACAGGATCAAAAGTACTGTAAATAATTACCTCCAGTGTTCGTTTGCAGTGCAAGTGTCTTTTCAACAGCCAATGACCTGACTGTGTATAGTTCTTGGGCTCATTTGGGATAACTTTGCCATCATTAAGGCAATTCTAACCTTAGCATCTATCCCTGCCTCAGATTGGCTTAGATCAGCCACGGCACTAGCAAAAGAGTCGGCCGTTGGAAACGTGGTAGTACAGAATTATTTTAACTGCATGGAAAGCTGGGAAGGAAATAGATTAAAATCTACTAGTATGGCCTTCCCCCAACATGGTGACCTCCAGATTTTGGGACTTCAGCCCCATCTTGGCCAATGGCTAGGAATGCTAGCTACTGCAGTCCAAAAATAAATAGAAGGCACCCAGTTAGGGAAGGGTATAATAGTAGATTGCTGGATGGTTTGTAGTAAATCAGCAAGAGTTTCTCCCCCATGTCTATTTTTTTTAACAACAGTAACAACAAAAAGGACTCCCCCCCCCCTCTAAATTAAGGTTTTAGAATCCCTGAACTTAGCTGTAGATTTAAACTTACACATCAGGGATGGGCAACTTACGTCCCTACAGATGTTTTGGCCTACAACTCCCATCAGCCTTAGCCAGCATAGCCAATGGTGAAGGTCTATGGGAGTTGTAGGCCAACAGCATCTGGAGGGTCATGAGTTGCCCATCCCAGTGGATGGCTCATTGGGTGCAGCTGGTAATTGGTTCTGCTCTGTCTCTTGAGCCACCATTTTGCATCTGGCTTCTGTTGGTGGGCCCTAGGAGATCTATCAAAAAACAAAGTAAATCCCCAAAGCCTCTGCCCACACTTAGCATACACTGTATAGGGTGACCATATGAAAAGGAGGACAGGTCTCCTGCATCTTTAGTTGTATAGGAAAAGGAATTTCAGCAGGTGGCATTTGTATGCATGCAGCTCCTGGTGAAATTCCCTCTTCATCACAACAGTTAAAGCTGCAGGAGCCCTGCCCTCTTCTGTATCTGGTCATTCTACAGAGGAGTGGTGGGGAAGGCCATGGGGTAACCTTGTGAGAGTTGGAGAGGACTCCTTGTGTTGCTGGGCTGGGAGGATGTATTAGAAGGGAGGGGGTGTTTGCTTACGTGATGGATGAAAAGGGTGTTTGGTTCCATGTCTCTAGATGAACAGGAATGTGTGGGATGCACATGAGAGAGGAAGAACCTGATCCATAGGGAGAGAGGGTATGGGATTCTTGTGTGTGGTTTAGGGGTGAACTTCCTATTAATTTGGAAAGATACATTAGGTGGAATACATTAATATTTGAGGTGATTTGGGGAAATAATTCCTTTGTTGTAAATGGGCAACCTGTTGGAGCAGGAAACAGTGGGTTCAATGGCATGGTTTTGTGTTCTGGGGCTCAAAAACACCTCTACCTTCTACACATGTTCTTGGGCAAGTTACTCATCTTTTAGCCTCACTAGCTTACTTTTCTGTAAAATGGGTGGTCTGTGACTCGCCACACACAAACACACCCAATGGCTCCATTTTGTGAATGACATCCGCCATGGCAGCAATGTTGTGACAGCACCCATAACATTTTCTCAAAATAATAAATTAGATCCAAAAGGTTGGGGTCCCTTGGTGTAAGAAATCACTTGTGACACAACCTTCCCACCTTAAGTTCAATACCATTAAGGGAACTGTTTAAAAGTTTACAAGCTGTTTTTTTTATCATTTTAAATTGTTTTAAAAAAACAAGCTGTCTCTCTATTTTTTTCCAGCCAGTTGCTGGCAGCAATAACAACATTTGCTTAATTGTATTTTATTAATATAAGTATACCCAGCGGCCCAGACAACGATCGTGCTCTTTTGCAAATCAAGTTACTGGGGAAATAAATGCAATAAATCCAAGCTGCAAAACAGATGATCAATTTTCACTTGTTTGCTTTAGGGGATTGAGGCAACTCACAGCTATAGCTACAATTTGGATGGTTTCAAATGGGCATGGAATAATTCACATTCTCAAGAGGGAGGCATGGATGCTATTTGAGGTGCTACGTCAGGGCTGGGTGGGCATGTTGTGGCTCTCCAGATGTTTTGGCCTACAAGTCCAATCATTCATAGCTAGTGGGAGCCATAAGCCACAACTTGTCCACCCCTGTGTTGCATGAAGGTGAGCATCAGGACAAGCTACAGACTCTGTTATCTGATGTTGTGACACCCTCCTAGTAGAGCACCTGTTTGGTGGGAAAGACCCATGTCATTGCCCCACTCATCTGGTTGCAATATTCACACACATTATCCAGCAATGTAAGATTGGTGAAGCTGTTCCCCATGCCATTGGAGTTTGTGCAAGGAAGTTCTTGGAAATTGCCAGGACATGACATTTCACAGTGTTGGAGTTGATCTGTAGGCAGCTGTCTGAGATAGACTGCAGCCGGGAAGGCAAAGCCAAGAGATGGAACCTGGACTTGAGCCAAGGAAGCAGAGCCAACAGAAGGAACCAGGAGTCAAAACCAAGGAACACCCCGGAGCTGCTCAGGCCACTGTCCCTCGAACAAAGTCTCAGCCCAAACATGAAACCTTATACAGCATTTCCTACCCAAGAGGGCCCAAAGGCAGATCATGGGGGACAGGAAGGCAGTCAAGGACCTGAGAGTATGTCACTGCAAGAAAGATGCTCCAAACTGCAGTTCTGATAGCCCACCACCCGGGACAGCTGCATAGATAACCAAAGGTACCTAGTTCTAGCCCCACAATGATGCTTGCCACGCAGCTTACTTTCATCTGCTGAGTTGATGGGTCCCACACTGTCATCACTGAAACTGGCTTTCACATCCATGTATAGCCAATTATAATAGACATAGATGGTTCAACAACAGCTACTCTTCTATTCCTATCTCACTCAGCATCACCTGCGATTTAAAAAAGCTCGGCTGAGCCAGGCTTGGGAACAAATGTCCGGGACTCATTAAAACCAACCTCAAAACCAAGGCAAGTTTTAATGAGCCCGGAAACTCTCCTCCACCATGGATTTTAACTGATCTGGAGGACAAGGCCCAAAGGAGGGAGAGTAGAAAAGGGCCGCAAGAGCAAATTTCAGGTTAGAGGGCGACTGCAGGGTACAAAATCAAGCCCATAAATGTAAGAAAATGCATGGCCTAATAACAAAGCATATTTTCATCCAAAGGTCTGTGCATGGGGAGATCAGAATAGGCCACAGGCTCACACTTTTCCCTTGCTGCCTCTCCTCTGATCCCCTCCTTGTGTGTAGAAGGCAACATCCTCATTGCAAAGGGAGAAGCACATTAGGCTAGGAGCTCATTAGATGGGGAGGAAATAACAGGAAATTGTGTTTCCTCACTTGATTGTTCTTCTCTACTTTCAAAAGGAGCACTTTTCATGGAGAAGAGACCAGCAATTATGTGGCCTGTAGATTCCAATGGATTTCAATGGGGACAATGCCCTCTAGTGGGCAATTTATAGTGCAACCTCAGAAAGACTTGGATTAAAGCAGGTTTATTTTGTCACTCTACAACTGAGAAAAGCAGCGGAAGGCACACAGGAGACAGACGTCATCGTCAAAAGGACCTGCGAAAAGCTGTGAGTGGCCAGTAACAAGTGTGCAATAAAATATTTGTCTGATGATGCTCTGAAACTCAATCCTAATCTTACCATGGGTTGTATCCAATGGTAGTCTTACTTTAGAGTAGTTTCATTGAAATGAATGATATTAAAGTTAGACTAACGTTGTTATAACCCCATGTGTGCAGAGGTGAAACTTGTTTGAAAACAGCCTGAGAGACTTAAATTTAACCAAGGTATTCCTTATAAGGGGAAACCAGAGAATTGCTATTTTAAAATAGTATTAAAATCATAAAGAAACCAAAACCCCTCTTTGGGTAATTGGATAATTAAGGGCACAATCCTATACATGTCAAGATGGAAGACATTCCTACAATGCCTGCCATGCCCCCAGCCAACCACGCTGGAAGTTGTGGGACTTTTCCCCCCTGTTTTAACATGCGTTGGGTGGCACCCTTAACTTCTTACTTCAGGCATAGTTCTTAGGTGGCAAAAAAAACCTACTCAAAACTATTACACATGGTTCTCCTCAACAGAGTATTGCATGAAGTTTTAACAATGTCACACTTGATTTTTCCGCTGCTACCACCAACAGAGGTACACTGAAAAAACATTGGCTTGGAATTAGCATTTAATAAGAACTCCGTTTTCTGTTCATCAATCTCTCTACAGTTCAATTAAGAATCTAAACAAGTAGGTCTTTCCAAGGAGCTATGTAGATTGGAGGGGGAGAAAAGCAGTAAGTTATTTCATTTAGCCCAGAGGCAAAGTGATCTTGAGCTAAAACCAGTGGAGGCTGGTGGCTCTGATGTCAGTGGGGTGGTGAATCTGCTCCAGGTTTCAGTCAGAACCAGTCAGAAGTCTAAAGGAGCTATCCAAGGTGCTTTAGAGTTCTGACTGAAACCCAGAGCAATTTCAGTGCCCCACTGACATCAGAGCCACCAGCCTCCACGTTTTCTTTAATGATCAATCAGGAATTTTCTCCCACTTCACTTGATGTGCATTATCGTCCTTCAGGAGTGATGCATTCCCCTCTTGGAATGTCACCATATTCCCTCCAGCTAAAGGAGCAGAAGAGGCCTTCCACTTGGCAATACCATACTGCCCTGAATACTAGACCACACCCAAATGTAAGCCCATCATGATGTGTGACTGTCTGACAAACAGCATGTAATCCTCATTTCTAAATTACCTGCCTGCCTGCCTTCCCAGCCACCATAACTTTCATTGCTTTCCCCCCTGGTAAAACTGAAAACATCAGGGAAAGTCTTCTCAGTTTCACTCAAGGACACTTCTCTGGACTGGTGAATTTGTCAATAGTTGGGAAAAAGTCTTGTCAGACACATTTTCCCCAGGCCAAACTGACTAGAGGATTGTTCAGACACAGGGCTGGCCCAAGATATTTTGCTGCCTGAAGCAGAGCAGCAAATGGTGCCGCCCACCCCACGCCATGCCACCACACGCCACCCTAATTATGGTGCTAAATAACTTAGTCAGCTAAGTTATTTGGTATAAGAGGCAGAAAATCCCATAAGCACCTCTTCCCATACAATAACTAAGTAAATAATTAACAATTTGCTGTCCTTTTGTGATACCCCAAATCTGCTGCCTGGGGTAATTGCCTCACTCTGCCTCATGGTAAGCTAGCCCTGTTCAGACAACACACATTCCCAAATGCACACATCTCCAGGGAACAGGAGTGGTGAAGATGGTGGATAATGGACTAAAATGTGCTTCAGATAGAACCGTTCCGATCACAGATGCCAAAAAACAAAACCCAGAAAGGTTGAAATACAGTTTAAGGGTGCAATTCTATGCTCACCTGGGGTGGGAGCGAGCCCCACTAAAGACAATGGAGCTTGCTTCTGTATAGACATGTATAAGATTGCATTATTAATCTAGCTTCGTGCAGGATCACTTTAAAAATAGTGTTCAGGTGCAAAAGAGGAGAGGCCTCCTTGACCTTTAATAGTTGGGTAGAAGAGGAATGTCATCAGGTGCTTGACAAGGTAGACCTGCTGGAATTCCCTCTTCTGCCCAACTATTAAAAGTGCAGGGCTCCAACTTTGCATCCGGTCAAAAATCTGATGGAAAATGCATTCAAAACTGCATTTCTGTCTTTCACACAAATACACCAATGGGAGAGGAGTTCAAACATGCTTTAAGTGGAATGTATGAAAATGGTCATAGTCTGTAAATGAAGCTACCATAAATATGAATGTAATTCACAAGTCCTGAAAAGAAGCTTAACTTTTAGGAGTTGCAAGTCTTATACTCCGGAAGGTATAGATGCTCTCAGCCACAAACAGACACATGAGAGACAGAAATTCAGCAGATGCAGCAATCCCGCCACACCATGTGAAGGAAGCTGCATCTATTGGATTTCAGCCAGGCATTTAGCTATTAAAGACATAAAGCCATTGTTAGAGGGAGGGGGGAGATGGTAACCCCAGACTCCACCTTTTGCCTGCTCTGCATGTTCTTCTCCTTCTGAAGTTGATGTCATCATCATCATCATCATTGTTACCTCGCCTTGCCCTCCAGATCAAGGTGGGGTACAACACAAATGCAAACATTTGTAGATTTTTTTAAAAAAAGCATAGATATACAAATTAGATAATTTTTAGAGTTGGAAGGGACCTTATGGGTCATCTAATCCAACTACTGTTCTGTCCAGCAATTTTGCAACTACAGCATTCCTAGACCTGATTAAATGCTGACCTTCCAAGCTCTGCTTCAATACCTCTGTCTTTATTTACTGTCTTTCTTTATAGTCTGCATAAATACCTCTGTCTTTATTTCAGTATGTATTTATTCTGTCTGTATTCTACTTAAATACCTCTGTCTTCATTCTTGAAAATGACATTTATTCTTGAAGAGTCTTTTAACAATTCTCAAACAACTGTTTTAAAGCTGATATAAATGTATGTGTGTGTGTTTTAATTAAAGTTTCCAAAAAGACCCTCAGGCATTCTCTTCTCAGGGGGGAACTTTATCAAGACAGGTTCGCCATGCAAAGTTGATGCACTTAACATTGCTTAAAGACTTGCACATTGCATGGAAAGCAAAAGGCCATGTGTAGGGCAGAGGTGAACAATCTGCCACTCTCCAGATGTTGTTGAACTCCAACTCCCATCAGCCCCTGCCAGCATGGCCATGATCAGAATGATGGGAACTGCAGTCCAAAAACATCTGGAGTTCTGCAGGTTGCCCAGCACTGTTATTGAGCTTACAAAATAATGCTTTACTAAGGCTGAAAAACCTAAATGGATTTTAACATTTGTTAAGGAAGATATTAACAGCTGTGATAGACACACACACAAAACCCCTAATGAGTCAGTCAGCACAGCTTTCAGCATTAATTTCCTAATTAAATTAACAGAAGAGTTGTTAATGAATCTGCTCTAGCTTACACTGTCAGCACAATCAAGACCCCATCCTGTAAGATTTACACACTTACCTAGTCCTGCAAGACTTCAAGACTCACAGAATCCTAAGGGCGTTTCTGCCAGAGCTGGTGCCAGACTATTTTGCGCCCTAGGCAAGGTGAGCTACTTTCACCACCACCCAAAAAAGTGCCAACTTTGATTTTTTAAGAACATATGTTTCCTGGAAAAAATAAGAACAAAACTTGAAACTGCTAAATTTATTTTAAAGTGCAAGAAATACGTCATGCCAATTATAGCAAACAAATTGGAAAGGAACGTCTATGGGTCTAAAATGCATTATTTAATAGGAATATCACCTCCAAATCATCCCCCACAACTCACACGCGCGCGCACACACACACACTCAGCATCACTCACTCCAAACAAACACACGCATGAACACATGCATTCACTCAAAGACCCCATTCACCCATACATTCTCTCTCTCTCTCACTCTTCCGGGCACGTTCCAGAAGTCCGAATGTGGAGCTGCCCCACCCCCATCCCAGCGTCCCTGACTTTGCTTCAGCTGGGCGGGCGCAGGGCGCCATCTTGCCCACCCAGGCCAAGCTGAATCCTTGGACCGGGCCAGCTCATAGCCAACGTGCGTGAGTGCTGCGCTGTGCCCAGAGCACCTCTTAGCTTGGCGCTCTAGGCAGCCGCCTGAGTGGCCTCCATGGTAGCACCGGCCCTGTTTTCTGCACAACCAAAGTGCACCCTAAACCTCCTAAGCCTTCCTTTGATTATACTTCTGAATGCTCCATCCACCTACAGCCATACAACAGATCACCTATATGTTGTATATTGTCCTGCTTTGAGGAGGATTTTTATTAGGGTGACCATATGAAAAGGAGGACAGGGCTCCTGCATCTTTAACAGTTGCATAGAAAAGGGAATTTCAGTAGACGTCATTTGTATATATAGAGAACCTGTTGAAAATTCCTCTTCATCACAACAGTTAAAGCTGCAGGTGCCCTGCCCTCTTTTAAATCTGGTCACTCTAGTATAGCTCCTGTACCTTTAACTGTTGTGATGAAGAGGGAATTTCACCAGGTTCTCCATATATAAAAATGACACCTGCTGAAATTCCCTTTTCTATGCAACTGTTAAAGACACAGGAGCCCTGTCCTCCTTTTCATATGGTCACCCTATTTTTATGCCATTATTTGTCCTCTCTTTTTTAAAGCCTTTGAGCAGTGTGTCCCGCCCCATTCTCAAAGGATGACATGCCCCCCCCACAAAGGCTTTGTTGTTGGTAAGAAAAGCTTTAAGCTGAAATATGCTGGGATTTTTTATATTTTTGGCTTCCCCCCTCCCCACCCCCCATTGTAATGTAACCCGAAAAAACTTCTTCAAAATCAAGTTTAGTCTTCAGGTTGAAAGAGGTTACTGCTCACCATTGAAATGAAACAGCATGACAGAAAATGTGAGTGCAGGAAGGAGAAGCATGGTTGCTGGATCACAACCCAGAGATCTTGAGCTCCACCAGACAAGCATTTTATCTCACGTCCATTGCTGGGCACTCATGCATTTTCACGGGTCCCTCTCATGACGTCAAACCCCATCACATCTAGGTAGAAATGCGTGGCTCCCGTCACTTCTCCGTCGTCGCTCCAATGTCGCTTCCTGAAAACAGAAAGTAATGAGGCCCGTTCAATCAGGCAGAAGAGAGCAGCAACCGGACTTTTTCTGGGGAAGGTTGTGGTGCAAGGAAAGGGGTGGAATACATGCGAGAGGCAGACGATGTCATGTGAGTAATCCGTGAGTGCCCAGTAATGGGCATTAATTTTTTAAAACGCAAGTTGCTGCTATCTCCTGCTGTGTACAGAAGGAGTGTGATCAGAACAACTCACTGAATGGGCCATGTGCAGGTTGTTTACTTCCTCTTTCGAAAGAGGAAGTATCAAGCAACGAAAGCGAGGGCGGGAAAGCGATGGTAGGGAAGCAAGATTCCCCCCCCCCCGACTCATCTGATGGTGCCCAATATCTGTCTCTGGACGATGCCATGTAGGGTAGCCAGATTTTAAAAAGGAGGGGAGGATGTGGATTCTGCTCCTTTAATTGTTGTGTAGAAGAGGGAATTTCAGCAGGCGTAGCTTGTCATGCAAGATAGACCTCCCAAAATGGCCTTTTACATAACCATTGAAGGTGCAGGAGCCCATCTTCATTTGCCTCTGACCACCCTAACATTGTCATGATTGGTAGGGTGGTTATTATGGGCTGGATATAGGGTGACCATATTTGGGAAACCAAAAAAGAGGACACCTAGTGTGTGTGGGGGGGAAGCAGCTTCCTGAGTCCTGCAGAAAGTACGTTATTACCCCGCCACCTTAAAGAACCCGATTGGAGTGGAGGAGGGGAAAGGATTTCATTCTGCACCACCATCATCCACTCCAATTGGGGCCTTTTCTATAATGTCCACAAATGACCCACTTTCCCTTTTAAGACCTCAATTGGAGCTCGGGGTGGGGGAATGATGTGCCTCAAGAAAGCATGTCATTCCCTCTTGTCATGCTAATGGCAGCCTTAAAGAGGAAGGTGTGTCATTCCAGGACATTATTGAAAATTATAGAAAATCCCCCCTGACACCATGGAAAGAACAAAAACCAGGACAAATCCGGGGAAATCCTGACAGTTGGTCACCCTAGCTGGATATGTAGATTAAATCAATGGGATTTAAATCATGACAAATTTGTCCCACTGACTTCAGTGGATCAACTCTAACTACGACTACATCTGGATCCAAGTCAATAGACATGGTGGGATATGTGGCTACCATTCCTGCATTTATTTTTCTTTGAATGTTGTCAGTCTGTTGTTGAGTTGCTGGTGAGTGAACTTACTTGAGTCATCACAAGTAACTGGCATTGCTGGGACCCATCAGATCGGGCAGCCTGTCCTGTGGAGTACAGTGGGATTTGGGAGCATTTAACTGACTTTGAATTGCACCAGTTAACTCTATGGATTGTGCATGCATGGATTTTCCTCACTTTCCCCAGTGACATGAGAGGAGAGTCTTTCTCCCCATAGGCAGCTATGGAAACCCAGAAGCAATTAACTGTTGCTCATGTACCCCAATTCCCCAAGCAGTGAGGAGTGTGAACATTATCTAAGGTTCTGATTTCCTTGGAATGAGGCACTGGGGGCTTATGATGTTTTTGTGATATATGGTTTATACACACAGACACACACAGAGAGAGAGAGAGAGAGAGAGGAGAGAGAGAGAGGAGAGAGAGAGAGAGAGAGGTTGAATGTAGCTTGATGTTTACAGCATTAACACATTTCAGCTTCCCCCATTAGGTTTCTAGGGGAGGAACCTGAATCTAAAGATGCCTTCATATCTTCAACTAAGCTCCCACAAATCCAGAATGATCTTGTCTTACTATGTTTGCCTCAAAAACTAATCTTGCAGCTTCTTCACTAAATGTCATATTCTGCAAGGAGAGGAGAAGCTGAGCTCTGTTTTCAAAAAGTCTCTTTCCTTCCAGAAGGGTCTAAATATAGAGAGAAATCTCTTAAATGAAAGGACAGTTACTTGGCCACTATTTTACTTGACAAAAGCAGACCTTGGGCGGGTGATGCCTGGGGTTGCCAACCTGCTGTGTGCTCATCAGATGTTATGGACTACAACTCCTATAAGCATAAGCCGTTATGACCAAAGGGGCAGAAATGATGGGAATTTTAGTCCAAAACATCTGGAGGGCACCACATTGCTTCTCCTAAGCATCCCTTCTATTTGTCCAGACCCCAACCTTACAGCCATAGCATCACTGAGCTGGAAGACACGTTGAGGTCAAATTCCCACTTTATTTCAGAACAATAGTCTGTGGATGTCTCTGCATTTTTGTGAACCGCCCAGAGAGCTCCGGCTATTGGGCGGTATAGAAATGTAATAAATAAATAAATAAATAAATAAAGCAAAAACCCCACATCTACCAGGGCTTTCTGCTTTTGTGTTCTTTGCAGTATTAGAATGGGCTTCTTTATATGCCAGATGCATGGTTTGAATCAAGGAGTGCCTTCCTTCCTCCCTGGCATGTCTGCAAAGGAGTGGGGAGTCTTCTCTTCATCACTTAACTTGTGCAGCTCCCAGGAAAATCAACACTTACATTTGAGTAGACATAAGATTGGGCTGGAAGTCCACAACCCTTGGCACATTTATTTGGGGGTAAGCTCCACTGAACTTACAAGGGTGCTCTTGGTGGGGTGGGGGATCAGATCTGTCCCCCTTTGTTGCAGGGAGGCATTTTATCCTTTTCTCCCTCTGATCAGAGACACAGAAAGTCCTTCCTCAGCAAGTTCATAGCACAATGCCAGCTTTACACACTGCCGATTTCATGCCATTAATGGTTTATTCCAGCTTATCTCTAATCTTTTGGAAGTGGGATAGGTGGGGAAGGAAGGGCAGGAGATGTCCTGGCTGCTGATGACATCATGTAATTGACCCACAAACTTCCATGACTGGCCAGTCCTGACCATGCTATAAATTGCTTGTTTAGAGAAGCTCTGTATCAGGGCTTCACAACCTGTCATTCGCCTGATGTTTTGGCCTACAATTCCCATCATCCCTCATCATTGGCTATGCTGGCTAGGGCTGATGGGAGTTGTAGGCCAAAGCATCTGGAGGGCTACAAATTGCTCACCCCTGATCTTCACATTCCTTTTTCCACAATTTCAGACGTCATCAAAGTGTGATGCCATTTCTGCCCGTAGAACTGTCTTTCTACCAGGAAAGATTATGGCTTTGAGTAGGATAAAAGACAAACCATTCTACCAGTAAAAGTTGTTTCTTAGAATTTCTGCCTTTCAAACCAGCTTCAACATTTCTAGATCAGTCAACTACTACACAAAAGACTCATTTAACATCAGATCTGATTCCCCCACCTTTTTTTGAGAAAAATAATAATACCGCATATAGTTGCTAATAAAGCCAGATTGATTTTAAATTCTTCATAAACTGGTGAAGGCAGAGCGGGGGTAGACCTGAAGGTTAACACAGCAAGGCTTGGAAGAAGGAGTGTGGGGGAGAACCATGTTTAGTTTGTTCAGAGAAGCAATAAATAAATGTCATTGTATGTCTATGGTTAATATTCAAAGCCTTATAATCACGGTTGGCCCACGGCATTTTGCTGCCTGAAGTGAAAGATGGTGCCCTGTCCCATTCCATGTATGAAAGCTAACTGGACTGGTAGTTGAACCTTTCTTCAGCACTGGCAATGGGACAGCATCACCCAACACACCAGAAGGAAGCAGGCTAGTTTAGGGGGTGCACTAGAAGAGGCCAGGGGGCCTACATCACCTTGCTGCCACCTCCCAGCATCTGTTGTGTGGGTCAACTGCCTCAATCTGCCTTATGATAGGGCTGGCCCTGCTTATAACCCAAAGGACTGCTGAAAATGGAAATTCTTCAAGAGGAATTCCTCACTTACAGGTCCAAGGCTACCTGAACTTTGATGCCTGGTATGGACAAAGTGTTAATTCAAAATTCAAATTTTCAGGGATGGAAGGATGGGAATTGTTATCATCTAGTACATTAATTGCAGCTGGAGAAGTCACTTGAGCTTGCTCTTTGGGTAATATTTTTAGTAGCACCTAATGACTCACTCCCAGATCCTGTTCTTATCATTCATCCTCAAAACAGACATCTTGGCTACTGACCTATGACCATGCCTGACTTTGGTAATTGGCCTCAATCCTGTGACAAGTCACAGCTATACAACTGGGGATTACCTGTGAACCAGCTGATGCTAGAGTCACATCATGAAAAAGTACCCCATTAGTTTCACCGTGTCCACAGTAGAGGATAAAATACATCCAGAGCATCTGCATACATTATTTTGAAAAGGTTAGCCTCACAAGGCATCATACAATAGTTAAAAACATAATAACAAACAATAGATACCCAGTAAATAATTGAAAACTGGCACAACATAAAATGCCAATAAGCACACTACAATAAAAATACAAAGTTAAAACAGGACCTGAAACCACCCGTAGGTACTAAAGTAATAGATCTAAAATAATTATGCCTGGGATTGGCCTGGGACCAAGAAGATAATAATGTGAGCATCGGACTTGTTTCCCCAGTAAAATGTTCCAGGGTTAGGGGGCCACCACTAAAAATGCCTTCTGTCTCGTCTTGAGCCTCAGAATGATGGGGTGTTTGAAGAATGACTTCCAAGGATGACTTAGAAGCATTTCCCACCAACCTAGCATCCTCCAGATGTGTTGGACTAAAACCCACATCAATAGCCATGCTGTCTGGGGATGATGGGGTTGTAGTCTAACACATCTGAAGGGAAGGTTGTTTTAAACCCAGGGTACATACTGGAGGACGCATTCCATCAGGTACCAAGGACCAAAGCCAAACATTAAATCCCACATTAGAGCTTCCAAAGGAAGAAGAATTGAAATGGGATACATTGTCAAGGTTGACTGCTGCATATGGTTTGTTACTGTTATGGCCTCTGTCCTTCTAGCTGCAGAGTCTTTTCTTCTTCCTGTTCCACTCCCCCCCCCCCCAGTGAAAATTGTAAGAAATGTAATGTAATAGAATAAATACTAAATAAATCAGTTTCAATAGTTCATTCAAAGTTCTTTAATGCCGGTACAGGGCTTCACAGGCCATTCCCATATAATGACCTTGAGTCAGCAGGCATAGCCTGCTGCAGTCACAGCCTGCTGCAGTCACCCAGAACAATTAACATTGAAAAGAGTTTTGCTGTCGCCTTCAGTGGGAGGAAAGTTCCACTCTATTTTGTCTAGAGCTCAGTGAAGATCCAGAGTTCTTAATAACACATGCTGGGAAAAGCTTTTTACACGTTTAAAGGAATGTCAGCCCAAAATAGGCTTCTTGTGACATGCATCACAGCCCTAATGAGAGAGGACATTTACGACAGCAGTCACAAAGCAAAACTTCTAACATAGTCCAAACCATCCCAAAGGGTCCTGCAATGTTCCCGGCTGCATGCTACCAAGAGGAGTATCGTGAAAGTCTCACAGAAAAACCAGGGAGCAGAGATGAGAAAAATCTTATAATAAGTCATCAAGCACAAATCCCCAACCAGAATCATAGAATAGCAGAGTTGGAAGGGGCCTACAAGGCCATCGAGTCCAACCCCCTGCTCAATGCAGGAATCCACCCTAAAGCCATTGAACCCTAAACCCATTGAACCCTAAATCCATTAAACCCTAAATCCATTGAAGCAGCATTAGGTCCTACATAATGCTATTGATCAACAATGTGGACCTATATCCCCAGGGCTGGACAGCACTCTTGAGCATAGAAGAAGTGCAGTCTGAGTAGAAGTCCCCTTTCCTCAGCAAGAAATTACTCTGGGAGTCTTCTTTTTTAATATATATATACATGAATTTCTATATATCAATAACAATGAATACATATGTAGTGTGTGTGTGTGTGTGTGTGTGTGTGTGTGTGTGTGCACGCGCGCGTGCGCATGCATGCGTGTTTGTATGCATGAATACAACTTTCTAGCAATAATACTAATTTCAGAAAGTGGTACAGGTAGGTTATTACTCTATTTTATCCCCCATGCTGTTCAATATCACATGATTTTAGTTTGGTAGTTATTTCATACATTTTTAGCTGTATATATTTATTTTTAATGGAATTGTTTTAATGTGGGTTGAGGGTTTTAATGGAATTGTTTTATATGTTATTGTAAAGCGCCTCGATGCCAGAAATGGTGAGGCGGCGCTATAAAAATGCTTTAAATAAATAATAAATAATATATTTATTGTTTAACATGGCTGTGATTTTAACTGTACACTGCCCTGAGATCCTAGTCATATAGGGAAGGATACAAATGTTTTAATAAATAAATAAAATAAATGAAATTGCTAGAGGAGGTTATCCAAAGAAATGGACTGTGGTGTCACCAATATGCCATCAAAATAGAAGCAGTTACAGCAATCTTAAGGGGAAACTGGGGTGGCACCTTGGGCAGCCTTAAGAACAGATACAGGGGAACAGGCCAAGTGGGGATTCCTAGCAGAGCACCCCCAAGGTTTAGGGCAATCCATTGAATCCATTGTGAACCGCCCAGGGAGCTTTGGCTGTTGGGCGGTATAAAAATGCAATAAATAAATAAATAAATAAATCCTGGGGACACCCTTGCTGCGGGGGTGTGTGATCTACATCCTGTTTCTCCACTTGCCAACAGAGCAAGCCTTTCAAAGCACAGCAGCCAAGGCAAGTCCCTCTAATTTTGGATACTTGCAGTTGTGGATATGCTCAACTGCGAATAATAAAAAAGAAATTAAAAATTACAAGAAAGAAATGTAGGGACGATTAGAGGGGGGGTGCTTGGCAGGAGCCAGAGTGGGCCAGTGGCCACCCTTCAAAGTACCGCTTGCACACTGTAGGGGAGCTGCCGCTGCCAAGGGGAAAAGGGCACTGTGACGAAATGGTATTTTATTTTGCTTTTTGCATGTATATTTTTGAATGTTTCATTGAGGGCTTGATTTGCTTTTAGTTTAGTTTAGTTTTCCCTGGAAGGTGGAGGGAGGTATATAAATTTTAATAACCTTAAATATAAGTTGTATTTAAATATCTTTTCCTTTATAAATAAAGTTTTCAATGGTGTTTTGTTATTTTAACCAAGCTTTCTTAGTCTTAGTTGTTGCCGTAGATTGGTGATATACGCCCATGCTTACACACAAAAATAAATAAAAAGGAGGTTTAAAGTTCCCTCTTGAAGAAGAACAAGAAGGAGGAGGAGGAGGAGGAGGAGGAGTTGGAGGTGGCAGTGAAAGAGAAGTTGAGCATAGTGTCACCAAGGGTAGTGACGCCACAGGCACAAATAAATGGCTCCAACCACAATCCCAGTTGGACCAGGGCTGAGGGCTTGGCGGCAGAAAAGCCAGGTTCTGCCGCTAAGTCCCCTGGCATGCCAGGTGGAGCCAGCTGGAGGACCGAGGGGGAAGAGAGGGGAAAACAACCAAAGCATTGTGGATGGTGCACCCAATCATCTGCCAGACGCACCAACCGCACACTGTGGGTTGTTTGCAAAACAGCCCACAGGGTGGGGCTAGTCACTTATGATGGGTTCGTGTGTTGTGCGAACATGCCCTATGAGTCTGAAGGGAGGGTCTGAGTCTACCAGAGAACCTTGGCAGAACCTTGGCCAGATCTACACCAAGCAGGATATGCCACTTCGAAAATGGTATGAAAGCTGTATATGGAGTGTGTCCTGGGCCCCAACAGTTGTCATTACTGATATAAACCTTTTTAAAGCAGTAGTGTAAATCCTGCCCTTGACCTACCTTGCTTCATGGTTTTTACTTGTGCCTCTATCCTTCCCCCCCCCCCCACTGCCCCACCCATAGTCACATCCCTTCCCACCAGACACACTTAAGTGTTTTACAAATTGCAGGCATATTGCCCATTCATAACATAAACCAGCCTTCCACAACTTGGTACCCTCCAGATGAGTTTGACTATGATTCCCATCATCCTCAGTCAAGCATTACCAAGTAGCAGAATGGTAAGATCTTTCAGCTGAAAATCTCTCTCTTGATGGCAGACGTGTGATAGCACATATTGACCCTTTTGCTGGAGCTGCGAGGGAGAGCTGATGATTTCCTGCAGTTGTTGACCGCCTGGATCTCATTGACTGCCACAAGCATGACACATCCTGTTTGGCAGCCATCTAAAAATAAAACAAAGCTCAGTTCCCCGTCACCTAACCCCTTATGCACACTCACTGGGAAAACAGCAGCTAAGGACCATGCTTCTATGTATTGTGTGGTGACACAAATCAGTCTGCATTGTTGCTTGCTTGTTTTCTGTCTTCCTTCATAGGAAGCAGGGCTGGTGCCAAGGTAGGCATGATTGGGCGCCTGCCAAGGGCCCACTCGCTAGCAGGGGCCTCCTGACAAAAGCCCATGGACTTGCTCCTGCTCTTCATTATTGCAACCTCCTAGTTCACCTCTCTCTCGCTCTGGTCCAGACAATGGTAGCGGTGAGGAGGAGCAGTAGATGGTCCTGCTTTCTGGCTCACTGGATCCCTATCTGACAAGTAAGCAAGTGGGAGCAATGATGGGAGAGAAGAGGAGGAGGAGGAGGAGGGTGAGGAGGAACAATAGTAGCTGGTAACAATGGTGGTAAGAAGGTAGACTCACTGAGAGAGGGGGCCCATGGAGAGGGCCTTGCCCAAAGGACCTCAAAAACCTAAGGCCGGCACTCATAGGAAGCTGCCTTATACTGAGTCAGACCATTGGTCCATCTAACCTCAGGATTGTCTGCACTGACTGGCAGTAATGGCTCTCTGGGGTTTCAGATGGGGTATTTCCCAGCCCTCCTGGATGATGCCAGAAATTGAACCTGGGACCTTCTGTATACAAAACATGGTGCTCTCCCACAGAGCTACAAGCCTTTCTCTTCCTGCTGGAGAGGAAAGGGACAAGGTTGGTAGTTCTTATCCACAGTGCATGGAATTGGGCAGCATCCATTAAATATGCCTTGAGTAGAGGGGATGAACTAAATGACCTCCAAGGTCCCTTTAATTTTCTATGATTTGATGTCACTTATTATTATTATTATTATTATTATTATTATTATTATTACTCTTTTCTCACTTGTGATGGTTTTTCTAGATGGACATGACTTTGCCAAGTCATGCTGTCTTTTACTGATTCAGGAATTTCCTGACTGCTTTCTGGATGTTGGTATAAATGTATTTTGGTAAGCCCAGTTTCTGACAGTTTTCTGATTAGTTTTTTGATGCGATACCAGTGACTGATGGTATAGTTGTGACCTTTTCCTGTTGCCATCTTTTTAAAACCCACATATTTTACCTCATTTTATTGAATCCCCAGTCTGTTCTTTGTTCAAATTTCTGACCTTCCTCCCTTGAAATGTGCTGTACTTTATGGACAAGGCCATAGCCATGGGTTGAGTTGCTCAGGTGCCTGCCACTCTCAGAGTTATTTAAGGCTCCTTCTTGAATTTCCAGTTTTCATTCAAATGAAACCAAAGAAAGGAAAGTCTGCAGTCCTTTTATTTGTGACGTCAAGGGATGTATGGAAATCCTGCAGGAAATATTCTGACCACTGGCTCATTAGGAAGTAAATTTGCTGCCAGCTTCCACTGTTTTCTGTCCAGTCAGAGCAAAGGTACCAGGAATTGGAGGCTGGTGGCTCCAATGACAGCAGAGTGGTGAATCTGCTCTGTGTTTCAATCAGAACCAGCCAGAGTTCTACAGGAGCTATCCATGGCACACACCTTGGATTTGCTGCCCTGCTGTTATCAGAGCTACTAGCCTCCACTGGTAACAAGCACACATCCCTTATTTTTAAATGCTATAGATTTTATAAAATTGAGCTTGCCTCGTTGTGTATCTCTACTTCTTTACAAGTGCATCATTTTATTTATTATTGCATTTATATCCTGCCTTTTTTCCTCCAAGGAACTCAAGGCAGGGTACATAATCCTCCTCCTCTCCATTTTATCCTCACAACAACAACCCTGTGAGGTAGGTTGGGCTGAGAGTCCGTGACTGGCCCAAAATCACCCAAAGCTTCCATGGCTGATTGGGGACTAGAACCCAGATCTCTCGACTCCGAGTCCAACACTTTAGCCACTACACCACACTGGCTCTCATTGGTACTACCTCTCATCCCAGAAGGTGTGAACCTTAGAAAGTAAAGCTGGAACTGTTCCTAAAGGTATGAGGAGGAGATGATGATGATGATGATGATGATGATGATGATGATGATGGGTTTCAGAAAGAAAACCTCATTCCACAGGGAGTGGGCAGGGAAGTGGCAATAATCAAACTACTTTGCTCCAGACGCCAGAAATGGCTGAAAACAAAAAATGCCAACGCTCTCTGCCTCAGAGAATCTTTGAACTGCTGACTCACCTAAACTTAATTGGATTCCTCTGTCTTTCTTTGACCAATTTTAAGACCCAAAGGGGGCTCTTAATGAATCAGAATCTTCATTAATGGAAGCTTCCTGTACACCTATGTCTTTTGTAGGCCCACTTCTGCCTTCTTAATGAAATGGCTTTTTTTAACGTACTGGAAAACTGCCGTTCTATGACTTTTCATTTCAATTAGATCTGTCACACACATCAATGTTGATAATAATAATAATAATAATAATAATAATAATAATAATAATACCCCCAAGAAGTGCCAACTGAGCTGCACTCATACAGCTTTCATGACTTCAATGTGGTAGCTGTAACTGTATTCCACAGATTTACCATTTGCTTCTTGGCTTGTGTTTCACAGAGTTCCATTTTCTATCCCAGCCTTCCCTGTTGCCTTCCAGATATATCAGGAGGGAAGAGGACAGCAAGCACTGGAGCAGGAATGGGGCCTCTTGCTCTCGCTCTTGCCATCCTGTTCTTCCTGGGAGGCAAGAAGTGCAGCCTCCCTGCAGTAGGCCTTGGGCTCTTGGCTTGTGGAAAAAGCCAGAGCCTGCTGGCTTTCAGCTTTCCAGTTCCGAGGCAAATGTCAGGTGGAGCTGAATGTTCTGTCTTGCAGGCAGTGGTGTAGGGGCTCACAGGATCAATGTCCCAGGATTTTTTTTAATAGCAATGACAATGACATGATCTGCCACCCCAATCTTCTCAGGTTTCCCATTTCCTCTGAGTGTAATGCAGCCAGTGGTATTTGGGGCTAGCTTGAACTTGGATAGATAATTAAGATCCATTAGCTTATACACACATACTACACAGAGAGATGGCTCAACACAACTGCCTGCATTTTTGGACTCTCCTTGGTGGCATGCATATAGGGAAGGCCATCATGAGTGCCTGCACTTCAAAAATTTCCACCACACCACTACTGGCAGCTGCTCCTTCTCTGGCCAATGGAAAGGACCATGTTGGTCTCCACCTTGCAAGGATCTTCATCTTGGGAAGGAGGCAGTCCAGCCTCTCTGCAGCCCTTGGTATTAATATTAACATATATGGATGCAATTACAGGCTTTAAATTTTAATTAAATCTTTTTGAACTAGGAAAAGAAAGAAGGTTGGGTTGGGGTTTGTTTTTTAATTATGTGGTTTGGGGGTAGCTGAGATTTCTTTTTGGCTTGACTATGACAGGCAGCAATTTTTAAAAGTCTTCGCTTAGCAATCAATAGATCTACTTGTGGATCAGAATTATGTAAGCATATTTGCCATACTGGTGGGCTGTTAGCACTGAGTTAGAGACAATCACTTCTACTGAGTCAAAAGAGTAAATGTGAACAGTGTGTAGGATGAAGTGCTATAGAAAGTACAGTATTGATTTTGACTGAACTAAGTAACACAGCTGAAAGGGTGCAAATCTCTGAGCATTAATGAAACAAAAAAGCACTTCCTGCATTTCTAAGATTGCTAATGAAATAGTCTGTAATTTTCTGCAGTGCATTAATGAAGAGAGTTGGAAAATGGCACTTTTCCTCTTAATGTCTTGGGTCTGCATTAATAACAGCTGTTCTCATTTGGTTACCACCATTCTCAGGCTAGGATGAAGGCAAAGTGACTTGCCAAGACATCTTCCTCAAGAGAGACTTCTGAGAAAACTTTCAGCTGCCAGGAGGTCTTATGTAAGAGCTGCAGGTTTTTCCCAAACCGCTGTGAAATGAAACATATTCAGTGTTGTTTAGTATTAATCCAGGGTGTCTGGACCCTTTCCTTCCACTTCTATTCTTTGCTTTATTTTTCTTTCCTGGTCTGGCAAATTATGAACTGCATTTTAAGACCATGTTTGCTTGATTAGTACTACTTAGAATCTGCATTTGTTGACTTTGCTCAAAGACCTTGCTCCTTTCCTTATTATGGATGCCGCTGTTGGTTGGGTGTGCAATGACTGCTTAGCAGTGGAGGCTGCCGGCTCCGATTTTGATGGGGCTGTGAATCCACTCTGGGTTTCAGTCAGAACCAACCAGAATCCAAAAAGAGCTATCCAAGGTTCTGAACTTATTTGGGGGATAGGGTTAAGCACCATGGACATCCTTTAGAGTCCTAGCTGGTTCTGCCTGAAACCCAGAATGGATTTACAGCCTCACCAAAATTGGGCCCACCAGTCTCTGCTGCTGCTTATTTACCTATATTTCTATTCTTTGTACAGCAGCCCCAAACAGTGGTGGCCTGACCCTCTTTTGAACTATAAGACTTCACATGTCATGCATGGTTAAAATTAAGGACTCAGATGTTTTTAGGGGACTGTTCAGGCATCACTCTAAGCCACAATACTTAAGGGTTTCATCCAACTAGGCTTATCTTGTTATATGCGGGGAGAAAACTGCTCCCTCGCCAGTTAACCATCCCACTCTCCGTAGTTCCCCTAAACACCTCCCTCCTTGCACATGTGAATGGAGCCACAGTCTTACAAGGCAGCACTGATGTCTCAATACAACATTCCAGTTTTCTTGCAGTCCAGTGACGAGTTACACATTTTTTGTGGCATTTCATTTCATGTGACCTTTTACAAGTCATAATGTTTCACTTCCCAATATTGTAGATATACCGTAGGTTTATTAGGGCTAAATAAAGTTATTTAGACTGCAGTGCAAAACACATTTACCAGGGAGTAAGTGCCTTTGAACACAGTGAGGTTTACTTCCAAGGAAACTTGGATAGGATTGCACTGTTAGTTTATTAACTACCTTTAAGTATATATGCATATAGAAATTTAACCCATCTTTAAATCACTGAGGAATCCCTGCAGGGATCCTAATACAATCTCTACAATAGCCCAGTGTACACTTACACAGAACTATGTACTTTGTGAATACTGCCAATGTATTTCTACCTTTTGCTATCCATCTTTTCGCTAGTTATGCACCCAGAATGAGACTGTGAGAGATTTTGTCGAAAGCATTTTTGGAAATCCAAGCAGACAATGGCCATGGCTAGACCAGGCCTATATCCCGGGATCATCCCTGTGCATACAAATGACACACAGGGGATCCCGGAAGCAGGCAGGGATGACCCTTCTATTTGCCTGAGATAATCCTTAGGTCTAGCTAAGGCCTATGTCCACCAAATGAACATAAGGACATAATAAGTGCCATGCTGGATCAAGGGTCCATCTGGTCCAGCACTCTGTTCACACAGTGGCCAACCAGCCTTTAGCTAGGGACCAACAAGGCAGGACATGGTGCAACAGCACCCTCCCACCCATGTTCCCCAGCAACTGGTGCACGCTGGCTTACTGCCTCGAATACTGGAGACAGTACACAACCATCAGGGCTAGTAGCCATTAGTGAGTTCCATAATTTAACTATGTGCTGTGTGAAGATGTACTTCCTTTGATTTATCCTGGATCTCCCACCAAAGCTTCATGGGATGACCCCTGGTTCTAGTATTTTGAGAGAGGGAGAAAAATGTCTCCCTATCCACTTGCCTCTATCACTGTTGAGCCCCAAAAGAGGCCTGTTAGGGAATTGTGTTTTAATGTATATCATAATGTCTTTAATTGTCTTGTAACCCTCTTAGAAATATCTTGAAATATGGTCAGTGGGATATAAATTTACTAAATGAATGAATGTCATGCCTCCCTGCTAAACAGCTGTCTGACAAGGCTACATGCATGCAGACCCAGGAGCTATATGGCTCAGGGCCAAGGAACACAGGAAAAACTCTTAAGTCAAAAAAGTCTCTTTCCATGACAACATCCATCTCACCCCTTCTCCCATCATTACTTAAGAAGCACAACATGTAGAAATCTCCCACTTTGGCTCTGATTAGAAATTACATGGAAGAGTCTTATTTGGGGGGAGAAAAAGAAGAGAGAAATATATGGGTTGCAAAACAAAACACTTAATTAAGGCACACTGTTTCCAATTACGTACATCAGGATGAGCTCATTATAATTAATGTCATTTTCAATACTCCAGCTAGAAATGGCAAAACAAAGTCATCATCAGGTTTCTGTCATGCAGCTGTTCAAAGTCCTGATCACTGTTTTCACTTTGAAGCACCTGTGCAGGCTGCTAGGTGATGTCATAAAAGGTGCTGTTTCTCAGTCTCTGAGTTAGAACCATAATGGGACAGTGCTGATATTCTGTGCAATGTTCTGTGCTGAAGCTCTCTGGGCAGTTTACAAAGATTAAAACACTGAACATTAAAAACCGATATACAAAATTTAAAAGCATAAAAAGCATAAAACTGATTAGATACAATATCCATTTAAAACAGCTATTCTGGGACAGTTAAAAACTCAACATATGCTGTTAAATGCCTGGGAGAAGAAAAAAGTCTTGCCCTGGCACCAAAAAGATAACAATGTTTGTGCCAGGCGAGCCTCATCAGGGAGATCATTCTGTAATTGGGGGGCCACTACTGAAATGGCCCTCTCCCTTGTTGCCATCCTCTAAGCTTCCCTTGGAGTAGGCACCTGGAGGAGGATCTTAGATGCTGAGCGTAGTGTATGGGTTCATGTCAGGAGAGGTGTTCTGTCAGGTATTGTGGTTGTAAGCAAGAGCACTGAGGGGTTTCAGAAAGGGGCAAACAAAATCAGCAATCCCCTATGGGGAATTGTTACAACGTTTGGGGCTCTTTAGCTTAGGAAAGAGATTGATAAAAATTATGCATGATGTGGAGAAAGGGGGAAGGTTTTCTCCCTCTCTCATAATGCTAAGACTTGGGATTATCCAATGAAGCTGAATGGTGGGAGATTCAGGACAGATAAATGGAGGTACTTCTTCACACAGTTAAACTACAGAATTCAGTACCGCCAGATGTAGTGATAGACAGCTTTAAAGGGTTAGACAAATTCATGGTGGACAATGCCATCTATGGCTACACGTCCAGTAGCAGAAGCAGGATGCCTTGAAAACCAGTTGCTGGGGAACACAAGCTGGAGGTTGTTATTGCACTCATGCTCCTACTTGTGAGATTTCTGTAGCCATCTGGTTGGCCACTGTGGAGACAGAAAGCTGCCCTAGATAGGCCGTTGTTCTAATCCACAGTGCTCTTATGTTCTTATTCAACTATACTTAAACTTGCTGGAAAACATTTTGTTGAAACATCTATCAATCACCTCATCAAATTTCCCTGAAGGACAACTGGAACACCTCTACTGGTCTTCCCTTGGAACCTGTGCAAGCCCATATGAGTGTTGATTGTGTTCAATGGTGCACTTTTAGTTCATACAGGGAACCCTAGATCTCTCACCACACACACAGGCTGCAGCACCATTCCCCAACCCAGTCCTCTTCATATGTGTTGGACCACAGCTCCCATCATCCATAGATGGTTAACTGTGGATAATGGGAGATGTAATTCAACATGCTTGATTGGGGTTCTCTGGCAGAGAGGCAGTAATTCCTGGGTAGACTGTCTGAAAGCAGTCCCCTGAAATTACCCGGCATCCAGAGAATTTGTTTTATAGGCATCTCAGAAATATAATACATAGACAAATAGACAGAAGGTTTGAAAGCTGTTGAAGGGCACAATACACTATTTGTATGCTCAGTGCAGAACTAGCTGAGCCTAGATGGGGGGGAAATTCCTTGGACAGTTCCGATAATTATTGCTAAAACAAAGGAATGGAAATATCTCAAAATATTGCAGCTTCTAGACTGCAGCCTAGTTCTATCCCATGGATTTCAGCAGCTGTGCGGAGAGGTATGAGAATGCCTCTGGCCTTTTTCCAAACCAGGTCTTGGGATAGTTTAGATTGGATCATGAGCTACCCTTGGATTTCTGATCTGACTTGATTCTAGTCAGGGATTTGATGGCTGTGATTCAGTGCTTGATTGACAATACTGTGGGCTAATAACTCACTTTGGATATTGTATTATCCTAGGTTGCCCCCTTCAGGAACTACTAAGAGTCACAATTAGACCACATGCTTTGCATGGAGAAGATCTCAGGTTCAATTCCCAGTATCTCCAGGTAGAGCTAGGAAAGAATCGTGGCTGAAACCCTGGAGAGCTGCTGCCAGTCAGTGCCAACAGTACTGGGCTAGATGGACCGAGGGTCTGACTCAGCACAAGGTAGCCTTCTATGTTCCTCAGTATAAGGCCTCTTCTTGTGTTCCTATGCCCCCTCCTACTGTTTTACAGCCCCATGCCACCAGAAGGAGTACAAACAGCAAGCTAAACCATTCTCCGTAGACATATCTGGGGTTGCACTTACCACTATAGCCTCAGATACTCTAAATTCCTGCAGCCTATAGAGAGCCTATAGAAAGCAAGGATTATGGGGAAATTTCAGTGACAGTTTGAAACTGTAAATAAAAATAGGTCACTGTGGCGTTACACCCCACAAGTCAGTTCCCAAATGTATGTCTGCAGTTTGTAAGTCTGTGGTTTTTAGAATGTTGGCCTGAGTGGGCGGAGTTAGAATGTCTTGGGAAGGGGGAGGAGTGATATGTAAGGGAATGACTGAGGGGATTGAGGGGACTTGTTAGGTCCTCTTAGAGTCTTTAGTGCTCTCTGTGTTTAGAGTACTAAAGTTCTGGGAAATTTGAGGGTCAGTGTAGAGAGTGGTGTCTTTGGAGTGTGGTGTGCACATAGTTGATGTATATTAATCAATACTGATAATAAAGAAAGTTCAAGAGTGATTGTGTGAGAAAAAGGAAAGCGCGTATGTGAATCAGTGAAAGGATTGTATGAAAGGTTTCAAAAAGGTTTTTAAATGGTTTATTTGAAACAAAGCTTGTGTACTTTTGAAAATAAATTATGATTGTTTTGTTTTTAAAGTCCCACAAAAATCCCACGTGTCTGTTTGGCATTTATCATCTAAAGTTTACTCATTTAACACCCACTCTGACAATCATTCACCTCAGCACATATAACTCACAGTGTTTTATTTTATATATTAAAATCCTTCTCCATTTAAACCCCTTTCTCCACATAGTTTGGAGGAGGATGGGTTTTATCCCTTGCGGTGGTGCTTGGCTTGAGCAGGGAGTAGCTGTGGCCAGGTCTGTTGTTCAGAGCCTGTGTCGTGGCAGTCACCATTTACATGTATTTATTTTCTTACTTACACAAACCACTCTATATCTAAAAGGATTCCTGAGTGGTGAACAATAAAAGGGGGAAAGAATAAAAATCAAAATATGGACGAATAATAAAATGCATTAAAGTCAAACTATCGCAATAAAGCTGTGGCTGGTTATTCAGCAAAGGTTATTTAAATGAAAAATGTCTTTAGCAGATGCTGAAAACAAAACAATGGCAGGAACTACACTACTGCTTTATAGCAGTATTGAAGTGCACTGGCAATTGTTGGGGGCCATGACACATCTACACCAAGCAGGATATAACACTATGAAAGCGGTACATGGAATGTGTCAATGGGCCCCAACAGTTGTCAGTGCACTTTGACAGCACTATAAAGCAGTAGATCCTGCCTCCATATACCACTTTCATAGTGTTATATACTGCTTGGTGTAGATCTGGTCACTGTTGTTGCCTGCCTGCCATCAGCTTATAGAGAATTCCACATAGAGGGAGCCAGTACACTGACGGTTCTCCCCAGTGGAGTCCAAATTTCCTTGTGTTACAGAACTTTACTGAGAAGGTCAGCCATGGTGCCTTGTACACGTGTATTTTGTTGGTGTCACTGTAGCACCTTGTCTAAATATGTTATATTGTTCTGTAAGGCTGTAGAGGGCAAGCAGGTGCCAAAAGCACCTCATCTACTTGAAGTTCACAGCCTGAGTTTATGAACTGGGCTTGTTTATTTATTTTAAATTATTTTGGGGCTGCCTTTAAGGGAGGAAACCCTACCATAGCTGATTTACTAGATGATGCCCTCATGTGAGTAAGGAACAACGGAAACGCCAGATAAATGCAGGTGGCTTCCTGGCCACTACCGGCCTGTCTATATGCCCCAGACACCACAACTCATGTTTGGGCTGTCATGCTCCACAGCCATCAAGCGTTTGTTTCGTCTTCGTCGTCTTCATCTTCTTCTAGGCCCCACCACCTTTTTTTAAAAGAACAAGGAACAGAGCAGAATTTAACTCATTCCAACCTTATATTTAGGTTTGGGCTATGAAGCTTCCCTTTTTAAAAGTTGAATTGTGTTTCCTCAGGACCACCAGAGTTTGTTGTAAAGTTGTGCAGGTTAATTACTTCAATGCATGGCCATGTATAATAATTTCTTGCTATTAAACTAGCAAAATGTCCTTTATTGTGATGGACAGGATGCGTGGGAAGGCAGCTCTTACGCTATTTCAGATTCTGTGCTATCACCACTAATGCATAGGCTCAGCATGTCTCTTTACTCACCAGGTTGGCAGTTTTGTTGTTGACTTTTTGGTCTAACAAATCAGGGGGATGGCTACAAGCAGGAAAAGCCCCACAGCGGCTGTGGATCTGCGCCCTGTTGGTTAGACAACACACACGCAACAACCGTTGGGCAAAATGCTGCATTTTGAAAAAGTCAGGGATTTATCTCGACTTTTTCAAAGGGAGCGACATCACTCCAACATCATTCCGATGTGTAACATCACTCCGCAGCCAATCTGGGGCCAACCTAGGGGCGAAGCCTGGTGGAAGGTGACCAGCCATTGGTCGCCTTCCACCAGGAAGAGGGCGGGGCTGGGTCCAGAACCCGGATGGCCACCCAGAATCCCCGTGCTCCATCCTCAGCACTGGAATTACCCAACGCTTCCCCAGGAGAGGGAATGTGCAGGGTTGAAGAGGGAGGCGGCACCAACCCAGCACTGTGAAGACAGCCCACAGGAATTTAGAAACAGGTGGAGCATAGAAAGGGGGGGAGAAAAACATTGGCTGTGTGCTTCACAACTGAAATAATAAGCCCCACACACACCTTAAATTCAGGGTCTAAAATTATCTAGCTGCACTATTGTGGATCTGTGCGGTTGCTTTGAATTGGTGTCCTTCCTCCTCAGTTTTCAGCTAACCTTACCTATTTCCAATGCTGCCTTCAAGATACACGGCTTTTCCACAACTGAATTGTAGCGAATTATAGAAAAGCACAATATACGGTGACATAAAACAGTAAGATCAGAACCTGGGAGTGGTATATATTCCCAGCTAATTGCTTCCAATAAAAGACCATGAACTTGTTTAATACCTGCCTTAGAGAGTTCAAGCTGATACATTTTACAAAGCTGTATTTACTTGTATACTTTTACCTCTGTAAAAGAGGCACTGACACATAAATGGATCTAGAAGCGAATAGCAGGGTTACGTCTCTTGCAGCACAGCAGCACTGAAATCAATGTCTGAATTGAAACCAGTCCAACTCTATTTAATAGCATCATCAAGAAAATGGATTAAGAATGCCAGGTTTTTGATAGGGACCGAAACGACAACCCCCACATATCCAGGACTCAGTCATTGAGCTGCACTTTAAAATACTTCATTTGCATCCTAAAACGAGTTCTCTAGAGACAAAACGTTTGTACAAAATAGTATATATTTGGGTTCTTTGATGCTACTGGTTTGCATGCTTCACAAAAGACACACACACACCATAAATATCTTTATGCCAGACAGCATCATAATGGTCATGAAACTGCTCTTGTGGGTACACCTGTTTTCTCCTCTGGCAATGTTTCCGTTTTGGTTTATGAGCTCAAGATCCAGATACATGGCAAGATAACCGAGAGTAATGAAGCCAACTGGGTAATACCACTGGCCCACTTTCCTGCTTGTATATCAGCTATAACTCAGCACAGCTCATTATGTGCATTCAGCAGCAGCCTTTATTGAGTATCAAAGATTGGATGTTTAATCCAGAGGTGGGCAACACATAGCGCACGTATGTGCGCGCACACACACACACACAGATACACCATGACTGTTTTGTGTCCCCTGCCACTGAATTTGCTGTGGTGGCAGCAAATATTCCAGGGAAACAAGGTTCTATAGTTATATATTATACTTAATACTTCTAAGATTCCCTTTTGATTTATCCATTTTCCCTTACCATAGTCAGACAAGAGACTAGCTGCAATATGTGTTAACCTAACAAGAAGTAAGACCAGTACTTATACACATCCTTTGTTGCTTTGATAACCAGGTTTCCTTGAAGCTGATTCTGCAAAAAGTCCAGGAAGCATTTAATGCACAGCAGCAGGGTGACGATATGAAAAGGAGGACAGGGCTCCTGTATTGTTAACAGTTGCATAGAAAAGGGAATTTCAGCAGGTGTCATTTGAAGTATGCAGAACCTGGTGAAATCCCCTCTTCATCACAATAGTTAAAACTGCAAGAGTCCTGCCCTTTTTGTATCTGGTCATGCTAGGCTGGGCTCCTGCAGCTTCTCATTACATCATGTTACATACTGGGCAGGTATTCAAAAGCCTAAGTCACACTGGAGTAGTGTGAAAGGGAACTAATCAGCCCTTTCTATTGTTAAGAATTGGACAATCATCATATGCTATTTTATTAGTACATGCCTGAAGATTAGGAACAGAGTTGTTTTATGAAATCCATTGGGACGCCTACCAAGCCAGCCAAAACTAGGTCCAACGTAGCTCCGATATCAATGGGGCATTAAATCTGCTTTGGGTTTCAGTCAGAACTGTAAGGGAGCTATCTAAGATGCAGAACTATCCAAGGTGGAGTGTTAATACTGTGAATATCCATCTATATTCAACAGAGACATATACACATATATGTGTCAGTTTAACAGCATCTTTCATTCACACATACCATATATTACAAAACACCATAAGCCCTCAGAACCTCATTCCAAGAGAACTGAAACTGTGGGTAAACACTTGCACCCCTGGAGTGCTCATTACTTGGAGAACTGGAGTGCACATAACAATATTTATATTAACATGACAATTATGTGAAATAGAGATAACAGCTTCAAGAAAAGGTGTGTTTTTACTCTACCCTGTGCCTGTTTGGTGCATTCTCTTCCCCCTCCTATTGTTTTATTATGATTTTATTAGAATGTAAGCCTATGCGGCAGGGTTTTGCTATTTTACTGTTTTACTCTGTACAGCACCATGTACATTGATGGCGCTATATAAATAAATAATAATAATAAGTGTGTGCAGGAGCTGGGTGGTCGATTTTCAGCCAAAGATATTCAAGTATAGAGTAGACCAGGCTTCCTTGTTCTGGAACTGAGCATTGGTTTTGAAGAACTTTCTTCAATGAAGCCCTGTTCAAATTAGGATGACTATATGAAGAGGAGGACAGGGATCCTGTATTTTTAGCTTTTTATTCTTTTTATTGTGAATTTCATAGAATCATAGAACAGTAGAGTTGGAAGGGGCCTATAAGACCATCCTGTCCAACCAAACTGAACAGAATAGAGTGACCAGATACAAAAGAGGCCAGGGCTCCCCCTGCATCAACTATTGTGAAGAGGGAATTTCACCAGGTGCTGCATGCTTAGAAATGACAGCTGCTGAAATTTTCTTTTCTATACAACTGTTAACGATACAGAAGCCCTGTCCTCCTTTTCATATGGTCACCCTACTGCTGTGCTCTAAATGCAGCAAATGGTAGCTTCTTCTACGCTTATAGCACAAAAACGGCTTCCAGCTCTTCTTTCAAGGATTTTCAAGAGAAACTAACAAAAATCCCACAGCTTTGAAGGAAGCTCACCAGCCTCCTGGAGAGGAAGAGAACCTCCCACAAAAAAGTGCCTGTTTAAACTCTGCAAGTAATGTTTTCAAACTAAAAAGGGTGAGTTCATCTCACAAGCCTCGTCTCAACCCCAAGCAGAGACAGGGAGCTGGGATTTAATGACATGACTTCCTGCACCTGCTACCCGTTCAGAGGGAAGGAGACCGATCGCTGATGTGCTGTAACTGGAGGAGGCAGAAGCGATCAGTTTTGATTTATCAAATCTCTGGGTAAAAATCAAGGTAATGGGAGATGATGTGGAGATTAAAGCTTCCCAAAATAACAAATCAAAACAAAAATCACTGCAAAGTGTGGACTGGGTACCACAGAACCAATTTTGTCTGGTATGTTTTACTGCCACCTACTGGATGGAGCTAAAACACCTGAACAGCATATCAATATCAAATCGGATTTTTGCCTTCAAGACATTGTTTTGTGTCATCCCACTAGTCCAAAGCGCAGGCCAGGAACAAGCAGGATCAGTGCAAGTGGCAGTAACTTTTGTTTGCCATTTCTAGCACTATGTCCCCAATGCAGAGGTGGGGGAAGCTGCCATCCATACAAGTCCTTGGTGCATTTCAGGTAACCATGTGTTCTTCTTCACAAAGGCCACTCCCCTGTTGGAAGGCACCCTCTGTTTAAAAGGGATTTAAGGAGCACTCAGACTTACCTAAGGGTTTGTCCCACCCAGTTGCAGGAAGATAGCTTTCGGGCAAACATTCAGAAAAATTCTTAACAGTAAGAACAGTAGGAAAAAGAAAATTAACCAGAAAGTGGCCGATTCTCTGGTGCTGTGGGTTTTCAAGCAGGGTCTAGACCACCTCTGGATTTCCTGCACTGAATACGAGGTTGGACTAGATGGCCAACACCAGAACTGTAAGTACGTGCAGGTTTGCCAGAGGTCTTCTCATATGGAGGCTTTAACCAATACCTTAACTGGATTAGAGTAATAAGAGGTGGCATTTTGCTTTACTGCAATAAAATCAAGACTTCCCTGCAGCTGGCTGGGGGATTCTGGGAGTTGTAGTCCAAGACCACTTGAGAGCATCAGGATGTGAAAGGCTGGTCTAAAAAATAACAATTGGAGAAAGTTTCCAGAGGGGTAGCTATGTTAATTTGTTGCAGCAAATGGGGAAAAAAGAGAGACCTGCTTTACCTTAAAGACTTTCCAGACTTTTGCTCCCATTTGTCCTGCTTTCCTTTCCTTTAAGCAGAGATTCACCATGACTGTATCCAAACATCATGTTCTCTGATGGTTTGGAGGATCTGGAATAAGCCATATGCAAACCGTAGTATGATCCTGTTTTCTCAGGATTTTCTCAAACCACAGTTTTCTGCTTCAAACATCACAGCAAACTGTGTTTTAACAAACCAGAAATGATCCATTCCTAGCAGGGGAGTTGTAGGACTTTTTCAGTCTAAATATGCATTGGCTTGTTCCCATAATATTAGAAGTTATCTTATGCCAGGTGAGGCTATTTGTAGATCTGATTCGCAGTGCCTGTCCAGAATCTCAGGCATGTTGGAAAATTTGGAATACCTTACAGCATAGTTGCTTTTTGAGAGAAAGCATGGCAACACAGCATTTAGCATTGGAGGCAATAAACGCAGGCTAGAGACAGTTCAAAAAACATTCAAATTAACTTACTTTGTCAGTGCTTTTATACACATCATCAGAGAAGGCAATCTTAACACTGTTTAACTGCAAGCATCCCCTACAGTTCAGTGCATGAGTGCAAGTAAGTGAAGGCATGAGATGTGGTTACTTGCTTCTTTCAGAGAGAGACTGCATGGTGCTTGTTGCAGGGAAAGAAGGAAGGGTAAGGGAGCAGGAGAAAGGAACCGATGAAGGTATAGGACATTCTCTATCGCCCCCTAGTGTCTGGAAGTATGCGGAATTGTTCCCATTATCCAACAAGGCAGAGTTCCTTCCAATCACCTACTACCAAATCCCTTTAACTGCGGATACCAGGGATGGAACCTGGGATCAAGTAGATACAAAATATGTGCTCAACCACTGAGCTATGTTCCCTTCAAAGAGCACTTGGTGTAAGAGGACATTAGAACTTACACTATTAACTTGCACTAAGTTAATATTATTAATGAACAGAAAAGGTCATAAAACAAAAACCATAACTATTAAGTTTGTTCCAGTGAATTTTATTTCAATCATTACATATTTTTCAAAACAAAACAGAACACCAAACCAAGTAGTATTTTCCTTTGTCCTTAGGGAAACTTTGTGTGTTCCGTACCACATTTATGAACAGGTTTACTAGCGAAGAAATAAATTATAAACTAAAAAAAAAGCACGTAACAAAGCTTACTGCAGGTTCTGCTGGGGAACTGGACAAATCCACAGATAAAACATTGGCCAAGAAAAAAGTTTTAAGTATGAAACAAACTTCGAAAATGCTTTAAAAGGTCCCCAGTGTCAAACCTCATCACTTGTTTCCCAGAAGCGCTTCAGGGAATAGGCTCCCCTGTTAACTTCAGTCTAGTAAACTAAATTCTTCTAGTCCTGGCCTCTCCTCACCCACCAGTAAACACCCTTTAAGATCCCTCCGAAGCCCCTTTTGCGACCTCGGGATGCAGCCAGTGCCGTTCTTTCTGCAGTGGCTGCAAGGAGGGAAGGGGTCGGATTCTGGAGTCCCCTTCCTGAGGTTGTAGCGATATCTATGGCCTGGGAGGTTGGACTCCAAAGAATCTTATGGTACTTGGGATACTCTCACAGGATCATGGGATTGCTCTCGCAATGTATTTTGCTGGTTTGTAATGTAATTTGCTGTCTAAGAGCACAAATACACCCATAGATTTCTTTTCAGGACTGCATACCTTCACGTTGTTCCCTTCATTACTGACAATACCTCTTCTGGCAACAGCCCACTGCAACTGGACCAGAATGCACCTTTTTAGCCATCTCTGGAGCAGAGATTAAAAAACTTGCAAGTCATTGTGCGCTAGGCATGTTCAACGCATGGAGTTCTGGAACATTAAAGCAAATTCATTTTAGGCTTGAATTCAAGTCTCAATGTGGACTCCTTTGCGATGATAAATTGTTCTGTAATTTTACTTATGATGGTGTTGCTAATAATCTCTAGGGAAGTATTTATAAACATTGGTATTTAGTAGAAGAGTCAAAAAGATTCAGGTATTACTTTCAGAAAACATAAAATATAAAAGACTGACTGGTACACAGGAGTGCCACACCAAGAAAAGATTGGGGACAGTTCAAGCTATTCTTCAAAGGGCACCAGAACCTAGAAAGCATTGACCATGTAGACACTGCAGAACCAGAAAATTCAATATTTTCACCAATACAACGGGCAATAGAATATATAATATCCAACGTTTGCCCACTTGCCACAGTGCACATGTGGTATATTTCCATGCAACAAAATATATACTGACAGGACCGAAAGACCTCTCAAGAAATGCATGAACTAGCATTTCAGCAACATACAGAATAAAAGATCTGGAGCCCCTTTAGTAACCATTACATACAGCAAAACCATTCCAATGAAGAATCAACTTTCCGGGTGATAGAAAAATTACACAAACCAAATGCCAAATTTCTTAGAAGACAGATGTTCTGGATTCTGCAATTAGAAAGTCTTGTTCCAAAGCATCTAAATTAAGATCTAGAATACCATTGTAGGAGCAAATTCTGCAAATCTATTCATGAGTAGAGGAGAAAAACAACAAAAAGAAATCTCCCCTGCAATGAAATGGTGTTACCCAGTCTCCTGCAGACTCCTTAGGATTAAACAACCAGTGTGAGTCATCCCTGTTTTCTGAGTAGTTTGAAACAGAGGAAATATTAGCATGTTTTTGCAAGAAATATGTAGGAAAAGGTGAGTAGGCGGATAGAAACAATGGGTTCAAATATTTTTGCAGTGTAATGTGATAATGAGGCTTCAAAGGATTAATAGAAGGGTTTGTTTTAGTAGTCAAGTGAGTAAATTGTTGCTTGTACCTCTGATATGTTTGTAAGCAGTTTTACTTCTCAGTGGCTGCTCCAAGGCTCTGGAATTCCCTTCCCAGGGAGGCTAGGCTGGCTGTGCTACACTTTCGGAGGCAGGCAAAAACTTTTTGGTTTCAGCAGGCTTTTGGAGCTACTCTGGACCTGTGTTAATGTATTAGATTCCCTCCCCTTTTTGATCTGTTACTGTTTTTTAAAATTTTGAACACGTTCTTAATTTTACTGTAGGTTTAATTCCATTTTAACTTTTGTAAATTTATATTCATATGTTTTAATTGTACATGTTTTAATTTTGTAAACCGCCTTGAGTCCTAGTAATGGGAAAAAGGTGGGATATAATAATAATAATAATAATAACAACAACAACAACAACAACAATAATGGGAGTACCTATATTACCACTTGGGTAAGTTCTTTTTATAAACTAGCAGGTGGATGCAAAAATAAGAATTTATATTTAATATACAGTATTTTTAATGGTTTATCACTGAAAGGAACTTTGGATGCAGTTGTTACAATTAATTACTACAATTTTGTATATATGTTTTACTGTTTGTAATATGCTTTAAATGTTAACTGTGTTTAAACCATGTTTGACAATAACTTTTATTTGCTTTTAAAAATGTTAATGTTTCACAGTTAAAATTAAAACTGTAGCCCCTGAGGAAGGAAATCTCATTCTGAAACATGTTGTCCTTATTATAGCTTTTTCTAGCACTAGAGAGCATTTTCTCTGTGTTTTTGTTGATGTTGTTGACAATTATAGGAAACAGAATGCTGAATTAGATCGATCTTTGGTCTGATTAAGAATGGTTATGTTAAGAGTGCAGCTGTACGCAACTTTACTCAGAAGTAAGTCCCACTCTGTTCCACAGGGCTTATCCCAGGTAAAGATGCACAGGCAGCTTAAGTTTGTTTTCCATCCATTTTGATACATTTTGATCCAATGGCACTCCTGTTCCATTTGTGGGCTTCCCATAGGCATCTGGTTTGCAAAGACGGGAACAGAACATTGGACTACACAGCCCTTTGGTCTGACTCAGCAGGCCCCTTCCTAGGGTCTTAAGCTGGAGCATTCCTCTAGGTTGCAACTCAGCACAATGAATCAGCAGCAACGGGATTTTATTACTCAATTAAGGCTTTTGTTATTACTCTTATTCAACTCAAAGTTTACTGCTCTAATAAACACATTGCCTGATGGTGGATTTTGGATGAAATAATTTGCAACTGAGATTTACACAAATGTCATGATATTAAACTCTGTAGAAATATAAAAGTTGTGTTATTTCATGGAAGGAACTGTTGATATAGAGCACACAGATTCGCACACAAAATGTTTACATCGTAACCTGCAATAAATATATTGTATAAAAGCATCCATCAACTGTGGGAAGCCGGAAAAATAGTCCCAGAACATTCCACATTCAGTAGAAGAAATAAAATCTTCTGCCGCTATCAGTGGTGATAGGGTATTTTGGCAAGATTCGTTTTCCAAAGAAGGGAGTGCTAGAAGTCAGCATCTAAAGTAAAGACATTATCATTTGTTTCAGCCATCACTGCAAAACGCTGATACTCTGAAACCCTCTTCTCAAAGAAATTGGTTTTTCCTTCCAGTGAAATGTTCTCCATGAAGTCAAAAGGGTTTTCTACTTCAAAGACCTGAGAAAACCAAACTTATTATTAAATCACAGCTCCTGAGCAAGACACTGCAATATACCTACCAATCTCTGACAGCTGCTGGAAGGTTTGCCTATTCAAGGAGAAAAAGAGATGGCCTTCCTTACTCTAATCATAGGCAAAGGTCTAGAATAATTCTGTGTCCAGCTCAATTTTGTCACGAGCAAAGATTGCCAAGCTTTTCTACATTTTCCACAGTTATTTATCAAGTCCTCGATTTTTCTTATTGTTAATTAAATTGTTTAGATACGTGTGTAGGTCTGTGTGTACTTCATGTATGTGAATGATTTTATATACTATGTATAATGTAATTTCAATTTTTAATTTTGGTAAGTCAATCAAAGAGGCGGTATAGAAAAGTAATGAATAAATGAATACATAAATTTATCAGCAAGGATGGACTAATCTGTTTCTCTTTCTATAGCGTTCACATTTTTCAAGCACAAGTTTGTTCCTGCCTCGGTTTGCATAAAAATAAATTAAGTGAACATGGAAATACTTGAGAATATTGGTACACACAACAATTTGTACACATCTTCCCCTAATATACACAATTCTGCAAACAATTTTTGCTAACACAGGCCTCCTCATATGCATTTTTTCCCTGAAGCATTCATTTTGTACCCAATTTTTGCTTGAAAAACAGCAATGCAAAGTTCAATTGCATTCCGGTCTGCATATTCGTTCAAGACGTATGAATTAGGTTGGTTCATATTAAAATGCAAACCAAATTAATTTCTCCCCTATGTCTACTCCTGGATAAACATCACTCCTTCTACACATCTATTGCCCCTCCCACTTTCCCAATCACTATTCAAGGCTTTTATGAAAGCTAAGTTTAATATCTGAAAACCCACATTCCAGAGTCATTTAGACATCATGTCAAACCATATTTTAACATTATGTGAACAAGCCCTGAGAAACCTCTGACTCACGCTCTTCCTGCTTGCCTTTATTATTATTATTAATAATAATATAATAATAATAATAATAATAATAATAATAATAACAATAAAAATTTATTTCTTACCCGCCTCTCCCTTTGGATCGAGGCGGGGAACAACATTAGTACAGAATCAATCCATCTTAAAAATTCTTGATTTTACATTGATCTGGATAGGCCTGCCGAAAAAGGCTAGTCTTTAAAGCTGCCTTAAAATCACACAGAGAGTTAATTTTACGAATCTCCTCTGGCAGGCCATTCCACAATCTGGGAGCGACAGAAGAAAAGGTCCTCTGGGAAACTGATGTCAGCCTAGTTTTAGCTGACTGAAGTAAGTTCACCCCAGAGGACCTGAGTGTGCAGGGTGGACTATATGGGAGAAGGGGATCCTGCAGGTAACCTGGACCCAAACCATTTAGGGCTTTAAAGGTAATGACCAACACTTTGTACTTTGCCTGGAAACTAATTGGCAGCCAGTGGAGTGACTTTAATGTTGGGGTAATATGCTCACCCCTAGATGTACTGGTGACCAACCTGGCTGCCATATTTTGAACTAGTTGAAGTTTCCAAACTAGGTACAATGGTAGCCCTATGTAGAGCGCATTGCAGAAGTCAAGCCTTGAGGTTACCAGCGCGTGCACTATGTCTTTAGGTCTTCTGACTCTAAGAAGGGGCGTAGCTGGCGTATCAGCCGAAGCTGATAGTAGGCACTATTGGCCGTCGCATCTATCTGGGCTGTCACTTGGAATGATAGATCCAGGAGCACCCCCAAACTACGAACACAGTCTTTCAGGGGGAGTGTAGCCCCATCCAGAAGTGGTTGACACACCTCCAAACCTAGGTCAGAGCCCTTGACAGCAAGTATCTCTGTTTTGTCTGGATTCAGCTTCAGTTTGTTTTTCCTCATCCAGCCCATTACCGCCTCCATTCATTCAGAGGAGACACACTATCCTTAGCTGATGCTGTTATTGAAGGCATAGAGAAATATATTTGGGTGTCATCAGCATACTGATAGCACCCCGCCCCATGCCTCCGGATGATCTCTCCCAACAGTTTCATGTAGATGTTAAACAGCATTGGGGATACCTTGTGGTACGCCATACAGCTCCTTTTTTGAGGAGCAACTACCCCCAAGCATTACCATCTGGAATCTACCTGAGAGGTAGGACCGGAACCACCAGAGCACAGTGCCCCCGATTCCCAACCCCCTCAGGCGTTCCAGAAGGACACCATGGTCAATGGTATCAAAAGCCGCTGAAAGGTCCAAAAGTACCAGCAGGGACACACTCCCCCTGTCAATACTCATGCGGAGATCGTCCACTAAGGTGACCATAGCTGTCTCAACTCTGTATCCCGCCCTAAAGCCGGTTTGAAATGGGTCTAGAAAATCTGTATCATCCAAGACTGCTTAGAGTTGGAAGGCAACTGCCCTCTCAATCACCTTGCCCAAAAATGGAAGATTTGATACTGGTCTGTAATTATTAAAGTCCAGGGGGTCCAGGGAGGGCTTTTTTAGAAGCAGCCATACCACTTTTAAACATGGTGGAAAACTCCCCTCCCTGAGAGATGCATTAATAATATGTTGTAGTCTAACTGCATCTCCTCCCTGGGCGAACAGCCAAGAAGGACAAGAATCGAGAGGTCAAGTTGTCTTCCTTACTCGTCCAAGCAGCTTGTCCACATCATCAGTACTCACCAACTGAAACTGATCCAGTGTAATCCTACTCACGGAGTTGCTGGACACTTCATCTTCAGCTTCTGTTATAATGATGGCATCTAAATTGGCTGGTTCTTCCCAAACTAGCTTCTTACTTCTTCATCTGAACCAGGAAAACTAAGTTTGCATGAAACCTAGATTGCCCACAACCAGAATCGCCAGTGGCATTTATTTATTCATTACTTTTCTATACCGCCTGATAGCCTACGCTCTCCGGTTGACTTACCAAAATTAAAAATTGAAATTACATTATACATAGTATATAAAACCATTCACATACAAACATATAAACAGACCACACACACACACACACGTATCTAAACAATTTAATCAACATTAAGAAAAATCAAGAACTTGATAAATAACTGCGGAAAATGTAGAAAAGCTTGGCAATGTTTGCTCGTGACAAAATTGAGCTGAACACAGAATTATTCTAGGCCTTTGCCTATGATCAGAGTAAGGAATGCCATCTCTTTTTCTCTTTGAATAGGCGGGCAATTCTGGCAGGCAATTCTGGTTTACACAATTCTGGCCTGCATAATACAATAGACAACGGTTTGCAAAGAAGCAAGAAATAGAAGTAGGAACTGTGGTGCATGAGAGGGAGGAAGAAGGGAACACAGTTGACCAAGGTTTCTCAGGGCTAGTTCATATAAAGCCAACATCTGAATGGCCCTGCTCTTTTCACAGTGGTTCAAAATAAACTCACATACAGTTGTCCAGCTTTGCATGTTCTGTGGAAGAATGTGGATAAGTCAAAGCCATATAGAATTTCTAGCAGGTTCAACCAATCTGTTGGTGCACCTTCCTCAGAAGATCTGTTTGGCCCCCTTCTGCCTATCTTCTACCACCTACCTAAGACTATTTTTATTCAGACAAGAGGTTAGTTTGCCTGGTTTGATTTTAATGGCTGGCAGATATTTTAGT
Source organism: Elgaria multicarinata webbii (assembly GCF_023053635.1). Lineage (NCBI taxonomy): Eukaryota > Metazoa > Chordata > Lepidosauria > Squamata > Anguidae > Elgaria > Elgaria multicarinata. The sequence continues at coordinate 88,490,266 of NC_086177.1, forward strand.
TGGCTTTAATCTACTGCTGTTATTTCTTTTATTATTGCTTTTAACTTATTTTTTAATGCTTCTATTAATTACCTAAGCCGCTCTGAGCATTGTTTTTTTCCTGCGGAAAGGTGGTCTATAAATTTTCAGAATAAATATCAAACTCATGTTGTGAAGTAATTTGTAAGATTAATTTGCAAAGAAAACCAAAATATACTTCTTTTTTAAAGGTATAAACACACATAGACAGATATATACATTTTCAGGTGACTATGGAGCTCAGGCAAAGTCTTAAAATAGATGATTGATGCAGACTTACTATAGATTAATAATAAATGAAGATACTTTCCTGAATGACCTTACCTTAGAGAAACCTAATTCCAGAAGTAACCTATCTGCCACAAACTCAATATATTGTTTCATCAGAATGCAATTCATTCCAATCAAGCCAACTGGTAAGGCCTCAGTCAAAAACTCCTGCAATATTAGAAAAAAGTGAAACTTTTAAGGAGGAACACAATGCCAGCTTCTCGGAAGTAACCTCCCAGGCAGATTAATATGTTTACACAAAGGCTACTTTAAATGGTGCCATGTTGAAGCTATTACAACACGTGTGAACTACCACACAGACCTGGAGAAGTGAGCCTAGAGAAGTGAGCCAATCATGTAGTGGTTAAAGTAGCCTTCTAAAACTTGGTGTCCTCCAAACGTTTTGGACTGCATGGCCCATCCGTCCCAGCCAACACTCAGGAATTCTAGGAGATATAGCCCAAAATACCTAAAGGCAACAGGTTGGTGAAGGTTGAGTTAGTGTCTTAAACTAGGATCTAAGATCAAATTCCCACTCAGCCACAATGCTCATTGGGTGATCTTGGGCCAATCACTAACACTTAGTCTAACTTTCCCTATGGGGTTGTTGTGAGGATAAAGGGAAAGGGACCGTGTATGCCACCCAGAATTTAGTGTATGCCTGGTGAAATATAGTAAATAGAAATTTAAAAATGTTAGCCAGTCCATTGTAAATGTCCATCACCAACAAATATTTTTTTTATTTGCCTAATGTAAGCTAGATCAGATGGGCAGAAAGTAGATTGCCAGATGTTATGGACTTCAAGTGCCAGCATTCTTGGCCACTGGCCATGCTGGCAGGGGTTTCTGGGAGCTGAAGTTAACACTGACTGACAGCGGCTCTCCAAGGTTTCAGGCAGGAGTTTTTCCATCCCTGCCTGAGGTTGCCAGGGATAGACACTGGGAGCAATGGAAAGAAACAAAATAAAAACAGCAAAGGAAAGTGAGGAATTAGGTTTCTTAAACATCAAACAGGGGTGAGAAGACACTGAACCTCATGGTGGACTGCTCTGCAAAAGCTCCACTTACAAATCTTTTTTAGAATAGTATAAGCAGTGACAATAGAAAAATTACAGGGTTTAAAATTAAATTAGAACCACCACCCCAGTGTTCATTTTTACCTATTCCAAGAATTTTAAAAAAAATGTTCAATGCCTATATAGCATTATTATTATTATTATTATTTATTTATATAGCACCATCAATGTACATGGTGCTGTACAGATAACACAGTAAATAGCAAGACCCTGCCGCATAGGCTTACAATCTAATAAGTTGTAGTAAACAATAAAGAGGGAAGGAGAAAGCAAACAGGCACAGGGAAGTGTAAACAGGCACCGGGTAGGGTGAAGCTAACAGTATAGAGTCAGAACAAACTCAATATTTGAAGGCTATAGGGAAAAGAAAAGTTTTTAGCTGAGTTTTAAAAGCAGTGATTGAGTTTGTAGTTCTCAAGTGTTCTGGAAGAGCGTTCCAGGCGTAAGGGGCGGCAGAAGAAAAAGGACGAAGCCGAGTAAGGGAAGTGGAGGTCCTTGGGCAGGCGAGAAGCATGGCATCAGAGGAGCGGAGAGCACGAGCGGGGCGATAGTGTGAGATGAGAGAGGAGAGATAGGCAGGAGCTAGACCGTGAAGAGCTTTGAAGGTCAGCAGGAGAATTATTTATTCCAAATATCAGACTCCAAATATTGGAGAGTTAAGACAATCATCAAATCACTGGGTATGCTACTATGTCTAGGAAGGCACATTGAATATTAAAAGGTACGTAGAAAATTGATTTACTTTTTTATTGATAAGAGAAGCAAAACCTTACACACATCTCATCAATGTCATTTGGTTTACTTTTACTCATTTGCAACATACATTGCATGTACATTTCTGTACTATAAAATCCAATAAAGTCTTTCAAAACAAGTGACTGGATTATCCCAGATAGTAACAGCTGCAACATGGAAACCTCAACACATGAACCAGCTTTCATTTTTACATTGATAAAGCATTTCTTGTTCAAATTACATAAAGGGAAGCAAAAGTTATAAAGCAATTACTCCCTTTCATAGCTAGCTTTAATCCACAGATGATGCAACTTGTCAGACACAAAGACCCTGTTCAGACGACACGCTAAGCCACGGTGGTTAAGCATTTTGAACTAAACATTATGACTTAGAGTGTCGGATCAACCATTCCTAACCATGGTGGCTACATAACTACAGTTTATACATGCTCACTATTTGCTGCAAAAGGTTTAGTGGCCAAACCACGGCTTAGCTTGATGTCTGAACAGGTCCAAAGTCTGGTTCCTTTGCTCAAATTTAGACCAGCAGTGATCAATACAGCCTCCAGTGCCTTCTGCATGTCAGGCCCACCAAATCAGATGGACCTTCCTAATGTCTGTCTTGAAGCAACGTAAGCCACAAACCATGACTGATGTGAAAATGAAGTAAATCATGCATTTTACTTTTGAAGTTGAGTAGAAAAGAAGTCTCATTTGCTCACCTGCTCAATTTCAACTGCATTGACAATTATCTCTTTGACTCTTTCCTCCGATGGTTTATTCACTAAATACCGAAACATCAGGCAAGCAAAGTCACAATGGAGGCCCTGAAAAATGCCAGCAGAATAAGAATTAAAGACCCTCACTTAACTTCTCAAAGCAAGCAACCAAAATATTCATATGAGAACTACCTGCTCTCTCAGATTATTTATTCTAACTATCTATGTCCTTGTGCTTGGCTCAGATGCTACAGCTAGTAGCAGCAACTAGGATGCTCAGTGGAGCACCTAGCTATACACACATTTCACCTGCATTAAAATAACTGCAATGGTTAAACCACTCCGGGCCAGGATACCGAGCTGACCACCTTGCCCTATATACACCAAAACAACTCCTGAAATCTTTTGAGGAGACCTTGTTAGTCGTCCCAGTGTACAACAGGGCATTCTCGGAACTGGCACCCCACTCTGGAATGCTCTCCCACATTAGGCGGAAACTGTGGTGAATTACAAATACCTCTTGAAAATACATTTGTCCAGTCAGGATATCCTATTTTTATAGGGATTATCCATTTGAGAATTACCTGCTCTCTCGCCTTATCTATTCTAACTAGCTATATCCTATAACTATCTTTTATTCGGACAGTTTTGCTTTTAAAGTACCACACGTAGCCTTATTTTAAATATTCCCCCCACACCTTACTTCATCTCTACTAATAAGCTCATTGGAGAAAGTGAGTCCTGGCATCAGCCCTCTTTTCTTGAGCCAAAATATAGCCGCAAAAGCCCCAGAGAAGAAGATTCCTTCGACAGCGGCAAAAGCAACCACTCTCAACCCTATTTCAAAAAAAAAGAAGGGGGGAACACAGTATCAGTTAGTCATACAATTCACAACCCCTCCTCAAGTTTATCTATTTAGTCAAGTTCTATACTACTTACCACATCCATGAAATACCCCTAAGCGATTTACAAAGCCAAAAATTAAAATACATCATAATAAATACAAAACAGCCCAGAACAGAATATATGGGGGTATCCCACTTTATGCTCACAACCACCCTGTGAGGTAGGTTATAGGGAGAAAGAGTGACTTGTCCAAGGTCATCCAATGGACTAAGTTGGGATTTGAACCATATAACAGCATTTAACAACATATGCTGAGTTTGTTTGTTTTTAATGGACCCCAGAATAGCTGTTTTTATGCTTTTAAAATTTGTATATTTGTTTTAAAGTTTACTGTTTTTAACTTTTGTAAACCGCCCAGAGAGCTTTGGCTATGTGGCAAATGCAATAAATAAATGGACATCAAAAACAAAACAAATAACCAACAACACACATCCAGTTTATAAATTTATAGATTTTTTTAAAAAAAATTGAACAGATTTTAAAAATGTGAAATATTTCAACATACAACCCCAGCCCAGATTAACAGCCAGCACCTGTATTCAACAGCCAATCAGACTGCATTAATAAACACCAACACTTGTTCCATCTCATTCTTCACGATAATATTGAGTTTCAGCTGATCAGTAAACGTTGCCTCCATAATCTTTCTCTTCTGGAGGCTCCGTTCAATTGCTAGCACACAGATCTTCACTATCGGCATGTGTTTCATTATGCGTGAATATCAGCCAAATGCTCCTTATATCTTTTCAGGAGAGGTCTTCCAGTTTCACCAATGTAAAAGAGAATTACATTCGAAACACTCAATTTCGTAAATAGCACTCAAAACACCATCACTTAAAATGTTTAATTTAAAAAAAACCAAAACTAATTGTTCAATAAGTACTAAACAAACTAAACAGGCAGCACAATTATACAGGGGAAGGCCTGGGTAAGAAATGGGTCTTTAACAGGCACCTAAAACACACCATAGTTGGTGCCTCCTAAATACTGGGGGGGGGGGTGTTCCCCATAAGGTGGGTGACACCATGGAGAAGGACCCAGCACAACTTGGTCAAGTTTGATTTAACCCTTCTAAGTATTAAATCAAAGTGTGGTAAAATATTTTGCCCAGTTTTGCTCGCAAAGAAATACAGCAGAATGTATCCTTCTGCATCTCGCTTAACTATTACTGTATTGCTCTCTCATGTATGTTTCAAATGGTAAAAGTACTGTTGCCAATTTGCCTCCTGGGGGATCCTTTTTAATTTAATTTTATTTTGAAATAAAGTTAACAAAATAAAGGCAACAAAATGAAGAAAAAGAACACACATAATAATAAATGAAGATAACTAAAGAAACAAAGGAATTCATTAATTATAATTCTTAGTCTAGAAATAATATGCTTATGGAAATCTACAGCAAACTAGTCTAAGTAGGAGCGCCATACCTAATGAAAGAGTAAAAATACAAGGTATAAAGCAGAGTGTGTGAGTGTGTGTTATTTTCTGCACATTTGTGTTTTAGTCAGAAAAAAATATAGGCAACTGTACGTGGCTGGAATTTGATCAAAAGTTTGAAGAGTTTCAACATATGAAATAGATGGAAACCATATTTTTTTTAAAGTTAAGATTTTTTACATTCTGCACTTGCTGGGTAACTTTATACATAGCCATAATCTCCCAAATGTTATCAACCCATTGCTCCTTAGTTGGCTGATCTGGAGACTTCCAATTACATGCTATACATGACTTTGCAGCTGTTTATAATTGCCTAAGAAGAACTTTATGCAGGGATCCAGGACCATTAGGTTCAAAAAGTGGAAGAAGCAGTGCTTCAGGAGTTACCAGTGGTCTAATGTGAAGAAATTCTTGACAGTAATCAGTAGCCATGTGTCCAGAGTTCCTGCACTGTAGAACATTTTCATCAGAGATGAAAATGTGAACCAATCTGACCACACCCCTTCCAACAATATTGACTATAATTTGAATATATTAGGTGAAGCCTTGCAGGAATAATGTACCACCTACTCAGAACTTTGTGTTGTGCTTCCTTTACATTTACTGCTTAAGAGAAAAAGTGAAAATAAATTTAACAAATAAACAACAAACAAACAAACTCATTCATACACATCAGCTACTCCCACTTCATCTAGAGCACATGCATTGGAAGTACGCTATTCAGAAGCCACCTACCAAAAGTGGCTTCCCTGTCTGTTATCCATCTCAGTGCCCAGTCTGCTTTCTTCTTGACATGTGGCATTGTTTCAATAGCATTAAATAGGAATTCCCTGGAAAAACAAACCAAAACATGGTAAATATCTGAGGCACAGTATCACTGCAGTGAGATGGATTCTAGGTCCATCAGCCTTTCCCAACCTGGTGCCCTCCAGATGTGTTGGGACTACAATTCCCAACATCCCCAGCCACCATGGGGATGGTGCGAGTTGTAGTCCAACATATCTGGTGTGTACCAGGTCAGGAATGGCTGATGTAAATATACAGTGCCTACCCTGGAGGGTTTGCAGTCTAACCAAAGCAAATAGGAGCACTTCACACAATCATGTTGGAGATGGGAGAGTCAGCCATAAACAACACCATCCTTTCCCAACAGATACATGATTTAGGGTGCAACCCTATGACAGAAAAGTCATGCGACTCCCCAGCCAGCATGGGGAATGCTGGGAGTCATATAAACAGAAAGGAATCCTACAAGCATAGGATTGTACCCTAAATGGTCTTCTGAAAGTACACACACAGAAAAATAGTCTGTTTGTATTTTGTAGAGCATTAAGAAACAAGTGGATCTTTTTTTTCAAACTCTGCCCTCAAACTATAATGGGATATTAATTCATTTCAACACGAGTGATTTTTGAGTGAATTACAACATGAGTGATAAGACTGATTTCATTTTGGTACATCAATAATGAGGGGAATCATCACCCCTTGGTGACTGTTCCACTTCAAAAATGGCATGTGAGCTGGCCAAGGGAGAGAACAGAAACCAGGACTCCCAAGTATTCTTCTATGACTACATGACCTCATACAAACCAAACATCCAGTTCTTCCATGGAAAATGTTATTCTTTATTCCATCCTATCACCATAGCAAGACACATTTTCAGTCTTTATCATCAATGAAACTCAGTCTTTTAACTTATATTTTAAGAATGTTTATAAGGTTCACATAACTTTATTCTGGGCTGTATGTATTCTGGGATTTGGCATTAAGTGCTGTATGAAATTTGGTGGTTAGTGCAGAATTCAGCATTCCAAAATCTCAATTTTCATTTTATTTTAAAAATCATGCTTCTAGTCCACGCTACTGGCAAAGATGAGCCTTGAAAATATACGTCAGAACGTCAGAAGTTCAGAGAAATAGCTGGGGCTGAGTAAATTTGTAGACACATCAAGGCGCAGGGCTCCAGTGCCCAACATAGCTCATTGACCCTACCCATGATTAGCAAAAACACAATTATGCAAAATAAACCATTGTATGCAAATGATCTTAATTTGTATAATTTATACAGATCAAATGTTTCAGCTTGTTCAAATTTTGGATTACCCCTGCAGAAAATTTTGTTTCTAATTTTTCAGCACCAGAACACACATTGGTTCAAATTTAATCAAAGCAATATAGAGGCCCAGTTCAAACGTAACAGAAAATGATAGTTTCCTGATAGGAGAAAAAGCTGCAACAAGCCTTGGACTAAAATTTCTCCAACTTTCATGATAGTAAAAATGAGACTAGAAGCAACCACTTGCACTTTAAAACTCACCACAGTGGTTGTTTAAGCTACGGTTAGTGAGGACAAGCCAGGATCTGAAACCATGGCTTGAATCTGGCTTGTTCTCACTAATTATAGTTTAACTTTAAACAAACCACAATTCCCTAAGTTTAGGGGTCACAGGGAACTGTGTTTGCTTAAAAGTGAAAGCTTCCAATCTCCTTCTCGTGGGGAGGGAGGAGGATTCAAGCCCAGGCTTGTTGTGGCTTGTTCTTGAAGTGACAAACCTGTTTCGTCTGCACCAGGCCAGAATCATTCAGTATGAAAAGAACATTGGTTGTTGGGAAGACTAAAAATATAATAAATAAATAGACAGAACAAAGCCAATACACAAATCCTCTCGATTGAGGAAATACTTACGGCGATTACCTTTTCTCAGGATCCCTGATGTAAGTGTCTATTAATAAACTGTACATCTCTGAGTGAACATTTTCTATTAGTATCTGGAACCCATAGAAACAACGAGCTTCTGGGACCTGCACTTCTTGGCTAAAACGCTCTACCTGCCAATGAAAGAAAGCCAGAGATAATTCACACATATACATCCCTCAGTGACTCAATTGCAATTACTGAAAACCCTCACATTGGGAGCAATTCCCAGGCAACAGACCTTCGGCATGCAATGCAGCTTTTCTACAACTGAGTCATAGCCTCTCCCCAGTCATTGCTTGGGGTTGCAGTCATTAAGGGACCATAGTTCACTGGTAGAGCATAGAAGGTCTGCAGTTCAATCCCTGGCATTTCCAAGAAGGGATGGAAAGACTCCCGTTCGAAACCTTGGAGAGCTTCAGCCATTCAGTGTCGACAACATTGGGCTAGATGGCCTGACTCAGTATATAGCAGCCTCCTATGACCCCTGTAGGAATTCATCCTTAAGAACCCGAAATAGTTGCATTGTCTGTCAAAGACCCTATTGGCAAATAACAATGTTCTAGTTGTTTGCCCACCAGAAACACTGATATCATACAGAATAAAAGTGAAATCAATTTCCCGAGTGCTGCTCCTCCTCATGTAGCCTAGGTGGACCATCCACGCACAAGACCAGCAGGCTCAGGGAAGTATAAAAACAGTTTGCAAAGTATAAAAACAACTTTAGGAAGGACCTCACATAAAAAAAATTGCTGCAGCTGAGGCAAAATGCAAGAGGGAGCTAGACTTCTAACATTTGCAATGCCAGGAGATATTACTTAATCTAGGATGACGATGGAGATTAGCAGCTGTTTGCTTGAGTGAAGAGCCATGAGTAATTTGAAGAGGATTCTCCAAGTTGTGTCTGCTACCCCACCCCGTGTGTGTGTGTGTGTGTGTGTGTGTGTGTGTGTGTGCGCGCGCATATCTTATTGACTTTTCTGTGCTGATTTGGTTTCTCTGACTGTGTTCAGACAACACGATACTCAATTGTAGGGTAATAATCAATTTGACAGTTGTTTATCTTGGGGGTACCCCACACACAACATGATAATAATCAACCATGATATGAATTAGGATCAGCATTGTGTTGACTATTAGTCCATGCTGAGTTGACTCACTCTTCCCCAGCCTTCTCTCCCCACTCATTCCTCCCACTAGTATCCGATCAGCCACCACTGCCAAAAATCTATCATGCCACCATTGTGACCACTCTTCCCTTGTGACTCTGTAGGTGATGAAATAACCAACCATGGCCAAGGAAATAACCAACTGTGCCCTCCACACAACACGATATCCAACGTTGGTTCAAATAGCCAACTCTGCACAGCACTGATTATTTGAGTTGCTTATTTCAGCTAAATAACTAACCATTGGTTAAAAAGTTCCCTTCACACAACACGATAACCAATGCTGGGTTAAATAACCAACCGTTGACTATTTAAACCACCATTGGTTATCGTGTTGTCTGAACCCAGTCTCTATCAGATCCAGACTTGGAAATTTGGATGATTACTTGCTAAACCCCCTGCCCCCTTTGAAATAGCCAACAAGACATAAAGCAAAGGGCCAGGAGAGACAGCCCAGAATGTATCTCACCAGGTTTTCATTCACAATTCCATCGCTGGCTGCAAAAAAAGCCAGGATATGCGAAATAAAATATTTTTCTTCTGGTTTCAGCTTGTGCCAGTGAGGAAGATCCTTTGATAAGTCAACCTTTGTGAGGAAGAAGAAGAAAACACACACTTTGCAACTGAATATTGTAACAATTCGTTAACTCTAGAAGACAAAGAAAACTACTGAGGGAAATGAGCAAATGATATAGTTTACAACATCCTTTCCCAACACGGTGCCCTCTAGATGTGCATGGCAACTCCCATCTTCACCAAACAACTGGGGATGATGGGTGTTTTCATACAACACATCTAGAGAGGTTGGGAAAGGCTGACTTACAGGACGCCCCTATCCACACTTTCATAAGCTTCTCCTAAAGACATTTACAAGGGTAGGGCAGGGAGTTTGCAAGTGGACAGGGGAAAACAAAGATTATGACTTATTCAAATACTCTTGTAACAAGCCTGTGGCAAAACTAGCAACAACAAGGGACTGTGGCTCAGTGGTAGAGTACATGCTTTGCATGCAGAAGGTTCCAGGTTCAATTCCTGACATCTCCAAGTAGGGTAGGAAAAATTCCTGCCTGAAATCTTCAAGAGTTGCTGCCAGACAGTGTCAACGTTACTGGGCTAGATGGACCAATAGTGTGATTCAGTTTAAGATAGTTACCTACATTCCTAAGTTAGGAGTCTTTTTATTATTATTTATTGAGGTAATTATTGTAAGGGAAAGTTGGTAGACTATGCTGAGTTGGGGCACATGGGTGATGTGGTTTGGGAAGAGGGTTCTTTTAATTAACTTTTATGGTTTCATAAATGTCAGGGTCACATGGGTGGGGGGATAACACCTGGCTGAGGGAGGAAAGACAGACGCCAGCACTGGACATTATCTGTCAAGCGGCCTTGAGCGATCGGGCAGTCCGAGGAAGGTGTGAAACCAGTTCGAAGAACAAAGCCAAGAAGTGAGGGGGAAGAGTGAGAAGTGGGTTTTAAGTGGAACCTTCCCTAATCTTGGTGGTGGTCAGCTGGTAAGAGGAATGTGCGATGCAGGGAGGTGCAAACTGCCCTGGCATAAGTTAGGCATGATAGGTTTTATTGTTTTTCAGCCTGTTACTGGGTTCTTATGCTATGCATGCTTTTATGATATTTTATTAGTCTAATCCCCATGTATCGACCCTACCCATAGTCTGAATAAAAGGCTTAAACCTCACTTTTGTGAGCTTTGGAGCTTCTTTGTCTGGGACCTGTGCTAAGTCCAGTGGATGCTGGCCAGAACGCTGCCCGCGCTTCCTTACAATTATATCCCACTTTTCAAGGAATAAAGCCTTCAAAAGGAAAGGAAAGGAACCTCTCGTGCAAGCACTGAGTCATTACTGACTCTTGGAGGGACACCAGCTTTTGCTGACGTTTTCTTGGCAGGCCTTATAGCAGGGTGGTTTGCTGTTGCCTTCCCTGGCCGTTATTACCTTTCCCCCAGCTAACTGGGTACTCATTTTACCGACCTCGGGAGGATGGAAGGCTGAGTCAACCCGAGCCGGCTGCCTGAAACCAGCTTCCGCTGGGATTGAACTCAGGCTGTGGGGAGAGTTTCAGCTGCAGAAACTGCTGCTTTAGCGCTCTGCTATATAGCTAAATATAATTTAAAATAATGGATTAATTAAACACACACACAGTTCCCTGAGTCTCTTCCAGTTCTATGCGTAACATTCCAGCATATGAACCAATAAATTACAGAAGTTTAGGAGATGGGGATCCTGATTCATAGCAAAATAAAGGGCAGGATCATCTTTGAGATTGCCTGAAGGAGTTTGCCATGGTGTCCAGTCATTTCCACAGTTAATTAATCTCTGGTTGTCCACTGAGCATATTACTAGGATTGTATATATAGAAAGAATCTGCCATAGAAGTCTAGGCTTTATTATCTGGCATGCAGTTTGTTCACCTCAAGGCCAGGGCCATATGCATTCTGGGATTGCAATGTAATCTTATTTATTGAATTCAACAACTTGAGAATTGCCACTCATTTTCTAAAAAAAGATTCACATTCCTAGCCCTTTAGGCTGAGAGGACAGGCTTGGAAGTGTTGTGAGCAATGTCTGGTAAAATCTCAAAAGCTACAGGTGGAGATCAGCAGGATATCTAGGGGTCATGGGGACTTTGGCACTTATTCACAATTTATTTTTCAGTGTTTTGTTTTGCTCTGCTGCTTTTCTTATTTTATTTGATGGCTTGTAATGGTTATTTTATCATTTTTATTGCGTTTTGACATTCAATTAGAGGCCGGGGGGGGGGGGGGGTTGATGAAAAATGACTCATAACAAACATAAAATAAAAAGTAGAAACAAATTAATTCTGCCAAATAGGTAAATTTTCATTATTATAATGCATACAAGTCACCCAGGCCAGCATTACTTGTAGGGAATTTGCCTTACCTTGATAGAGAAAATAGATAGCCATGCCTAGCCACACTTAAACTGCAATCCTGCACACACTGACCTGGGAGTAAGCCCCACTGAACTCAATGGGACTTACTTCTGAGAAGACATGTATAGGATTGCACTATTAGAATGGAAGCTGATTAGATGCCAGCTTTGGTCAAAAAATGGCAGGGTGGGAAAAGAACCCTGCTCATGTGAGTAGTGTAAAGTCAAAGACACTGATTCATGCAAGATCAACCTTTCACTTCTGAGCACAGGAACACTTTTTTAAAAAAACAGAGGAGCCAAGTCATGTAAGTTTACAGCTCCAACACTGCTCATGCAGGTCATATGAGCAGGGGCTGGCTTGGGGTTTCTGTTTGCTTGTCAGCTTGTAAAAGCTGACTGCTGACTTATCATCAGCAATTTCCAGCTATCCATCCAAAAAAGTTGTAGGACTTTTTTCTTTCTTAATATGCATAGGATTAAGAACCTAAGAAAAGTCATGCTGGATCAGACCAAGAGTCCATCTAGTCATTCTGTTCACACATGCGGGACTAGATGGACCCTCTGATCCAGCATGGCTCTCCAAATAGTTAAGAGCAGAGACACCACACTGACAACAGAGGTCCGCATAGTTAAAGCAATGGTATTCCCCGTAGTAACCTACGGCTGCGAGAGCTGGACCATAAGGAAAGCTGAGCGAAGGAAGATAGATGCTTTTGAACTGTGGTGTTGGAGGAAAATTCTGAGAGTGCCTTGGACTGCAAGAAGATCAAACCAGTCCATACTCCAGGAAATAAAGCCAGACTGCTCACTTGAGGGAATGGTATTAAAGGCAAAACTGAAGTACTTTGGTTCTTACACACACACACACACATCCTGCAACTTTTGTGTATGGCTGCCTGGGGAATGCTGGGAGTTGTAGGACTTTTTTCTATCTAAACTTACATAGGATTAAGCTTTTGGTAATAGTAGTTGTTGTTATACTATTACCAAATCTATTGCATATTCACCCAGATGTACATCCCAATCCACCTTCTGCTCAGCCCTGTCCTAGATGTTTTCTTTCTTTTTATTCTCCTACTCTGTCCCGAAATGTTTCAGAAATCTTGAAAATGGGGTTTGCGTTACATAAAGCAAGCATATATATAAATTTGCCTCATTTGCATGTTTTATTTGAACTGCAGAATCTATGTTCCTCTATAGAGAATATGGAGCACACACAGAGCCCTACATGTTACTCACTTCTTCCGCTGTCCAGAAGGAAGCTTGTGCCTTCTTATACATTTTCCATATGTCAGGATACTGGATTGGGAAGATGACAAATCGACGAGGGTTCTTTCTTAAAAGAGGCTCCTCACTTGATTTTAAGCCATTTTCAACACCATCTAAGGACAGCTTCTAAAGTAAGAGCAACAAATCACAAACTGTGCCTGTTTTCTATGTTGCCTCATACCTTATTTTGCCTTTATTTAAGAACTGTTTGGATGGATCCTGGCAAAACCTACAGATCTAAACAGCATGATTACATCAACTATTCCCCCCTCGATCCAAAAGCAAAACTTCACCTGCATGGAAATTTTCACAATATTCAGATATACATTCATTGCACCTGTGCCAAACCTCAGTGCCCTGAGTGGTTCACTGAGTGTGAGCATAGCATCAACACCTGTGCAGTCCGCCGAGACTAGTATACAACCGTTTTAGCTTGAGGTTTTCTACACCACACACGACGTGCTTTGAAGGGGAATTGGGGACCGGGGGGGGGGGTGTGCTGGGGCTCGATCCTGTGCGCGTTTACTTGGAAGCGCCGCAGAGTGCAACGGGCCTCATTCCCGGGAAAAGGTGCGCCTATATATCCGCGCGCGCCCCTTTAGCTTCTGCGCGTTTCCTGAACGTGTTTACTCGGAAATAAGCGCCACGCCATTCAACGGCACTTACTCCCGCGTAGCGCATCCAACCTCGGACCGGTGCTACGCACCAATGCGCATCACCCCAGCCCCTTGAAGGCAGGAGTGCGACGATGGCGCCGCGCTCGCTCACCTCGTCACTCTCCGGCCTAGCAGCTCCGCACGACGCAGGGCAGCCCCGGCACTCGCTCATGGCGGGCAACACGGCGGCTCGGAGCCCCCGCACCAAGGGCAGCGGCGGGCCAAGCAAGCGTCGCAGAGAAACGCGCGGCAACGACTGCGACCGCCGGAGCAGCTGCTTCCGATGAGGCCTCGGCGCCTCCGCCTCCTCCAGGGGAGGCGGGACTGGAGTCGGCTGAAGAGGAAGAAGGTCAGAAGGAGTCCCAGCACTACAGAAAGGTCAGAAATGAGTCCCGCTATTACAGCCAAAACGACGAGGGGTCTTGTGGGACCTTAAGGACTTATAAATGTGTATAATAAATAAATAAGGCATTGGGAAATTTACTTTCTCTGTAATTCGGTGCACACATACGTAATCAACTGCCTTATTTATTTATTTCACACATGTTTATAACCATTATAAATGTGTTTCTTTTATATAATATATTGATTAGGTGCTGTTCTGTAAAGCCCCTTGCATGTTTTTGTTGAGTTGCAATTGGGGATCCTGTCTTTTCGGTTTTGTAGTCCCTTGTTAAAGACTTACATATTTCCTTATGGCAAAAGCTTTCGTGGACTAGCGTCCCACTTTCATTGGATTAAAGTGAGGCACTAGACCAAAACTATATCTAATTCTGATATTATCAGTACCCAGAGGATGTTTCTACTTGGCATGGTATAGTGAGAACCAGTGTGGTGTAGTGGTTAAAGTGTTGTACTGGGATTTGGGAGGCCTGGCTTCTAGTCCCCACAGCTGTGAAGCCCAGTGAGTGACTTAGGGCGAGGTACTGAGAGTCGCTGAATCTCAGCTAACCTACCTCATAAGATTGTTGTGAGGATAAAATGAAGAGAACCATGTATCCCACCTTGGGTTCCTTGCAAGTGGGAAAATTAATCATCATCATCATTCCAACAACGTGCCATGATTGGGGAAGATGAAACAGCTGTAAACATTTGAATGGTTTCAGAGCCAGGCAGAATTTTTTTCTGCACTCCTGAACAGCAAGTTGTGGATTATTTCTACACTTCTCTTGTAAGAACCACTTCATATGTTCAAGGTGATATATGCACAAATAATGGCTTCTGTGAAAGTATTTGGGCAAGCAGGTTAATGTTAAAGAAGTTTCATAGAAGATGCAATGTCATCCAACCTCAGCAATGGTAGCTGAGAAGCGAGCAAACAAACAGTGTGGGGATAGATGGCAGTTACCTGCGGATTAAATTAATTGTGTGTATTGGATTTGTTGTTTATTCGTTCAGTCGCTTCCGACTCTTCGTGACTTCATGGACCAGCCCACAGCCGTCGACACCCCTAGCTCCCCCAAGGTTGAGTCCACCTCCAGAATATCATCCAACCATCTTACCCTTGGATGGGCCCTCTTCTTTTTGCCTTCCACTTTCCCTAGTGGAAAGTGGGGGGCATATATGAATGCCAGAGATTGTGAAATGGTGCTGCCTTGGCTTTATATACAGTGATTTTGAAACTGAATTCTTTAATTCCCAGATGTTCATTATTTCAATGTTCAGACTTCATTTGAAAACGTAAGTTGCCTTGGACTTGGTTGTCTCCTGCCAAACTGCAGAAAAATGTGCAACAGGAGGCATGAAAGAGCATGTGGGAGAAAATATTAAATTTTAATGTTAAAACCAGCACCTGGAACTAGGACTGGAAACTAACTGTAATCAGAGAAACTCTTTGTGGACTGGTATGATGTGATCTCTTTGACATGTCTGTTAATAACCTTTCTGCTGCCATTTCTGAATGTTCTGCAGACCATGAAAAAGCATTGCAGTAATCCTTTTTTACGTAGCCAGTATCACAATATGAAATCATGTCTTCGTGGTTTTTATTCACAGATAATTCTTGCTTGGAGGGACATCCTATAAAACAGCTGTGGACTATCAGTGGCAAATGGTAGTCTTTCTTTCTTTTTCCCCATCTCAGGGTTCTGTCTGGACAATTAGGCTTTGCTGTTTTTGATGCACTACAAAACCTATTTGAGAAGAGAACAAAGAGACCATTATGGAGTAATGTCCACACCCCAAGCCAGAGTAGTGCCTGAGAAATGCTTAGATGCCAAAATATTCCAGACTTAGCTTCCAGAGAAACTTGTCTGGAGCCTTTATCTACCATCAATTGCTTCACTAAGAATATTTACTTAAGTATATGACCCAGAAAAGAGGCTTGGATATTATTTCACCATGGCTTGCAGTTTGCTTCCAAAGTTGGCCATTGCTCTCTCTCTCTCTGTGTCTGTGATATAGAGTGCTGAAGATGTTGCCATACATGAAAGTACACAACACTAAAGAAACAACTTTGCCAGGAAAAGGGCAACAAATGAAAAGTAGCTCATCTATTATAAGGCAGTCAAAGCCCATTAAAAAAAATATTTAAGTTGTTTCAAGATTACTCTACAGGGCAACACCATGTCACTTACTACCTAAAGTAAGTGTTCAGTGAAGTATCTATTATATAATTTTCAATACGCAATTTGTTCTTTAATGTATAAATCTTTGCAACACTCGTGACATATTACTGTACTTTTCAGTTATTTCCTGTTTCTTTAAATGCTTATTTCAGTTTACATAGGTTAAGAACTGATCTGTTAATTTCCCATCTGAAATCCTACACAGTCGGCCTGTTCAGACAATACGTTAAGCCATGGTTAGTGAGCATGTTCAAACCAGTTATATAGCCACCATGGTTAGAAATGGTTCACATGACACACTAAGCCATGTTTAGCTCAAAATGCTTAACCAGAGTGGCTTAAGGTGTCATCTGAACAGTCATTGATTAATATGGGTTGTCTCCAAGGTCAGGGAAATAAGGATCACCACCAGTTTCACATGACCCATGATGCTGCCTTACCATTTCCCCATCTATTTCAAATTAATACTCCGCTCAAAAATATATTTTTCAGTTGCCCCAACTGATGAAATGCAATCTCTGGTTTGCTGTGGAGGTGTAATGGTATAGCAAAAGTAGTGTTAGGGTATTGCAGTCTCTACCTCTTTCCCAGCAGGGTGCAAGAAAAGGAATCTAAATGATATCATCCAGATAAGTCCATGACAGACCGAACAAGGATATGCAAGATGTCAGTAAATATTTATTCCTTGTGTTAGCAAGAAAGAATAAATATGCCCCTTTAATTGTTCACACATTTACATGGGTTTCACAAGTTCATTTCTAGTTTAAATTGCCTTTTGTAAAACCAGAAAATTACATAATTCTGCTCAAAAGACTGAGGTCCCATTTAACATTTGCTGCACATTTCATTTCAGGTTAGACTCAATGAGGAAGATAGCAAAAAGCAGGCAGTATGAATTAAAGAACTATGAATGCACAGTTATAAAATGTGACACCCAAGCAGGCTGTGATGTTTGATCACCTGTCACAGTTTTTGTTTGCCTAGGCCTCACATTAGGTAGATGGCTGCCTACTACCCACTAATTCCCAGATACAATCTCAAGCTATGGGTCAAAGAGTCAAAAACAGACTCGTCACCGTTACTAAATCCTCATGTTTAATGTGTCAAAGCAACTTATTATTCATCTTAATTGTACCAAACTGATGGGCTTAGTAACTTCTGAGGAATAAACTGAAAACAAAGGCCAGTTTTAAAACCATCAGTGTGTGTCAGCAAAAGTTATTAAAGAAACCACCTCTATACATCTTGTTTCAAGTGTTAGATGAAGTTAAACAAGCTATTAAAGCTTTCCTATTATCTTTCTTTTTTTTACTCCACTACATGTTTAAAAGAAACTAACTTAAGTCAGACAGTAATGCGGTGTACAATTTTAATAAACATTTCTTATTAAAAGCTTGATACTGTTCAAATATACAGAGAAAAGCTATTTATATAGCTACATATACATCTTGAGTCAATGACTACAGCATAAATCATTCTAGCTTTCCCCTTCAGTTTGAGTATCAGCGAAGTGCTTTGTGTGTGTGTGTGTATATATATATATATATATATGTGTGTGTGTGTGTGTGTGTTATTCTTAAGCTACTTTTTAGGCCTTGTTAACTGTAGTTTATCCTGCTGTGATTGTTGTAAAACAACTATGTTATATACAGAACTATACATATAACATATGGATATGCTATATATACACAAGTTATATATAACAATACTTTACAATATACACAGCCTTTCATAAGAGGGCCCTGGAGAAGATTAACCTTATTAAGCCTCAACACCTCTATGAGGTAGGTAGCTATCAGTATTTTACAGAATGTGAGTAAGAGGCTCAGAGACATTAAGAAACTTGCCATAAGCCAGCAGCAGTTTCAGGAACAGAATCCAAAACTCGATATCCATTGAAATAACATCACGAGATACTCCATCCTCATTCCTAGAAGGGCTGTCACTTGGGAAACCAATTATTTTATCAACACATGCAGAATTTTTTTTTTTAAAAAGCACCTGCAGTTATTTATTTTTAATTATAGAAGTCTGGCACAGTCAGCTTTAAGAGAACAGTCTTCAGAGCCTCTACTACATGGAGGTCAGAGTTGTGCTCTAGAGTGCTTCTCCAATGCCTGCCAGAGAGGTTGATGATCTACACAAGCAGGCCACTCTATTATTAAGCTAAGGCAGAAACAGGCTTGAATGTTGTTGGCATGTGGGGAGGGAAGAGAAATGGTCCACTTTGGCAGAAGTCCAGGCATGTTCTTAGTGATGTGCGATTTCCCTCATGCCAAGAACCCCAAAGATAGGAGAAAGACTTAAGTTAAATAAGCATCAATGAAAAATTCCTGACTAATGTCTAGTATGGGATGGTCAGCAAGCAACAACAAAGAGCCTTCCCCGTTCATACCACGTTTTAGTAACAAAATGGGATCCTAGCATACTGAAATAACGGGACACACTCACTCTCAAATCCCTTTTTATATAATAAAAAGCTAGCACTCTCTGTGCGCACCATAATACATTTGGCAAACTTCTTTTGTGCTGATTGAACAAACTACATTGCCCTCCATCCATACAGTCTGGTGAAAACAAGAGTTTGCTGGCCCAGGCAACAGAGTTCTCTGCTAACTGTAAAATGTGGGCTGAACTGCTTCCGTTTTGATTGAAGACGATGAGTTTTATCCACTTATGAAATTTAGAGTGACTTAGTGGACAACTGTGGTGTGTGGTGATAACTAAAAATATACAGTCTACATAAATAAAAACTATTGTTTCTTCAGTATGACTTTGTACTTTGTCTGTAATTTATTAAAAACTGTAACAAGATACTTAAAAAAGGCTAGATACAAAAGTAGTTAAGCTGCTCACGAACATTAAATTTTTTCAAAATGTACCTTCAAATAATCATGATCTTATAAACATTTTACAGTTACCAGGTAGTGCCTAGGCTGAAAATTTAAACAGCTTGAGACACAACAGAACAAGTGTCCAGGTTTGAATTGGAAGAGGAACAACCTCCTGACTGACTGCTCAAGGAAAGAGGGATACAAAAATGTTGATTGTGAACGATTAAATACTGTGCATTGGCTTCCTTGTTATGTACAAACGATCCTCACTAAGGTATACAGATTACATGCAAAACATTAGTGGTGGTATTTAGTGTGCCAGAGACCAATGCAAAGGACAAAAATTGCAATGGCAGTGGTTTTTGTAAGCAAACTTGAATGATTTCAGCTCTAACTGGCAAGAACTTTTTACAAGTTCAATATACATGATGCACAACTGCAGCCAACCACAAAAGTAAACACCATTAAAAAAAAGTTAAAATAAAACACAGAACATACTTCATCTTTTATTTTGAAATTCCCTACTCCCTCTATACAAGAACCTTTGCTGAAACACTTTCCACAAAGGCAGCCGTGAATTTTTTTTAGAACATATTACATATTTCCCCTCCCCCCTCCCTGCCCCTCCGCAAAAAGCTAAATCACAGTGTAATTTATATTGTTGTGCTGTCATCTTTGGCTGGGGTTTGGCCAAGACTAGCAAATGGTTACAGTCTAACATTGCCAGTGCTTTCTTAGCCCATGTGTTGCAAATTTAATACAGGAATGTTGCATTTAGTCATTGCAGTACCAGCAGGGCGAGTATGACAGCATTAACTTTCATAAACTTTTATAGACAAATGGAAAATCTACAAAAAAAAACCTAGCTAGTAATAATTACACAGCAATACACACTTTTTTATACTCTACACAAAACCAAAATTTTTGGTCTTAATGGCGAGTAGCAACTTCTGTTTGAGAATCTGTTTAGAAGAATAAAGTGGGACGTAAAGGCGAGAAATACATGTGTTTGCTGTGGGAAGGTGTTGGTCATCTGGCGGTCTTATTGTGATTGATGGCATGGGCTGAAATCCTTCTTCACTAGCAGGCAAGGATGGGCTTGATGTCCAGAAATAAACCTAATGGATAGACAAAAAGTAACCTCTTTAACACTTCAGGAAAGAAATTCACACAATTTGGGTCTTAGTAATTTTACATCCCTTAATACCAAAGCCTCACAACTTCTAAAAAATAAAGACAAATAAATGTGTCTGATGGCATTTTAAGATTAAGAATTTTTATTACATGTCATAAAGACAGCGTTCCTCAGTATGATGCCCTCCAGTTTAAGTGACTGTATTATGGAACATACTCATCATTTTCTGACATCACAGCTTAGCGTCTGTGATTCTTAACCCTGCTTTTATTTTTCCATAAATAAGGGCAAATTAGCTAATTTAAGTTCTATGTTAATTGTTTACTACAAACAGTGCTCAAATTGGTTAAAAAAATCTACAATGCTTGCATAATGAACGTGAAGCATTCTAGCAAAAACTACCTCATTATGTGAGAGAAATTAGAAGTAAACATCTCTAGATTCTCTTTATACTGTATTTTTTAAAAAATAAAAAATAAAATGCTGGGATCAAAACAGCAACTGTAGGTGTGCCCAAGGGCTAGGGGATGCCCAGTGGGTGAGGGTTTTGTTTGCTGTTTACATTTCCCCTTTTGCATGACAGGTCACAAAATGCTTTTAAAACTCCCTTCAGTTTCAGAAGAAATTTGCAATATGAGGAGCCAATGTTGATAAAATTCAGTCTTGGGTGTACTGGATTAATTATTTGGATCCTGAACAAAATGCGACAGTATACCTGGATAGTTAAAGGAAGAAACTGTTCTCCCACCCCCAGATGTAGAAGATCTAATACCCAAAACGACTGTATTAACTCTGACCAAAAATAAAAAAATACTTACTAGATCTTGCCTTTCAGTCATACTCATCTTCTCAACTATAGACCAAAACCAGCGCTTGAACTGCAAAAGCTTCTCAGCATTTTCTCCTGTTATAATGAGATTTAATAAATATTAGAACAGATAGTTCATAGTAAGCAAGTGTATTTAATGGAAATATTCTAGCTGTGCAAAAGGTAATAACCATTTGTTAAAATGTCATTAAGAACAGCAAATAGGAAGTATGTAATTCAAATATACTACTTTTAGTAAATCAGTAATAACGTATTTTTGACAACTAAATTTCAATTTCTTGTAAACAGTTGGTCAGGTCTCGCCTCAGAAAAAAAAGTATGTATACATATGTGAGAGGGACACTGTTATGGAGGTGTACAAAGGTGTCATCTGAACTGCAATTTTTGTAGTTTGGTAAGAAGGCTAAATCAACAGGCACGGGATAAATACATCAAAGACATGGTCTATGGATTGTATGCAGCTGTGTCCTTCTACCGGCAGAACAAACATTGCTGGCAGAATGCATTCCTCCTACTGTGTGCACCCAAAATTAGTTCCAGGGACCCTGCAGAGCAGAACTGGATGAGCAAAGGGTGCTGGGAGAAAGGAAAGTCCGCTCACACTACTTTGGATGTCACACTATATGTTTAAGAAAATGTTACATTCGTCTAACCAATAAGCAAGCCACTATAATATTAATGCTGTGCAACTCACAGTACACAAAGGATTTTATACCTGATTCATCATTAAAAGAAGTAAAGCTGATTAGCATCTGCACGTTTACTTCACCACAGCCATTTACTAGAAGCCTGAAATCTTCTGCTGTCAAGTCTTCTAATGAATTCTTTGGAAGTACATCCAGCAGACCTTTCCTCATTGCCTGAAAAGTCCATAATAATTACAATGTCAATACTAACAAGAAATGTATACTGACTGTTTACTCCATAATTGAAAATTACAACCACCCTCTATGACTGATATTTTTTTGCCATGTTCCACAATTCTGCTTGCCCTGGCAAGGGTGATGAGAGCCCCCTTCCCTTCCCATTGTGAAACCACTGTTGTATTACGTTTGGAGCAGAAAAGGTGAAGGGGTGCTTGCTGCGTTGGCATTGGGCTACCCAGGTCCTCCAAGGATCTCAGCATCACACCGCCAAACCAATCCCCTGCTCCATCTCATCTAAATTTGGAATCTTTATAGTTGTGCTAGTCTTCAGAACTGAGGAGGAGAACTAGGGATTGTCCCTGACCTCTTGCAGAAGCACAGTGGAGGGTCAGGGACAAGAGGAGGGACAAGGTATTGGCAACCACAAGAGTTGATTTGGCTATTAAGGCCAACCAAAATTTGTGGACACCTGAACTACCCATTCAAGTGCAGTTTATTTTTACACTACTAAAAAATATATGAAATTGACACACAAGAAATTCCTTCCCCACACCCTCCAATATATTCTGCAAACATTTTTTGAGAGGCTCTAAATACTCCTCCCAATGTGGTTTATTACTTCTGCTTCAAATTACAAATCAATCTGGCAATATCTTCAGTACAGCGATTTATCATAATCACCAATATCAAGCAACACATTTGTTCATCTCAGGGTATAATGTGAATTTCCTTATTCCTGGCAATTGAATGGCTAAAGGAACTGAAAATCAACTCCCGCCAGTTCCCAGAAGACTGAAGCATTGAGAAACATTGACACCTCCCTTCTGCAGAAGGGACGAATTCTCTTACTTTGAGAAATCAAAAGGAAGAATCTTTCCTGCCAAGAAGAATATGCTTACACCCAGTTCAGCAGGAAGAGCAGTAGTTTCTGTGCCAACTATAAATTACACAGGGGTTTAACGATACAGCAGCTGAGCAGCAGAACACACACACACACACCCAGTCAACCATATTTTGCTTATATAGTTTCATAAACTGCACAGAAATTGCTGTCTCTGTATCTGTTCCAAGAAACAGTTCTTCATGTATTATGCATATTAGTGTGAAATCATTGTAATGAATCAGTTAAATTCAGAGAAGAATTTCACATCACTTACATGTAGAGGCTGCTCTGCAACTACTAACATTCTGTGTTCTGCATATTTCCGAACATATTCATAAACATTTTGAGGAGTGACTGGGATATTTACACCATTGGAGATAAGTTCAACCTAGGAAAATATTGGAACACAAAAATATTTTAAAGAACTTGCTAAAAGATTTACAAGCACTAACAAAAATGTATCTTCGAAGTGAAAACATACTAATTTCTATGCTTTGTTAAGTTTGCTACTTCAAATATTGAACCATCCATCCAGTCATCAATTCACAGCAAAAGGAGTGACTGATTCTAAATAATTTACATCAGACTGTACTTACCTGTCCTCCACCTTCTTCTTTGCACAAGTCTATTGCAAATGCTAAGTCCATTGCTGCAAAGACAGCATCAGCATCTGTACTTTGGGAAGCGAGGATAAGTTGCCGTAAACTCTCATACATAACCGGATCAAAAAAAGCAAAATCATGCCAGTTAACCTGAAAATAAAACGACATGTGAAACACTGCTTTTATTTTATCATTAGCTAATCTACCGAGCAGTTTGCTGTTAGGAACTTCTAAGAGGCTTTATAAATACTGCATGGTATTCAATGCTGCCCAGGCATCAGCAGGGCCCACCGCTTGCACAATGGGGATTTAGTGCTTCACATAGGAACCAGAAAACACTTGTTTCCAGAACAGGTCAGTGGAACTCACATAACAGAGGTCCGCTGACCTGTCTCGATCCAGAAATGAGCATTTCTGCTCATCTGGCAGGCAGCTTTTTAAAGAGCTAAATCCCTGTTGTACAAGCAGTAGGTCCAGGGTAGATTTGATTTAAATCCATTTAAAATCACTACTCAGAAAGACTCGATTTAATCATGTGACTCCCCCCCCAAAAAAGTGCACTCTTCCTCGCTATATTTTACACAACTCAGTTACAAAAGTCTCATTCTTGCTGGTATAATCTTAATATTTACAACCAGATGAAGGTTTCATTTTTAGAATAGCGACTTTTCAGATTAGTTTTACAGTTATATCAAAAAATACTGATTTGGTTATACTATTAGAAACACATCATAGATAGAGGATTATGAAATTGTTGCAAGGTGATCTCCAGTTTAATAGGTTAATCATTCATACTTGGACAACTTTTCTGCTGTACTTTATTGGAAGGAGAAAAATAACCTTACAGAAATCTCTGGAAGAGCATGACATTGTGAATGGATTAATGGAATTCATTTACCAAAAAATTTAAACAGCCTCATGCTACATAATTAAAAACTAATCCTTATTTCATGATGAATAACCTTTGGACTATAATGTATCTTAAACAGAAAACTATCTTTGTAGATTTTTCCTCAAAAAGCATTTTATTTTTAAAAAATCACTATTTTTGATTTTTTTTTAAAAAACAACAACACTGATTTTTATCCACCCTGAGTAGGTCCAACTTTCACCAAAGATGGGCACATGGGGGAGTGGGGAGTACAGGGGCACATGAATTGTTCTCAGGCTGTTATATCTGATCTGGGCCTATGACTCAGTTCCAACTCATGCCAACTCATGGTTAGGGAAGGTTAATGATGATGTGGCATAATCTTTGAATTTGCACATCATGGTTTGTGATCAGCCAGAAAAAGAAGCCTTGGTTTGAAGCTGGTTTGCAAATAATGGCTGAATTCACATGACTGGCCAAACCATGGGTTATAGGATCAGAAATGAGCTGCAGGCTCCCTCCTCCCTCCCCTTGCAGCTTCCCTTTCAGTTTCCTGTTGCCACATATTGGGCCTAAACAGATTCAACTCTCTTGTATCTGTTTAGTCCCAATAAGTTGCAAAAGAACTAAAAACAGCATGAACGAGTTGCACTCTGTTGCCCCCTCAAGGATCCCTCTCATTTCCCAATGTGAAGATTGCCTGGAGGGAAAAAACAGAGTGGGAATTCCTCGTGCTCAATGGAGGATGGAAGAGGTAACTTCTGCTGCCTCCTCCTCCAGACACACCTTAAGTGGGAAAGGCCTCATAGACCAGGGAATTCTGGAGTGATCTTCCATTTTCTGATGGAAGGACCACCAGGGCTGAGAGGAGGAAGAGTCATGGTTTTAAAAGGAAGGCTGAATGACATAGGATCAATGCCCATTTAATCAGGCTCTGCATTTTAAATTGACTACCACAATTTTAATCAAAAAATTATGATGATGTAATATTTACCTTTCTGCCAAGAAGAACCTTTATTACATGTCGATTTAATGTAATGGGACAAAGTTCATTCTGTAGCAAGCACAACCCTAATATTCTGAAAACCAGTAGAAATACTAGTTAGTATTTTTAAAGTAATCTGCTGAAAACAAGGCAAAATGAATATTAAAAACGAATGAGGGATCAGTCATATTTTCAAAAAATAGTTGAAGCCTATGGCCTGGTTCACACAACACGACAACTCATCAGTGGGTTGTCAGCCTTGTTTATTTCAGACCTGATTTGCCCATAAAGAGAAGACACTGTAGGGTTTCTTGTTGTGGCAGCCACCGCCATTTTAAATATTTGAGCCACAGTGGGGGCACACCGTAGCTTGCAAACCCGGCATGATGACTTGCATGTGGCTTGTCAGAAAAGGCAACAGAGCCACCTGGTAAGAGCAGCGAAAAACTCAGTTGCTCCTTATGATCTTACTAACTGTATGTCCTCTTTTTTATATCATGAGATTACACTAGTCAATTTACTCCTCCACTTTGTCATCTTTCTAGATAGCAACACCTCCCCCCACCCCATATTTAGCATTGTTTTAAAACTTTTGGGGAGATTTGAACAAATTCGCTAAAGTACCGTAACTATGCAAACCTCCCTGAAGGGGAGAAAAATAAAGATAAATATATGCAAATCTCCGCAATTTTCTCCTTGTTATTTTTCCGGATATACAAATTTAGGATACATTTTACCTGCCAATATTTCTGAAACAATTTAGTCTGGCTTCTGTGTTTTTGCCAGGCCTTGGTGTATAAAAACCACGCTTTCCAGGTTGATAGAACAGTGGTGCATTATCATCACCATCATCTGTATCATCCAATTCCATATCTACAACACTGCGACTGGAACCATGCCGCTTTCTATTTTCCTTTAAAAGAAAGATAGAAAAAGGTTTACTATTGCCCCCTTAACCACTGAAATCCTCTGCTGTGTGGTGTATCAAAAGCAGACTAACTAAAAAAGTGAATTAAACAAATACTACGAATAATTTGCCAATAAGAGATGATACAGTTAAGCAATTGTTTCTAAAATGTAGACTTATACCATTAGATCTACTTTTTAAAAATTTAAAGCAAAGAATTTAAATAAACATTAATAGACATTATTTCACCCCTGGGAATCTATGCAGAAGTAAAAAAAACAAAAGCTCATGCACTCCCCATTGTCGTCCCTGAGAGAAATTAACAAATGAACTGAGATGACCTCGTAGGGAGTTGTCACATGAGGCTCACTCAGAATCTTTCCTTGGGCAGAATACCAGAGGCAAATTATCACCTGAACAGGTCCACTGCTTGACAATTATTATTATTATTATTATTATTATTATTTATTTATTTATTTATTTCTTACCCGCCTCTCCCTCTGGATCGAGGCAGGGAACAACACCAAATACAAAACACCATAAAATACCTAACACTGATTTAAAACATATAAAACTAATACTTTATTAAAAGGCATTTTAAAATTCAACTCGGTAGGCCTGTGGAAGAGATCAGTCTTTATGGCTTTCTTAAATTCCAGAAGACTGTTAAGTTGACGAATTTCTCCCAGCAGGCCATTCCGCAGTCTGGGAGCGGAAGAAAAGAAGGTCCTCTGGGTAATGGTTGTCAGCCTAGTTTTTGCTGACTGGAGTAAATTCTTCCCAGAGGGCCTGAGTGTGCGGGGCGGATTGTACGGGAGAAGGCGATTCCACAGGTAACTTGGACCCAAACCATGTAGGGCTTAAAAGGTAAAAGCCAGCACTTTATACTTCACCCGGAAACTAATTGGCAGCCAGTGTAGTGTTTTTAAATTTGGTGTAATATGGTCACCCCTAGGTGTACTGGTGACCAACTTGGCTGCCACTTTTGAACTAGTTGAAGTTTCTGGACTAGGCACAAAGGTAGCCCTATGTACAGCACATTGCAAGAAGTCAAGCCTCGAAGTTACCAGCGTGTGCACTACCATCTTTAGGTTTTCCAACTCTAGGAAGGGGCACAGCTGGCATATGAGCTGAAGCTGATAGTAGGCACTCCTGCAAGCAAGCCACTTTCTCATCTAGCTATAGGTTAAGAGCATAAAAAGAGCCATTTTGGATCAGACTAAAAGCCCAGGAAGTTCAGCATATTTTTCCATACACATGCATCTTAATAGTAAGCTAACGAAGATATTGTTAAAATGTATCTCTTACTTGCACTTTATCAGAAGAATCCAACAAGCCAAGGTCTAAGATACTGTCAGCTCCATTTTCCCTTTGAGAAGAAGAAAAGAAGAAAAATCAAGAGTTAAATGCAACTGTAAAAAACTTGGGGAAATGCTGCTGCTAAAATTGGAGGATGGGGAATTGGTGAAAATTGCAGCACAAACACTTCCGCCCCCTGGGTGCACTGGGATCTCTTTGAAGCCAGCCTATAGCATTCTTGATCAGATTTATCAGGTACATTTACATCCATATCTATTCTTCTATTGCACAGGTGAAAAGTATTGGTTAGGTCACACTCTTGGACCCAATGTATACTGGGAAAAAGAAGTGCACATGTAGCCAGGCACTTTTGGGCTAAAATTTTAGAACTACACTTCACAATGCAACCATAATTGTATATATTTGCCTTGAAACTGAGAGCAGAGGTGCTGTTATAATAGTTTGGTACAGATGTAAGATTGGACAGATTTATGATGACTGGTTGGTCTTACGAGACCAAGGCCTAATTCACACCAGGCAGGATATTACACTATGAAAGAGGTATATAAAAGGCAGGAGCCGCACTGTTTTATAGCAGTATTGAAGTGCACTGACAACTGTTGGGGCCCATGACACATTCCATATACCACTTTTGACACATTCCATATACCATTTTCATACCGCTTCCATAGTGTTATATCCTGCTTGGTGTGGCTCCTGCCTTTTATATACCACTTTCATAGTGCTAGATCCTGCTTGGTGTGGATTAGGCTCAAGTCTAGCTGATAAGTGGCAAAGCAGAACTCTCTATAAAACCAAAATCAGCTCATAATTTTTACAGATAAGGGAACCTGTTTTGGTAGCTGCTAATTAAAACTGAAACCACAAAATGTTACAAGTATTTTGACTTTGTCATTAATCAAGTACAGAGAGCTGGTATTTTTAATTGGAATAGAAATGCTCAAGTTGGCTAAGATAATCATTAACTGGGATGAAAAGAAATAACCAAGGAAAGAGAAATAAATACAGAATGAAGGCATTTTACTTTCTGCTCTTTATTCTCAGCTTCTTCACACAACTGCCCTGTTTTAAGCAAGAAGATAGAATTTTGCATGTATTTTTCTTATGCTGAGGCTCTATAAAGAGATCTTTCCATTCTGGACTTTTAGATACAGTTCTTATTAGGTTAATTATTGTTGGTCTTCTAATTATTTATATATTATTTATATATGGTTCTGCATCTGAAGTTGTCATTTGTCCCAATTAAACATGAAACGAAGTCAGTTACAAAGTTTCTTGACTTGAATATCAATGAAGATAGAACTAATTTTAATCAAGAAAGTGAAGTATGGAACAATATATTGCATTGCAGGAAACATTTCTAAGGGTATTTTTGGAAAAAAGAAAATGGTATATATTTGAGAGAGAGATTTGAGTTTTTCTCAGACGCTACATTTTTCTCTGCCTGATGCTTTTGGGTCTTTTGGTTATCTCTTCTCCAGAAGCACAGAGGGTTCTATACTCCTCTCTGTTTTCTCCTGCAGTGTTTAGCTTTACTGAAGCTGCTCTCTTTTCCTGGTGACGAGGCTTCCAGGGACTGCTTTCTTCCATGTATTATTTCCAAAGATTCTGTTCATAGCTAACTAGACTCCTCTCCTATATCTTCTTTCTGATTTAAATCTTAATTATCCTTTTAGAAAATTAATTTTAGGAGACTACCTAAGAAATCTGAACCCTTTATTGGAGTGGTAGATATTTCCAGTGGGAAAATTAAAAGAAAATCAAGTTTCCTTTAAAAATACCAGAATTCTGTGGAGTATAAGACCTAAATCCTTAGCTCAAATCCAAGTGGCATTTCTTTAAAGGTTTTTCCACGATTAGCACGAATATTAAATTACCTTCCATGTGCAATAATGAGTTCCATGGCCTCGTCCACTCTTGCTCGAAGGGAATCTTCACTAGCTAGCAACAGAAGCAGCTGAGCAGGGGACAATTCTAACAGCATGCCTGTGATCTTGCTTGCAAATGCCTAAAAAAGAGAGAGAGAGATCAGTACCTTATTTTTTCCGTTTTTCCAACCTTCTCCTTTACAATTATGAATTTAGGAAATCTTAACTGCCCTGGATCCAGAGCTCTGTTATTCATGCAAATATCCTTGTGCTGGTTGGCTTTATTAAAATTATGGGTGGAGAATTCATGATATCCCTCAAAATCAGAACTGTAGAGTGTTAGATGCTGGCCCCTGGCTTCTTTTGTAGTTAAGCTGTTAAGCCCTATTTCCAGTCAATTATCTTTATCATGCAAACTATGCAAACAGGCTTTGCCCCAAGCTACAGACAGTATCCTCATTTAGTAAATGACAAGCTTGCCTAATACAGTAGGCTTCAGATAGATACCCAGGGTAAAGTACCATAAATGCAAGTTGCTACTAAACCTACAGACCCCCGTTCTTAAACTGAGTGGCCTATCAAGTCAAGGTGGGTCTTTCAACATGGTCACCTCTCTTACTGAAAGTCCCTTAGAGCATACCATGATTCTGCATTGCTCGTCCCTTTTCATCTGACATCTGACTCGGTGGCTCTCTTATTCCCTTCCCTTCCATCTCTTCATTAGGAGCCTGCATTCCCATGGGTTCAGGGGAGGGCCCAACCTAGATGTCAACCAGCTGATTAAACTGCAGCTGGGCTACACCCTCTCTGTCACTGGTATTCTCACAGGCCCACACTACTGCAACCATGACAATTCCTTCCACCTCCCCACCTGAGTCGGAGTGAATTCCCATGTCTTGTCAGGGTGCATCTGCAGAGGTGCTGGGCTTAATCCCTAAGGGAGGGAAGAGTCAATCCTCCCTTTCCCGCACACAGCAATCTCCATGAAGATCCTTCACAACTCGACAATGAGGCTCAACAACAAAAAACCTTTAGCTCTAATGGGAGGCAAACATAATTACCTCTGGTGGTGAAGACAGGATGCATTACATGTGTGTGGCTAGGTATGAAAAGAAATGTTTGTGTGTGAGGGACTAAAGGGTGGCTCCACTCACTGCTATCATGTGGTCACCAGAAGGTCAGCCATGAGGGGAATTCAGCCCTCGGGCTGGAAAAGGTTCTCTACTCATGATTTAAATGGATGAAGCAGCTCCACATATCGATCTTAATAACACAGCAGACCCCATCTTAGCATCTCAGCATATCCAATATTCAAAAATGATACAGTAAACAGATCACAAAATTGTAAGAAAAAAAACAAGGCAAAGTTATCAGTTTAATGCAGCATATTAGTACTTTAGTACTTGTTTTGAGAAACAAGACTGATGTTCACCAGGGTGGATAGATAAGTGGGCTAGGCTTACAGGTTGCATTGCTTGTACACGGGGATACAGTCTTTCACCCAGGGCCTGTCGATGTGCTGGAAGAGGATCCGGGTCATCACTAGGATTCCCTTCTGATGCAGGTCGAAAAGGTCTGGTGTCAATGGAGAGTTGCCTTCTAAAGTCCCTTAAAAAAACAACACTTCATCAGAAATTGTCTTTGTTCTGCAAAAGACTCGGGTAAACTGCATAGTGGGACTATATTCCAGGACTACACATTTGCTCTTCTGTTGTTTTATAGAAAATAGGAAAGCCATCCTCTCCTATTTTTTGTTCGTGTCCTGATACAATGGCAGCTGCTTCCTAGTTATTTTTAAAAATTACTTTTGAGTCCTTGGTTCTGAAAAATATTTCACAGGTTTGTATTCTTCCCTTCAGCAAAATTTCAAACAATAACTAGCAGTTTATGGTTCCAAACACTCTTCTGATTAGAATTTAACAACAAAGAAAACTACTTACCTATCTCTATCTCTTCGAGAACCAGTTCGCAAGCCACTGCTGTTCCTCCTCATTTCTCTTTCGCGCTCCCTTTCCCGATCTCTCTCCCCTCTGTTCCGTAATCTTTGCATCAGACCTGAAAGGGCCAGACATACTTAGAACTTGCATACAGTTATTCTTGATAAGAATATTCACTCATTCATAAATGCTATGAAGGATCATGAAGCTGCGACACTCAACACTGAGGGAGCAGAACACAAAATTTAGCTTGGAACCAGAGTTCCAAATTCAGGAGTTTTAATAATTGATATAATCAGATTTCTGCAACCAGTTTTATTACCCCACCACACACATACACTTTGGAAGTCTGAAGTTTTCAGTACAGACAACTTCAATATATTTGAGGAACAAAACGTTAAATATTTAACCCCTATCAGTGAATCTTTGGTTTGGCTCAACCCTCTAGGCTCTTTTACACCACTGTAACAATGTACATGTAACTGGAATAATATGTCTACTCTTCCTTTGTTTACTCTTGCCTTCATTTTCACCCCCTTCCTCTGTTGTCTCCCTTGTGCTGAATTTAGGTTGTAAAGCCCCTGAAAGCAGGGATCTGACCTCTTAGACTCTGTAATAATAAATTATACCAATTCTGATCATTTTTTCTTCCTGTTTTCCCCTCTCAGTGATCTCTTTACTTCCTCTGGCTGTGCAGACATCAGCATTCCATTTTAGGATGTTCAACTCTCAATGTTTAGAAGAATTATTGATGGAGAATTCTGGTCTACTATACTCAGGGTTGTGTGTATAAAGTGATCACATTAAGTGCACAAATTGGAATTGAGTGTAGAATTCAGCATCCTGAGATTCTCAATCTGACTGTTAAGAAGTCAGACGTGTAGCCCTTATAGCTGCTAATACAGGTTTGAAATCATGTGGACAATGCAAAACCTTGCAGAATTTCTTGCCCCTATGCCTGACTAGTTGCATAAGTCTTTAAAGTTATGCAGGACAAATTCGTTATATGATACCTACTTGTATGGGTCCCCTTGTTGGCATTTTGAATACAGTCTAGGTTTGGCAGTTTCTCATTTGACAAAAAAGCTTGTGCAATAGCAGTATAAAAGCTTCGTGCTACACCACTCCCTTCTCCTGGTTCATCCTTAAATGTAACCTTTACTCTATGTACAGCCATTGGAGTTGTAGCACATCTGCGACCAAAATGATTGTTGAGCTGTCTCATAGTTTGCTGAATTAGAAGATCTCTATCCCGATCAACCTAGCAGACATAGAACAAAATCTTAAGCTTATTAAGAAACAGGCTAAACAATTATTCTTTTATATAACTATATGGGCACTCAAATTCCACTCAGCAACATCTCTTAACTGCACCCTGAGGCCAATCATACTGAATGCTGATACAGGGTCCACTATAACCAGAATGACCAAGCAGCTGGACAACCATCTGTCAGGGATGCTTTAAGGTGGATTGCTGGATTGAGCAGGGGGTTGGACTCGATGGCCTTATAGGCCCCTTCCAACTCTACTCTTCTATGATTCTGTGAGTTTTATCCTTCCTTGCAAATGCCACTTGTACCCAACAGGAAAGCTGGAACATGGGCTGGAAGATCTTCAAGATGTTACTGGAATCCATATGATGCTGAAGCTGCACCATCACAAACTTTTAATTATACCCCTTAAAATAGGAGGTTTGATAGACAACCACTACCATGTCAAAGGTTTTCTTTTTTTAAAAAAAAAAGTGGAAATCAACACTTTTAAGTCTGGCTAATATTTGCCTTGAATAATATCTGCCAGAGATATCACTATGCCAAAATCACCTAAGGGAATATAATAACTCAGGACACTGAGCATCTTCATTTCAGAATACCCAATGTCCCATGAGCTTTCACCCTGCTCACACTCAACTGAGACCACCATAGACTGACTGAGAGTGTTTGGATTTTCCCAGGTATATGCAGTTTAAATTGTTCTGTTGGTCCATTCCTTGCAGTGCCTGGAGTTGAGGACAAATTACAATTGCTTGACCTCTGTTGCTGTCTCTCTGCATGCCCAAATAGTCTTGCTATGTGGTTTAAGACTGTTTTTCAGGCAACTTCCTCAGTCACCTCCTATTGAACTTACGTCCCAGCCCCTTTAAGTCTGCAAGATTACCTTACAAACATTATGTTCTGTGGACCAAAAAGATATAACTAGAGTCCAGCAAGGAGGGACAACAGCACAACTTTAAACAGCCTATCAACCTGGTTAGACTACTTTCCAGCCATGTTTCTGATGTTTGGGGAGCATTAGCTACTCTGACACACACAAGGTGATGGAGGGAACAACATTTTATATCCTAAATCACTGAGGTAAGTCGCTGTAAAGCAAACAGGGTATTCCACCACAGTTCATCTTTTAAATCAAGCTAAACTCAGAAAGCTACAACTACATTTACCTCTAATGTTAAATCCCTAGATTGTTGGTTTCGCAATTTTTCCATTTCTCGACGGAATTTTGATTCTTTTACTTCAAAACCACCTAATTCAGTCAAGATCTACAAAGAGAATCTATGTATTAGTAAACACAACAAACAACACTACAATACCACCAAGCAGTCTTCAATTAAGAAAACACATACCGATCCAGGTTCTGCTCCCACGTCTTCCATGAACACTCGGCCAAATAACTCTAGTGAAAGCCGCCAACGTCCAAGCAGCATATCATGAGAAATAACCATTCCCATAAAACTACATTGTGGCCTGTAAGTCACAAAAAAGGGAAGGATTGCTTTAACATACTAAACATGTTAATTTCAGGATTGTGCTTTGCTCAATAGCTGCCAAATAATTCTATGTTTCTAGCAAGAGGAGTCAAATGACTGTCTCTGCAGTCCCCATCAAGTATGATTTAAATTCAAGCACACTAATTTAATTGCAAAGATGGGAACAGCCAAAGAAATTTGATCCTTGCCACCACAATCCTTGCCAAGCAGCAATGGTAAAAGTTCCAAAGCTGATTGCCAAAACTGGACCAGAACCAAGATGAAAAGTCTCCTGTTCGTAATTCAGCCACTCCCTTTCTCCTTCACCTCCAGCTGTTGCCCACTCTGAGCAGTCGATCACAGCAGCCTGCACTCGGAGCTATGCAGTAATAAGGACACGAGATGAAAAGTGACTGACCATGGATTGAGAGAATAAACTAGAGAGGGCCACAGTCTCTCAGGGTAATCTCTTTAGGGCCACATATCAGTGAGGGGACAGCTGTCATCCTACCCGCCCCCCCCCCTCTCTCTTTGAGATGGCTCTCCGCATTAAGCCCCCCTCCCCACAAGCCAATCTGGACTTCATTGATGCTGGGGCAGGTTTTTTTGGGTTTGTGTGTTTATTTCTGCTGCAGCTTCTCTCATCTCAACAATCCATTCAGGCTTCTCTGTACCTGCTATACAACTAGAGCTCAAACTGCCCAGCAGGCACAGCAAAAAGCCTCTATTAACCCTTCCAGCTAAGCATCACTGGAGTGGCGGGACACACAGTGGCAGCAGTACCCAACTGATTACTACAGGAACTGCCACCTCTTCCATCTCCACTTCTTCACACTTTCCCAGAAGATGGATGGTGAGCAATCACTCAGTGAGATAGCAACCAGAGATGAGTGAGTGATTGCCAAGCAAACTCCTGTGAAAAAGAATTTCTCCACACTATCTTAAGCCACCTCCTTCATCGGTTGCCTGGTAGAAAAGGAGGTGGCCCCACACCCTCCTCCCCACCTCACCACAATGATTGGAAGTTGCAGAAAAGGCTGGGCGTGAGAGAAACGCACTGGCGAGTTCAGCCTGCCCCAGAGAGTAGAAGGAAGGTACAGAGGAATCTGATGACACTACAGGCTATGTAAAATTGTGCCAATGACTGTGTGTGGCCCATGGGTTCTTCCACAAGTAATGTGGTACCTGAAGGATGTTAAAGGTGGACCTTCACTTTCAGTCAGCCCAATCTCTGCCAGTAAACTGCTTTTCAACTGTGCTGCAAGATCATGAGCTGACGGGCCTGGCTTTGAACCCTCTGATTCTTCCGACGGCACATTTTGTTCTTCTTCCTTCTTCTGCCGATTCTGCATGCTCATAACATTTTTTAAATTGGCTGCATAAGACATTTTTGTTGGAAGAACCTAAATGAAGAGGCAATTAAACTGCTCTGTAAATAATGATAGCAAGGTATTTTCAAGGTAATAGTTCTAGTCACATGTGTAATACAATACTGTAGAATCCCAACTCCTACAACTAGATGATCCCGAATATTTAGATTAAGGACACAATCCTACACATATTGAGACAGAAAAAATGCCTAAAACTCCCAGCATGTCCCAGCCAGTATGGCTGACTGGAAAATTGCTGGAAGTTGTAGGCCTTCTTTCTATCTAAACATGAACAGGATTGTACCCTAAGCTGATTAGTCCCAAAGAAATCCATGTGACCAAACAGCATTTTTGCCTATAGAGATTTCTACTTAAAAGAAACACACATATAAATGGAGAATGTGATTAGCTTCAGCAAAGTATTCCAACAGAGATGAGAGTACTTGAAGATAGCAGTTTGGAATTTGCCAGATATAATGTTCTGTGTGGACAAGGTTTTCCCTTCTGATATTATCCTATTAGCATATAGATTTAATTTTGCAAATATACAGATAACTGTGAATGTATGGAAATATTAAGAAAAAAATTAAGAATATTTGTTCAACACCCATTAAAAATGCTAAGCACCATTTTTTTAAAAAAAAAAATTTTTTTTGATGCATTTCATCCTAGTGAGCTATTTGCCAGCTCACTAGGAGCAGGCAGAAATTGCATATGGCTAACAACGTTTTCCTGGATGCTGCAATGACATTTCCAGGGTCCAGAATTAATAACATAAGCCAGGGTAGGAAAGGTACTGAGAGTGGTGGATAGAGAAAGCTGCAAATAAGATACCTTGTTCTCCTTTTAGGCAGAGAAGAACTGGCAAGGGAAGAAGGAGGTAGAAGGAAGCTTATGAATGTTTAACACACATCACAATAAGTTCATACCTCAAGACAGTTTCTATCCACGGTCACTTCCATTAAACACTTTCCACTATTGGCAGAGGATGAATATAGACCCTGACTTGGCCGCCCAAACAGATCTTCTTTTCTAGCATTTGGCTGAAAAAGAACAATTCCGTAAAGCCTTTGTTAATAACAAACCTGGATGGCATTAACTATGAGAAGTATGAGACCCCATAGTTGATAGCTGGATCCCATATATCTGAATGCTCCTCAGCAAAAAAAAAGGTGACAAATTAATTAGAAGGTGAAACACACAGTAGGATGCATGTTGTTTCTGTCAGCCATAACCAAAGGAAACATACACCTTCATCTGGCCAAGAACTTGGAAAAATCTGGAATGGGGATTTACTTCAAATTATGATGACCCAGTTATCCTACCAAATGCCACCAGGAAATTATTCACCTAGGAAGAAGAATCTTAAGTCCCCTGCATACAAGTGAAGCAAGGATGACAACCAAGGTTAAAGATCTCTGAATGTTGTTATATTGCTCTCCGTACAAAAACAAGTACAGTTAACTAGAAGGTCTTTGGAAAAGTAAGGTGCCAAACAACAAGGAACAACTACTGGCTGTAGCAACTCTTCCCTCGCACCTGAGTAAATTTGCTACCTACCTAGGAACAACAGTCGTTCAAGACTATTCCACAGTTTGGGTATGGAATGTTACCTGTAACAAATGTGGCTGGTCTGCCAAGGGAATGGCCTCTGCTAGAGGAACTTCAAAGGGGTTGGGTGGAATACAGCCAAGGAACGTCATAGAATCTGACCGTCGGAAGAATGGATGATTTTGGCCTGTTTCAGCTGGGAGGGAATCATCGTCCTTGTCATTAAGTGTGGCACCTGGAAAGCAGAAATGTTTGGGAGGGGGTGGGGGAAATGAGGTTACAATTCAGTTCTGAAAAAATATAAACTAATAATAAAAAAAAGTAAGTGGAATAATTATCAATATTTTGTCCAAGAAAACTGAGAAAATGTCTTGAGCAAAATTAACAGTTAAGCTGTATCCTAGTCATCACAACCAAATCATCACAATTACTTTGCAACACTTCAAATAAGATTTGAGGGTTTTCCCTCCCTAGAATATAATATTTACCTTCCTAACTAATACATCTAGGTATTAGTGCAAACAGCTTCCTAAACCTAAAGTGTAATGACTGAACATTTTACCATTTTTATTAGTGGATTCTGAAGAATTTTTTTATTATTATAAGGGAAGATTAAGAGGGTTTTTTCCTCTTCCCTCTACTTTTTTTTTTTGGGGGGGGCAACTAAGCTACTTGAATTTTGTATCCCTGCATTCTGGTGAGAAGAGAAACTGAAAGAATATGGAGGCAGAACACATAAGCAAGGCCCAGGAACTCACATAAAGCTGCTTCTGGGTAGCCTGGGAAATCGAATTTCCAAAGTCCTCTACTTCAATCCACTAGAAACACCATTTCCCAGGCTCTTCAGAGGAAGTAGTTATCAAGGATGGGGTTATTGCTACAGGTCCAATGCTTTGGAAATTTAAATTTTGTTAAAGGAGGATGGCACGGGGTCAAGTGGAGAGCGCCAGTGAGGAGGAGCTTATCTAGTTGTACTAACATTAAGAATTCTAAAAAAACTCTTGGAAAAACCAAACTGATTGACAGGGGAGCAAGTGAGAAAGCTCACCAATTACTGCCATAAATCCAGATACCTGGAAGCTGGCTATAGTTACACAGCGGTGAGAATAATACTCTGTGCATGCTCAAAGGCATTCCGTAGGGCATGCCTCAAGCATTCCAGGATTGAACCCTGACACTAAAAAAATGTTTCTAATGCTGATCCCTGAAATCTCACCTCTAGGGCTTCACTTTATCAATTACACTGTGCTTCTATGATTATCCAAAAATGCAAACTGCTTGAAAACTAATGTTGTAACAGGATTCCCCTGATCTCTAGAGTATGTATGGGCTGTTATTTTATGATGTATTAATATGTCAGTTGGAAAGCTAGTTAAAAAAAATGACCAAAGAATTCCAGAAGTCTTTTAATCCTAAAATCCACAGGTTTGTAGGCTTCCCTACCTCCCCAAAGTATACAAACACTAACTTTGATTTGTGTCATCATCATTTTCATGTTCCGAATCCTCATTGTCAAGACCAAGTTCCAACAGTTCCCGAGTCCTTAAAAAAGCAGGATGTCAGATAATTTTAGATATACAACAGCAAAGAAAATATGTTTAATACGAACTTTCTAAAACTAATCACCAAAAACAACTAAATATACATAAATACCAAATGACAATTTCAGTTCAATGCCTAAATTCCTATTTAAAGCCCGTTCCATTCTATAAAACAATAAAATGTTTTAAACATCTCAACTTAATACCATTATATAACATGAGATAATATTAATAATTTTAAATATAAATGTTCCTTAATTTCCTTTTATGTCTATTGGGCGGTACAAAAATGTAATAAATAAATAAATATTTATTTGCGCTCAGAAACAAACTAGTAGCAGTATAATTGTTTTAAAAGTGGACAAATATGTTCACAGTGGCTCACTCCTCATTCTGCACCTGTTTAAGATTCATCTTCAAGGGAAGCCCCACACACAGGTCACTGCAGTAATCTAATCAGGATGTTACCATGGCATCAATGACAGTAGTCAAGGCAGCAGACATATCTAGTGAACTAACCAAAGCTTATAAAAGACAATGTGGGCAATCCAGGAGCAATGCTAGCTCCAGAAATACCCCCAGACTATGAAACTACCCCTTCAAAGAATATGCCCCAATCCAGAACAGGCATTTCTCCTTCTGAGTCTCCTACCATACTAATGACACCATTCCCCATAACTCCAAACAACCTCACCCAGTGGTTTCAAACATGTTAAAAAGCACGGGAGAGGAAAAAAATGAGCCTTGAGGAACTGCTGTTGTACAACTCCCATGCAGTGGAACATAGTCTTCCAGTGCCTTCTGGGACATATGATCCACAAAGGAGTGGAATTATTGCAATGCAGTGCCCTATACTGAACTCCAGAATGGAACAGTGATCAATGGTATTGAAGGCCACCCTCGTCATCCACCCCCGCACCAATATTTCTCTCCCAGCATATGTCATCTAACTGGCCAACCATAGTAGTTTGATGAAACCAAGACTTCAGTGCTCTACCTCCCACAACCAAATCCTATGATTGTTTTTGAAATTTTATGTACTTTCTGAAGGGCAAATAAAGCAATCATCATCATCTAATTTACTCTCATAACCAGCACAGGCTGAATTCCAGGTTTCACAATACTTTATTACCAAAAATGCACCATGCAGGTTTAGTGCCTACTACAAGTTACTGATATACCTCAACACATATTTTAATGTTATGAATGACAGGGGACACAAACACCCTTTGCTGCTGCACATCTGGTTGCATTACTGGCTTCTATACCTTTTCCGTTCCAGCTGAGGCGTATCCAAGGTTGTCTGTTGGTTCATTGCTTTAATCCAATAAATGAGAGCTTGAAAAACATATGCTACATGTTTCAATGAACAGACATCCAAAACTGGCAGAACATCAGAATGTTCATCGTTGTGAGAACGCATCAAGGAGAGGGCATAGTTTAAGAAGTCCCCCCTGGCAGACATCATTCCCTGACGAGCACTGAGCAGTGTAGCACGCCTGCAATTATAACAGGATTGAGAGAAATAGTTATACTCCAGAGCAAGGATTGCACCATTGAATTGCTGGCTTGGAATTATTACTTACTGGGGGAGGGGATCTTAACATATCTCTGTTCATACCTTCTACCCTCCAAAGTTCTTAAGCTAGCTTCCTCACGCGCTGTCATCCTTTCCCTCCTGGTTGAGTTCTGTGATGCATGAAGTGGGTGGTTTGGGTGCCCTGGATCTCCAGCAGAGGCAAGTGCAGAACCGTAACGGAGCTGAGCTTCAGTAGAGTCCATAATGCTCACCATCCAATTCCAAGTGGGGATCAGTTTTTCCTCAACGTAATTCTAAATAAAGCATCATCATCATCATTATTATTATTATTATTATTATTATTATTATTATTATTATTTTGTGTGTTAACACACACACGTATGTTCTATTTAATGTCATAAAAATTCTGCCTAATTCTAATCTATATCATTTTCTATGTTTCTGGAAGCACTTCATGGTCATACTCCTCAGGTCGTACAAAATATCCACTTCATTCACAGATTCCTCCTTTTAATTTCCGGCCTGCCTGTTTTAGCCTCTGGATGAAGGCAACAATTTCCCTTCCTGATGGCCAATACAAGCTGCAGTACCATGAGGAGTGGTGAACCTCCAGGCAATGATGCAAATCTGAACCATGGCACCATCCCAAAACCATGACCCCTCCTATCATCTCAGACAGATGCCGCAGGAAGCATTCCTACTGTGCCCAGCAATTTCATCCTTTTGCAGGGAACAGCAGGGAGGCAAAAGGAAGAAAGTGGCGGCAAGCACTCAAGGCAGGTGACTGGGCAGGTGCATGGATGAGTATGCCCTGCTGTCTTTGGGTTCTTGCCCCATTTATGGCGGGAAAGCAGACCCAAACAGGTTCCGATCAAAGTAATGTGGATCTCAACATGTAAAAAAGTTCCCAGCCTTGGGCTAACGAGTGCTTCAACAGATATATTGAACTCTTGTCCTGCCTAGAATTCCTGGCAAACAGAGCTTTTTAGCTGCTAAAAAGAAAGGAAATTTCACCCATTAGATCAGAGGAAAAATCAGGTGCTAAACAGAGGAAAGAAGCAAAGGAAGTGGGAAATGAGCAAGAAATAGATGGCGACTGAAAAAGAGAGGCTATTTATTATAACCAAATAATTTAGAAGGTGGCAGGTGGAATTTTATTTAAAAATGATCCAATTTGAACACGGAGATAAGCATACTTTGTTGCATTGTACCTGCAAATTCACTGCATCTTGGTACGTCAGCTTCACTGCAGCTGGGATCTGGGAGTACACCAAGTGATTGTACTTGGGAATCAGGCCCATCAGATCAGATATCTGTCGGATCACAATGCTGTATGCCCTCGCCAAACTGCTCGCTGATGTCAGGTAGCTGCTAGCATTGCTGGCTTCAAGAGCTGCAGCCGCTGCTGCTGCGCTTGTACTGATGGTACCACTCCGACGCAGGTTGGATGGATCAATGTAAATTAAGCCTGCTGAACTCGCTAAAGGGAGTAAGAAAAAGATACCCGAGGTCAACGAACAAACCAAAGGGAGTTCTACTATTTATCCCAAAGCAAATACCAATACTGGATCCTATTTAGTCTATAAATGGCATTTAAAGTAACAAAACAAAATACCACACAACAGCTTGTGGGCAGCACTGTCAAGATTCATATAAATTGCTCGTATATTTCCATCCCAAATCAGTTCATTAGTTAATAGATCAGAAAAAGACATCAATGTACAAGTGTTGTCTTTTGAAGTACCTGCTGGAGCAGAGGTGCTGGATGGTGCAGTGCTAGTAGTCCTCTGATTCTGGATGTTGCGTACTGCCCACTGCATCGAGCGGGGGGCCTGGGCAGCCCCATTGGCATGAGAGCTGCTGGTTGTGCGCTCCAGAGGTTCATCGAGCATAAAGGTCTCTTGCTCTATGTCATCACTCTGGCTGCTGCTGCTATCGGAATCACTGGTGTCATTCGACTGAGAGTCATCCTCAGAAAAAAAGGCTGGAACGCTGCTAGCACCTACGGAAATGCACATACTGTGAGGTTAACTGCTTCCGTTTTCTTTCCAGAAGCAAGTAAATGTGGAGCAATTCAGTGACACTCGTCACTGGCTCACCAATTTTAGTGGGATTATAGCCTTGTTTAGTGAATTAAAATTCAACACTTTAATAGCATACTGTGATACTCAGTTCTTATAAATTAAGAAATCGTCAAAAAATAAATCTTTCCCAACCTAGTTATTTCCTATGTTTTAAGCATCTTTTTAAAAAATATTATTATTTATCATTCTTTATGATATTTATATACGGCCCCATAGCCAAAGCTCTGTGGGCAGTTAACAAAGATTAAAACAATGAACGTTAAAAGCTGATATACAAAATTTAAATCCATAAAAAGCATAAGAACAGATTACATACAATATCGCAAAAGATAGAATTGTAGGTGAAACTACACATCTTTTAAATTACATGTATATCATCAACACTATTTATTTAAAAAAGTTTTGTTTTGCTTTTATACTATAAAAAAAGTCCTCAAGGCTTCTTAAAAATCAGGCAGCATGCAGACCTTGAAAACTTACTGCCATCAACCTCTTTGATTGAGACTAGAACAACCCTTATTCAGATTTTTTTTAAAAAAATGAAATACTGGCACTAAAATTTAATGACATCAAAATGAAGCTGATAAAAAAAAATATTACCTGCTTCTGATCCTGCTGTAGCTGCAGTGACAACACTTCTCCGTCCACTGGCATTGTCCTGGTTGCTATGATTACTCTCACTGTCACTCTCTGTTTCTGCTGCTGCTAGTAGATCCAACTCCATATCACTTCCTAATGTGGTGGGGTGTAATAAATTGATGGAACTATGTTAAGATAGTATTCTATATTATAGAACATTTCAGCTTCTCCATAAAGCTATCTTCTATTTTAATATCTTCCGCTGCTTACTACCTCTATAGAAAGCCATGCATTTTTTGGCCAGCTTCGTGTTTTTTTGATAGACCTAACTGTTGCTTGCATGAATATTACTAATACATTATTACCCCTTTTCATGGAGAAATAAGCTGGTCTGATAAGAAGAGGTTTATAATATTAACAAGAAAGTGTTTTACATTCCCTTGCAGAAGGTAATATCTACGGGTTAGATCCAGGCTAAGCTAGGTCCCACTGAAATCAATGTGAAAAGTTAATCATAACTAATTTATTCCAATGGAGTCTGTGAGAGTATGCTTAAGTGTAAGACTCAATGAAATCCATAGGACTTACTTCTGAGAAAACTAGCACAGGTTGACACTACATGCCTGGACCCAACCCTATTCATTTTAAAATGATTAAAATGTATGCCCAAGTATACCATCTTCATCGTGCTCGTCATGCTGCCCTTCTGCTTCAGCATTTTCTTCGCCATGTTCTTCTTGTTCATCATGGTGGTCCTCTTCTCCAGCTACCCCCTCAACCACTTCAACCTGGGAAAACAGATTTTTACACTGGGAAACTTTTTATGAGCTTCAAAGACATGTGCTAAATACAGCTCTGGATTTTGCAGATGTTTTAGACCTGCACTTTCTATTTTTCTGAAGTATTTGCAAGTTAAAATTCTGATCCCTAGAAAGCAAAGGAAAATTACAATCCTTGAGTAGTTGCTGCCTATGAAAGCCTCCTAGATGACAACTCATATTGTTCTCAAAGGCACCTTAGCACTTTCTGCGGCTACAGGCTAACATGACTTTGTTTCTAGTATTTCATAACACCAAGGTTGTACAAATGTTGGTATGCAGTCCTTGCAGTATAGCTGTAACTTCACAGGCCAATCCAGTACAGTGCATTCTTGTATGGAATTCATTTAACTTCAGTACTGAAATCTTCTTTAAAATAAATACAATGCTGCCTATTGAGAACAAGACAATAACCTCTTCCACATCTGCTGACACAATGTCATCTTGTTCTTCATCTCTGCCACGAACTGGCTGAGACTGACTGATCCGCCTTTGTTGTGGATTCCTAATGATATAGGAAGACTGAGACTGGGAGGAACTACAAAACAGAGAGAGAAAGAAAGGCTTTTAGAAGGACAAGGATACAGTAATACCAAAATGACACAACACAAATTTCTTCTCTTCAGCCAAGAGAACCAAAAAATAAAATCTAGTGGATAGAAGACCCTCCATGACTACACAGCCTCAGAAGAGTTAAGTTTCTTCAAAAGTATATTAATATTTGATTAGAATAGTAAGTTTTATAAAATACTAATTTATCTTCTGGTTGTAAAAATGTGCTTAACCGAGAACCCTTCTCACCCACCACAACCTACTTCACGTTATCACTATCTTCTAT
Organism: Elgaria multicarinata webbii; assembly: GCF_023053635.1. Taxonomy (NCBI): domain Eukaryota; kingdom Metazoa; phylum Chordata; class Lepidosauria; order Squamata; family Anguidae; genus Elgaria; species Elgaria multicarinata. The sequence continues at coordinate 88,534,794 of NC_086177.1, forward strand.
GATGGTCCAATCTTCAGAATGGATTATGCTAAACCCTTCATTGCCATCTTAAAAATGCATGCACTACAAATTATTCCGAACTAGTCTCAGGGGTGGGATTGAAAGGGAACATTAGTCATTACCATGGAGGTTCCTTCTGGTTTGGTGTGACTAACCACAATGGGTCTCACAGGTCCCACCCAGGAAAAGCAGGAGCACATGACCAAGATCTTTTGTCTTAGTATTGCTGCTCAGACTCCTCTATCAGTTCTATGCCATGGCTAAGTTTTTTGTTTTTGTTTTTACTGAGGAGCCTAATAACCATGACAGGCAGGGTGAAAGCCAACAAGGAATGACCCACACACACACTTCAAAGGGGGTGTGACGACTAAAATGTTTGCATTCCTTTCTGCTCCCAGGACTTCATTGAGAATCATTTCTTAATAGTTTGGATGCCTCTGCCACACCAACACTGGAAGAAAGCTTCATAGTAAGTGACCAATGTTCCATTCCCAGTTTGTTGTGAGGAGGCATCTACAAAGTGAAGTGCATGAACTGTTAGACTAGTGGACTGGGAATCATTATGAGTCTTATGAAGTGGGGAACATTTACACTGTCCTTCCAAACACCAGTTCTGCGAATGCATAGGTGTCTAGTTCGTAAGTCCTGGTGAACGTATTAGGATGAGACTATATGGCAATTCTCCATCAGCCAACTACAGATAAGAGCTTTTCCCTGCTGGGGAAAGAAGGCAGAGCCTAGGGGGAAAGTTGCTGAGAGATTCAGTCCTGCTTATATCTGAGGCTCAACCTCAGAGGCTTGCCCTGCTCACTTGTGAGGCTTGGTATGTGAGTTACCATTTGAAAGTGCTGCTGATTCAGTCTTGGCTACCTATGTGTAGAAAAAGGTTCTCCACTATTAGGAGCAGCTGAGAAACTACACACCCCTTGGGGATAAAAATGTTGTGTTCCCCTAGTCTAGAAAAGAAAGAAGTACAGTAGCGTCAGGGAAAAGGTGAGGAAATAACAGTCCTGGGTGACAGGCAGGGACAAACTGAGGGTGAAGCCCCAAGTGCTAAGACAAAATACTTTGGTCATGAGATCCTTGCCTTTTCTAGGCAGAAAAGGGAGTTAACCCATTGTGGATGCTTCCTCATACCAAACACAAAATGAGACAAGTCTCATAGCCAATTATTTGCCTATTTGAGTTAACAGAGAACATAATACCCTGTCATAGAGGATGTAAAATAATGATAACAGTTTCTAAGTATATTCTAATATACTTAGAATAAATCAGACAGCAAACATTACCTGCTGGACTGATCAGATGATGGTCGTGGAGGCAGTGGTTCCACTGAGAACAGCTCTTCACTGCCTTGCATAGCATCTATACTAGTGCTTGCCAATGTAAAAGGTGCTGTAGGACGTGCAATTCCCATTCTGACTGGAACAATTAGGGATTCTGCTACATTGCACAATTCCTCAACAGCATAAGGTAGCAGAGCTTGGAATACACGCTTACACTTTCCAATTGGCTGTGGAATAAAGTTGCTGAAAAAGAGAAAGGCAAGGAAAAATATACAGATATATATTCTTATTCCAAAGGATTCAGAAAGCATACAAGTAATTTTACAGTTCCTCTTTAATGGTTCTGCATCTACAGAACTGCAGCGATTCCACATATTCAAAGTCTGTAAACAAGCAGTATCACTTTTCTCTTTACAACATGGCAAAAATACAGCCCTTCCTCTCTGCCGCCTTGGCAAAAACTCTTGTCTAAGCTCCGGTCATCTCTCATCCGGACTACTGCATCCTTCTTCCCTCTGGTCCTTTGCTGCTTTACCTCTTTCCTCATCTCTCTCTAGTACTCTGCTCTCAAAATCAGGCAAAACTTTTCATCAGAACGCATCTTCCATACCTCTTGCCCTAAGGCAACCTGTGAGCAACTTGTATAGGTCTTGTATAGGGTGGGTAGTTTCTCCTATGCATGCGTCCACAGAACTGTTCCACTCGCCATCACAGCATACAAAAAATTATGTTGGGCCTGGTCTTAAGACTAGAATAATAACTTTGAACCAAAATTTAACTGAGTATATGTAAGAAGCCACAAAATGCAACACACGTTTCGATGACCAACCTATTCACTACTTCATAAATTGAAAAAAAATGTTATTTAATCTAGAATCTTAGAGCAGTAAGGGTTACAGACATGGTGTGCTACATTTCCCCCTAACTTATACAAACATGGGAGGAGACTCTTTATAGTTGGTCGAGTGGTAACCCTATGTGGGTTGTATTGTTTAATGTATTTAAAATGTAAATGAAAAAACGAGATCAAAAACAATTAAAACTCCAAACCACCATATACCCCACAGCATCCAATAAATGACTCAATTATACACCAAGGTAAACAACTTTGGGATTTTGTTATAGTAAATGGTATATAAATATTATTAATAAATAATTAATAAACCTTTAGGGCCTAACTGGGGCCCAGCTGCTGTATACAGAAATGCTTCCCAAATTTCTCCTATTGATCTGAGAAGTAAACCTGCATTACTATTATGTTACACTGAATTGAAACATGATTTGATGTCAATGTCCAGAAGACTACGTAGACTCTTACAACGTTTGCAAAATACAGTGTTTTTTCCCACTCCTCCAGCAGTAATTTAGGTAATAAATAAGCTTACTTTTTCTTTTTTGAGGAAGCCATTTCCACGCTAAGGATGACAAAGACTCTTGCCACAGAACGTAGAAACCTCATTGTAACAGAAATCGCTTCCTCTCTGCGGCCTGGAGTGTATTTGTTTTGCAGCTCTTTTACAAGGGTCCCCAACAAAGTATCTAAAAGCTGTAGAGAACAATTTATTGGAGCAAATATGCACTGCAACATCACCATACAAATTCTGTATGCAAAGTAGTTCACATAAGAGTATGACAAAAGCACTGTATTATTTAATAATGTGTCTTACCAAAATGTCCGCTGTGCACTTCACAATAAGACAGTGGGTAAAACAGTCCAGTCGAATAGTACCGCTTTGCTGATTAAGATACACTTGTTCTTCAGGCAAAAGATGACCAATCCTACTGCTTGCACTAAGACTTGGAAAAAAGCAAAAAGAAGAAGAGGAAGAAGAAATATAATGTAAGTTGTAAGTCTACGATACAAAGTCAGTTTTCAAAAGCTTAATCTAAACAATTAACTAATACACACGGGTCTTTGTTCTCCTGCGAGCCAAACATGATCATAGATTTCAGTGCATTCCAATCTTGTAAAACACGTTCCAAGGCAAGCTGTGCAAATCGTGGAGGTTCTAAATCATGATCAGGCATATCTGAATCTGAAGCACAAGAAAAGAAAACCATGTGAATAGTTACTGCAGAAAGAATCATATTGTAAGAGAAAACCTTGTAATGAGAAAAAGTGTTACCTTCAGGGTTTGCTGTTTTACGATTACGATCTTCTCTAATTCTTGGTGGTCTATACTGGCAATGTTCTACTGTTTGTCGTGCAACTGTCTGTACTAAGAACAACAGAAGATGCTCTCCCCTGTAACACATATGCACACACAGGTATGAGAAGGGAACTACTCTGGACTTCTCTGAATATTTTGGAAGTCTGAACTAAAGAGACACTCACCTGCTATTTGGCATGGTGACCAGATTTGTGGTGGTAAGCAGCCGGAAAAGCAGATCAAGACGTGCAGATTTTTGTCCCGCAATTAATGTTTTGCACTTGCATTTCTCCCAGCAGTCACAGTACGCTGTTGGGGATGTGCGTTTAAGCCTGAAAAGAGATAATTTATTATATTTTTCTAAGTAACATCAATTTTCATATCAATATGCAGTATAACCAGTTATAAAAATATGACATTGTGTCTATAATAATTTTACTTTTAATAAAATAAACTAATTTATCTGAAGCACTTTTTTCTAAATGCCACTTTCCAGGTCATCCTGTTTATGACAGGCTGCACTAGTTTGAAAAGAATTATGACTCTGAAAGTAGGGTATCAACTTCTCTTCCTATAACTGGTCCTAAACAAATGGACTCTCTGCCTGCTCTACTATGATACTTACATGCAGGACAATAAATTGGTGAGAAGCCTGCCTAGTTGGTTACATATTCCCCTCCCCTCCCCAACCCACAATGGGAAGCAGATCCAACAGCTGCAATTTCAACTTTTCTGTATCACTAACAATTTGTATACATCAGAGCACAAGAAAAATGAAGTACATTTGTTACACAACAGCCCATTGAAGCCCCAATTTTACAGATAAGCATACACATACTTGCAATCATGACCTTTATGGCACACCCTTGCACACTCTGTGCAACAGCACAGAGATTCCAGTAAACCACACGTACGGCATTCAAATATATCCTAAAAGAGGGTAAATTCAGCATTTTAGAAAAGATGAAGTACAATGAATAATTTGAATGTAACTGTAAGTTTGATATAAATTTGTCCGTTGCTTTCTTTTGCATTTTCTAGGATGAAAGCTTATGTTAAAAGCATCAAAAGCAAGCAACTGGAAAAACAATTTACAGCAGAAACTGCATTAAGGGTTAAGAAACTGTATTAAGACTTGTATGCACTACCAAATAAAGATATACTCCAATATCAGCCATACATGTAAAAAATGTGTCACTAAATTTCAGAAGTGTTTAATCTCCCAAAGTCAACCCAGCGGAGACTTTTACAGGTACTAAAATGCATACTTTAACATTAAAAACAATGGACTGCATCCAGACTAAATTAGTTACACTTAGTACACGTTGAAATCAATGGAACTTACGTCATGACTAACTTGTCCCATTGATTAACTAACTAGTCTGGATCCAACCCGAGAAAAATATTAAAAGTCAGAATTTCAAAAGTCAAAACAACAGTAAACACCAACCAAAAAAGCAGCAATAAGACAAAGGCAGAAATGTTAAAAATCATCCATTCAAAGTTTGGGAGAATAAAATAGCCTTCATCAGGCTCCAAGAAGCTAGTAGTGGAAACCCAGCTGATTATCCCTAAACTTACTTGATTTATATGCTCTGCACCAGTCCACGTAAAGCTGCAGGTATCATTGCAACACAAAACATACAAGGGAGAGTCATCTGGGTTTGTGCCAGTTGGACAAACCATTCCCATAAACACGTCCTCCTCTTTTTCACTTGACGTTGCCTCCGCTTAGGGGGGGAAACAGAGGGAGTGAAAAATGAAATTTTAAAGACTATTTGAGGAGCTATGAATTTAAGCTAAGAAATTACAGTAACACTTCTCACAGAAGCCCTGTGAGAGGGGAGAAGGGAAGCAACACCATTCTACTTCAGCATTATCACCTTTCGCTGTTTACTCAAAAAATTAAATTGTTATCTTACACTAAATGCCTCCTAAACGTAGAAAAATTAAGTAATTAGCTTTTTGTTAAAAAGCAGCTGCTAAAACAACCTTCCTTCAATAATTTCCCTGAACTATTTCATCAGAATATCCAACAGATATCAAAATCTAACCTCCTGCATGAACAAATGGTAGGGAAATTGTCATAGGAAACTACTCCTGATGAATCACTCATTACAACAGAGAACAATCCAAGTTATGAATTGGCAGCAGGGGGCCTACAGTTTTCTATTAATTTTCTACTTTAAAAGATTTTGTACTGTTCTCTAAAGACTGAGGACAAAAGCCTTTAAGTATTAGCATGTATAGCAAAAAATCAATAACTTTCACTTACCTTTGGCAACTTTTTGTGCAGTTTCTAAAATGGTAATTGCAGCAGGATAGGCTCTGCCACTAACAGCAGACATAAAAGGTGTCATTCCTCTCGCATCCCTAAAAACAATTTATCCAAATAATTTTCAGTCAAGTTCAAATAGCAGTCTTATAACTTTAGCAGAAGAGCCAAATTTAGAAATTGTCCAAATTTTAAACCTTCCATGACAATACCAAAAATGATGCATTAACAAATACTTTAAAATTGAAATAAATATTTAAAAATTGAAATAAAGTACCAATGAAAAGGCTTTGTTAACCTCTGCTTGCTTACTTACATCTATAAATAAACAAGCAGCATAAGTTACAAAAATTTGTAGCAGTATAGTGAAAATCAAGAATATCTGCATGAGACAGACAGACAACAAATATTCTTGTCCTCTTTAATTTATTAAGGAAATGTTTTAACTGTTCCCCATATATGGAAGGGGTGGGCAACTACAGACAGTCCAGAGGGCATTTTCACCCCCTGGACAACTCCAGCCCCCATGAGCTGCATTCTGCAGGATGCCATTAAACAGTTACAGAAGCCTTAAAGCAGCCAAATCTCGCTTCTAAAAAAGCACAATTTGGCCCCTTTAGGCTGTCTTACCAGTTTGCCGCCAGCTGTTGGCAGCCAATCAGCAATGTTTTCGCCACTACAAATTTCAGTGTCTTGGCAGTGGGCAACGCAGTGGGACAGCAAGGGCCTCATGTTGCCCATCCCTGCTCTAGGTCATGTTTCATTTCAAATATTTGTCTTCAACTTCCTTTTTAACTTACAGGAGTACGTTTTTGTTTTAACATCCTTTAAGAAGACAACCAGTCTCTGAGCTGGTTCACACAATTGTTGTGGCTTGTTTATGCTGCGGCACATGTCAGGTGCAAATTGAATAACCACCGCTTATTGTGTCGTCTGAATCCAGGCGGCATGGCTTGTAGAAAGGTTAAACAACCCTCAAATAACCCTTCAACAGGCCATGGGTTAAGGTGCAATGATCATGCAAACCAGGTCATTGGCTTATTTGATGGTTATTTCCTCCTCAAATAACCCTTCAACAGGCCATGGGTTAAGGTGCAATGATCATGCAAACCAGGTCATTGGCTTATTTGATGGTTATTTCCTCCTCAAATAACCCTTGTCACCCAGGTTCAGATGACATGACATGCCACACCTCAGTGAGTAATAAGGGAAATAACACCCAGCTCGTGCCAGAGATCAAAACAAGCCATGGTAGCTTAAGTCACTGTGGCTTGTCTTGATTGTGTGAACCAGGTTATTATCTGGTTACGTACTCAAAGAAGCAGAGATGGATCTGAATTTTGGAATGCTGTTGCCCTTCATCCCTTTCTCTGAAGTGATCGAGGAGAAAGGGCACATCATGTCTGTCTACCTACTTCCCAAAAGGGTGAAAACAGTATATGACATTTTCACATGAAGACCCTTACTTGGCTGATAGCAGTTCCCGAAGATAAGGCTGCAAAACAACACTGTCACATAATAGTTTCAGTATGAAGTGTGCGTTTGCCTTCCGGTCCTTTGATTCCACTACAGACGGTTCTGTAGAAGGACCTACGAATTAGAGAAACATTGATGAAAAACTGCCTATAGAAGCAGTTCACTTACAGAAAACATTCTAAAGAGGACCAGCTGTAGTTTATGATTAATCAGCACTTTAGCTATATTAGAAATGTGACAAGATGATAAATTATGGATTTCACTGTATATAGAAAGGATGGAAAGTTTTACTTCCTGAAACTGACTTAAAATAGACAAGGTATTTTAAATGCATAAAAAGGTGCTGGTAAAACATTTTGTAGTATATCTCCTATTTATTTTATTTATTTACAGCATTTATATACCACTCCACGTCTAAATAGATTCTGGAGCAGTGATAATGATAAAAAGGTAAAAGAAATACAACCATGTGAAAAAATTATTATTTTTAAAAACAGAGTGCCAAAAAAACCTGTGACTGGTCAGACAAGGAAGGCTTCCTAGAATAAAGATGTTTTCAGGAAGTACCAGAAACAACACAGTGTTTGCGCCTGCCTGACCTCCAGAGACAGGGAGCTCTATAGAAAGGGGGCCACCACACTGAAGGCTCTTCTCCAGGGGGATTCCAAGCGGGCCACAGGTCCATGTGGAACCACCAGGAAGAAGAGACTCGTATATCTGTTAAGCACTCTTAAACTATGCTTCCTATATAAATAAAAAGGGTGATGGAAAGATGCACCTTCAGGTTATGGTAGCTAGTACAGAGGAGGACATTTTAGATACACAAAAGTCTATACTGGAAATTAACTCTTATGATTCTTTTTGGGGGGAAACTTGTGCAAACATACAAAATACTGTTTTCTCACCTGGTATGGTGGAAGTGCTGGGTCCTTGACCAGTGCCAGTTGTTGCTGTGGTAAGAGATCCCACAGCAGGAGCCAGGATAAAATCAATGTCACCATCTTTTAGTAAACAGAACAGCAGGATTCATATCAATACATAAAACACATCCCTGGTAACATGCTCACTCCGCAGTAACTACCCACCCTACGTGTTTAAACTTTCTTTCTACCCAAAGATTATTCAGTGAGACTAATGATAACTGTTGCTGACATTACAGCAGCAAGCAAGTAACAATTTTAAAATAAACATTTGCTAACAAGCTGTAATCAATAGTTTTAACACCCAGTTTTACTTCTCTAAGAATCAGAGTGATTAACTAACTAAATCAGAGAGGGCAACTTGTGGCCCTCCAGATGTTTTGGTCTACATCATCCCTCACTATTGGCAATGCTGGCTAGGGCTAATGGGAGAGATAGGCCAAAACACCTGGAAAATGATAAGTTGCCCACCCCTGAGCTAAGTGCTTCACACAGTTCTAATAAATGTCCATGCATTTCTTATTGCTCTTTTTACAAGTTCGTCTGAAAGGTCATAAATGTTACTCTGAATTTCACATGTATGCACAGAAGTATCTAAAAAGCATACCAGGGTCCATTGCAGGAGGATCAGGAACCCAGCTTGGAGGAGCTATGGGAGGAGAAACTGGATCCTGATGATCACTAGATGAAGCTCCAGCTTCATGTCTGCCCAAGCCTGCAGCCCTCAGGGATCTTCTCATCATTTCTCTCAGTCGCAAACTAAGGGTCAAAAGTAAATCATAACACTAGCGCTCAGTGCTGTGTGTATTTGAGTAGGGTGCATAGTTGAGGCAGCCAAAGAGAACTTATCTACATTTATAAAAATATGTGTGGAGATGCCAGCATTAATGCCCCTTTTTATTCATTTTTAGCATTACAATGAAGTATGGCATATATTTTAGATATAAAGACATTCACAGAATATTGCCAGTGTGCCTGTTCAACCTTGCTTTCTTCTCAGAATTGTTATTTGCCTCGTTACTCTCATACATAGTCCATAAATATGTCCGAGGACTATAGAGTTTGAAATGGGATAAAGTGCAAGGAGAAAAAGGAATAAAGAGGAACAAAAAATTACACATAGACAGTGTGCAAGTGGATGGACTCTCACAGCGACAGCTTTTAGGCTGCCTTCTCCAGTGTGGTCCAGGGCAATAGCTACAATAGTTGCTACAGGGCAAAAGAAGAGTGAAGCCATGGCCAATCTCACCCTCTAGTTGTTAATCTGAGCCTGCTAAACCAAACAAACCACTGAATTTAGCAAACACCAAAGAAGCCGTGATGGACAAAACTGGATTACAACAACAGAGAAGTCCAACATTTGGTGAAATGAAGTGATAACCAGTGGGAGACCTTGAAACCCGGAAGTATGAAGAAACTATTGTGCTTGATAAGAGACTCAGACAATATTGTCAGGCAGCATAGTCGACTGAGAAACCACAGCATTGGTTTTGTTTTGAGAAGATGCTAGTATAAAATGTGTTTATGTGGCAGCAAGCATACTGCAAGGATTTTACATTTCCCCTGAGAAATTCTGAGCAGATATTTTGCTGGACTCCCTATTATTTCCACTTCCCTTCCTTTCTTACTTTCTGTTGCTACTAGTTTTGCTCTGTTGGGAGACAGAGGGATCCTTGGATATATTAGCTCATTACACTGGAAAGGCATGGCTTTCTCTTCAATGTGACGCTAACATGTTACGCAGAACTGCTGGAAAACACAGGATGCTTTTAGATATCTTCTCCAGGAGGAAGTATTAGGAGGATACAATGTAGGGCATATGTAATTGTTTCATAGTTGCTTTGTCAATTATTCTTATTTAAATTACAGTTCTTTTATTCACATTGCACTGTCTTCAGTATTATTCTTTTAGTCACATTACATTGCCTTGTCTATTACACTGAACTGCTTAGTTTAGGAGTCCCCAACCTTTTTGGACCCATGGACACATTTGACAATTGAAAAAACTGCTGTAGGCACCACCACAAAATGTCTTCCATGGAGCATGTGAATAATCACATAATGGCTGCCATTGGGGCCGAGCTAGTCAAAAGACAAGTAATTCACTCAAGAAACTAAGTACAAGCAGAGGAAGGGTCTGAACTCCAAAGCCAATCCATATATTTGACTCCAAAGAAGCACAATAATATTCCGATTTAAGGTAAGCATGCAATCCTATTGGATGGGGGAAACATCCAATTTGAATCCCCTCCATTATTTACTATGAGCCCAGTGTTTCAGCTAGGAATTTTTGTTTCTGTTTTGTTTTGTTTTCTATTTTCAATCAGGACGCTGATAGCTCAACGGGGACTGCCTAATTAGTGTTAAAAAAATTAAGTTAACACTACAGGGCAGAATGTCACCTAATAGTTATTTGTTAAACTACATTTTTGCAATACTATGCCAATAAAATCTTTCTTTTTTTAACATTAAAATGGGAGTCATTTTGACATCAATCATATATATCCAACTTTAAAGTGCCTCAATAATAGACCGATACTGTAAAACCAATAGCATATGAAGATTAAAGTAGCTCTTAGGGTGCGGGACTGTATTAGTTCATAGTGTCATACCAGCAATTAATATTGTACTAGCAAAAAAAAGGAAAAAAATACTACTGACTAAGCTTACCTTCTGCTGCTTGAGGATCCTGCACGATTTCCCGGCCCATTACTTGACACCACTGAAATAGCATTAGCTATAGCCTCAACTGCAGATAACCTTTCAGCAAATGTATTCCTTTCCGAGCGCTCTGCTTCTGAATCATAAGGAAGAAACTTGTCATCCGTTTATTTTATTACTAAAATCTTATAATCAATTGTAAGTTTCTCTTTCGTCAGTCACTTTTATATAAATTTCACATATAAAACCATCTTGGAATTTCTCAACCAAGTCTTTATTCAAATGAAAAAGAGGAGGATATAGGAGGTTGCATTTAAAGATATTGTTCTGCTGACTGAAGAAGTTCTGTCAGCAAAACTGACAGAAGAAGCAAAACTGGGAGGGGAGCGTTTCCCCCTCCTTCGCCCACTGCTCCTCACTCACTTTCAAGATCTGCTCCAAGGGGGCTGGGAAAGTCTCCGGAGCAGATTTTTGGATAGTGTGGAGAGCTGAGAGAAGAGAGGGAGAAAGTCCTGTCGCACTAGTAGATTTCCATTAGTGCAACACTGAATTAAAGCTATGGACTTGATTATTCAACAGCAAAAGCTTCAAAGCAGACAGGAGGTTAGGACAATTTTAAAAAGAAAAAAATATATAACACAAATGCAAAATAGAACAATTCCAGCAGAACAATTTAGTGTAACATTCGGAAAATAATAAATCTCTGAGCAGTACTATATGCCACTCATCTGCTGAACACAACTTACAGAGTTTCATCATCTACTGTACTAGAGATTCAGAAATACATTTATCTATTCATTTGTATGCAATCATTTATTAAATCGTACACTATCTTCAGCATAGAATCATATAGTTGGAAAGAGACCTCAAAGGTCAGCTAGTCCAATCACCAGCTGATGCAGAAAGTCAACATTTGAGCAAACTGTCATAAGTGTGGTAGATGAGTATTGAAAAACATGATTTAGAAGGCAGAAAATTTGCTTCTGCTTTTTGTTCCTTAGATACTAACTTACCTCAATCGGCAAAAACTGTGGCTGGGAACCAAATAGTCCTACACATGAGCACAAAGAACTTCCGCACATGATGGTTTGTTGCTGCTCTCCTTATGCTGCTGCAGTGCCCTATGTTGTCCCAGAGGGTCCCCTAACCACTAGGAGTAGTTGTTTTAGGGGGAGTGAAGGACTGCAGTGTGAAGGGGGGCTCAAAGTAGCCTGGTACACGATGTAACACTGTGCATGTATCTTTGGATCCCAGTCTCATTTCCAAGTGACATATTTCAGTTAAATGCAACCTACTATGCTGCTAGCATGAGATGTTCCTTTCCCTTTCCACCACATTCTTTTCCTCCATTTTCTCCCACTGACTATGCTGGTCAGGGATATAATGCATTCATCATTTATTAAGAACCTCATCACTTACTAATTTGCTCTGTAAGTAAACTGTGTACAGTTTTATCCTGTTTTTCTAGCTCTGTTTCAACAGCGCTCAGAAAAAAATGGATGAGGTTGCTGAACTCACCCTCTTCCTCTTTAGTTTCTTTATTACTAGTTGGAAAGCACACAGATACACAAGCATGCAGAATATTACGGTTTCCATCACATCTGTGGCTGAGGAATGTCTGCAGCATTTGAGGATTCTGATCCAAGACAGCAGCTTGCTCAAGGTTCATCAGATACTGTCTGCAGGCCTCATAGTCACAGCGGAGAATATGTTGCATTAAAGTTTGCTTCTGTATTTGGGAAAAATGAAAGACTTTAATCAAATGGAACCAAACATTTCGTGGTTCTTTGTTACAGTTTTAGCACAAACATGCCGCCCCAAACTCCATGGAGAAGGGCAGGATAAAAATGTGATAATTAAAGCATTTTATATGTTAAAATTGTTTTATATAAAATGATAAATTGTACTAGTAAGATTTTTAGCTATAAGTGCAGGATCAATAAACTACATTGAGTACAGTCAGGTTTTGCTACACCCCAACTATGGTGCTTTCAAATTTGGCAGGATGGTTTACCAATACTATGACTTATTATTAGGTGCTTAGGATCACAGTCTGTTGATGTAAAAGCTATAGCCAAGTGACTGCTGACAATAGAAATAAAATGTCTGCTTTAACTTGTCCAGAATTAAAGATGAAACCAGAACGGTCTGTGAAAACAGCGGCTTCCCTTTTCTAATCACAAGAGTACATCCTTCTCAACAGGAGTCCCAAGCAACACAGTTAAAGCATTATGAAAAAAATATATTTTTTGTCACTTAAAATTATACAACCCCTCAGAAATCAATAAAGCATAGAGAGGTTGAACATACATGTTTTCTCACAAAGGAAGCTGTGCACTTGTGTGAGATTGTGCAGATGTGCCTTTGAAGGTGTGGCCCACTAACCCATTTCAAGTGGAAATGTGGCACCAACCCATTAAAAATTGTAATGTTCTATCTCAGCACTAAAGATCAATTATGTCTACTGCCCTTATTGAAAAATAGCAAACTTTCAGCCAGGATAGAAAATATGAGCATTTGTAACAGAAAAAAGACTTTATACTAACATTAAACCTCTTATTAGGCAACCATGTTTGTAACAGTAAACCCTTATAAACCCCTTTGTAAGTCGCAGAAATCACACATCTAAAAAGTGGAGTAGCATTCAAGAGAGTGAATTATCAAAAGGAGGCAAAGTAATGTCTTTTAGAGCATGTCAAATATATATGAATTACCTCCACAGCCATTATGATGATAGCAGCTTTCTTTTTGATGGTCGAATTAGCAGGCAGGTTTGTTAAGGAATGAACTCCCATTCCCAGACTGCTAATAGGAGGAAGATCAAGCCAGTCAGGATCCCTTATTCCACCCATACAATCTTTTGCCATGGGATATATAGTGCCATTGCCATCTCTAAGAATGATTGGAGATTCCTACATTAAAAAGAAGATAGTTATACAACGTAAGTTTTAGATATGTTTTTCATTCATTTCACTTATTACCTTTGTAGCTACATCACCTAACATACTTACATCTCTTATCTGGAGTTATTCTTCCCTATCTGCTTCATATTGCGCTTGAATATTGTTCTTTCTGTTGTCCCTTCCTATTTCAAGGTTAGGATGACACAACATGGCCTACAGCAGCTCATCAACCCTTTTAAGGAAAGCCCAGCCTAGTCCAACCACAGCACATTTTCACACAAAGCAGCCAAAAGCCAAGGGCATATATGAAAGCTATGCTGTGCGAGCATTCCAGAAATCAGCAGGGCCTACCTGGAACTAGTTTATTTTTCCCTTTCTGATATAAGTGGGAAAAGGGGGAAATCAGACTTACAATAAAAAGAGTTCTGCCCACCCACACCCACACTCCACCCCAGACAACATGAGAGACATTCAAGCCATCAGACTGCATACCTTCCATAGCCCACCCTTTTACTCTAATCTTATAATCTCTACCCCTGGGTGCTGATCCCTGCTTCCTCTTCACCGCCACTCCACACATCCCCAAGGTCCCTACAGATCAGGGTGGGGAAAGAATTCCTCGATGCCTTCCCATTTCCCATCTAAATATGGGCTGCAAGGTTTCTCAAGAGGCCTGCAGTGTCCAGGCAGGATTTTTGTGGCCTACAGGAAATGACATTAGGTTGACTAAAAAAGGCAACAGAGGGGCACACAGTGAAAGTCCCAGCTCAGTAACAGTAGCCATAGAAATGCTCCCCTCCCCCACCTTTCTCCATCTAAATTCTAAAAGATTTCACTTTGCTCATTTTAAGAGCCTGACAGGATTTGGAGTCATGAAAGGTGACAGCTGTTATCCAAAAAATGCAGGAGAGGGAATGAAACCCTAAAAGAATAATCTGTAACTGTTTTGGCAGTGGGGAAGGTGAAACGTTATGTTGTTGCTGTTTTTATACTGTTTTCATGTCTCTGATGGTTTTTAAATTTTGTATATTTTTAATGTTTACTGTTTTTAGCTTTTGTGAACCGCCCAGACAGCGTCGGCTGTGGGGCGGTATATAAATGTAAATAAATAAATAAATCCTCTCAGCCAATAGGGGGCATTCTCATTATCTCTCCACACTGTAGTTAAATGCTAACTTCAAAGTATATTTGTGAAATTCGTAACAGCTAGAGCAAGGATTTTTTTCTATACATGTCAACTGAATAGCTGTTGACAACATACTGGGCTTGTTTGCACGTAATGGTGGCAGGCTGTGGGTTAATTAACCTACAATTTGCAGAGTGTTCTGCAGGAGCTGCTTCCAGTTTCTGTAAACATCCTACGAACGCTTCATTGGTTGAATGTTAGTGTGAAGTCTGAACCTAGACACTTTGTATTATTTGTGGCTTAAACAACCTGAAGTTAACCTAAGAACAAACCATGGGTTAATTTTGAGTTGTTTAATCCACGAACAACCCAAGGTGTCTGGATTCAGACATTACCCTAACAACATTGGAATGAACCAATCTCAGGTTGTTTGAAAGTGGAAGGGTGGGGAGGCAGTGCACCTACTCTTTCCTGCTCATGCTTGAGAATACAAGGGTTGTTTAAATCATGGGTTTTCATTTTGTGGGAACCAGGTCAGTGAATTCTGAAACTTCGGAAAAATCCGTCTTTCAAGGGGATTTGTAATGTAGGACATTAACAAGAGTTAGTTGTTTTTGTTTGTTTTAGTATAGAATGACACAATCCCCTGAGTTAGGGGGTAAAGAAGATGGAAGCAGAGCAGAGGACTGTTGATGAACTGTGCAGATATTAAGGTGGTGGGCGGACTGAAGCTTCTTTCACTATTATTATTATTATTATTATTATTATTATTTATTTATAT
Organism: Elgaria multicarinata webbii; assembly: GCF_023053635.1. NCBI lineage: Eukaryota > Metazoa > Chordata > Lepidosauria > Squamata > Anguidae > Elgaria > Elgaria multicarinata. The sequence goes on from NC_086177.1 coordinate 88,550,372, forward strand.
AGCACCATCAATGTACATGGTGCTGTACAGAGTAAAACAGTAAATAGCAAGGCCCTGCCGCATAGGGCACTTTAGCTGGGGCCCTAAAGAGGTATCAGACTGACCTGTGGTGAAGCCTGAATTGAAAAATGCTTTCCCAAACCCAAAAATGAAAATGCCATCTGCCCAGGAATCTCTGCTATTTAATCTTAAGTGTGCAGGGACAGGCTACAGTTACTGGTGATGAAGGGAAAGGCACTATACATGTCCATTGGCACGATCCTTTACTATTGCACATATTCCTAAAATCAACCTGACAACAAGTTCTGAGGCTGACACACATACACAGGCTGTGTTGGATGGGGATGGTGGGACTTGTAGTGCAACACATCTGGAGAGCACCAGGTTGTGAAGGCTGGCCTAATTCTCTCCCTATACCACTGGACAAACCTTATTTTCTTACTCCCTCCACCCACATATATGGATCAAGAGTACCACAACACCAAATTAACTTATAAATATATTAATTTACTACATTACTTGCTTTGCATAATTGAGCATTAAATGTAATTTTATGGGAGGAACCTTTAAAATGCATGAAGCTGAAAACCAACCAACCTGTCCAGCAGTGAAAATGGCAACATTTCTCTCATTCTGCCCAAGAAAAGCAATACTGCTAGTAGGGAAATTGTTCTCTTGTTCTGCTTTTCCAGTTGCAAGATCAAAGATGCAATATCTCACCCAGTTTCCAGTCTTCAGGACTGCATGTACCCCTAAAGATGTGCAAGCAAGACATTAACCAATAGACTTCATTTCCTCAGATTATTATTCCAAACTATTGAACTAGTATGTATTCATTAATGAAATACAGATCACTCAGCTTAACATGCATCGCTTAACAGGGTAAGCATTTCTCTTCTCTAAAGAAAGTACAGAAAAAGTGAAGGGAAAAATCACTCTTACCTTTTGAATCGACATTCACTGCTAGGATTTCTGTTTTTTCAGGAATACATAGCTTTTTAGGAGTTCTCTGAAAACAGTCTGGAACTTTTGGCGTCCCACCAGTTTTTACCACCTATAATAAAAGAAAATTCTCTGTAACTCCAACCTGATTCAATGGATTTGAATTGCTGTTGCATTCTTCTGCAACAGCAGCATCAGCCAACCCAATACCTCTGGCAAGTTCACAGGTAGAGAGGACATTATGATGGCAAAAGCCAATTCCCCTCTTCTTCTTTTTTTGCAGCTAGCAGCTAACAATCAGGTGCCTCTTAGCTGTCATGGCTAATAGACACTGACTGACAGATCATCAATTTGTCTATCCTTTTTAATTCCATCTAAGAAGATGGACAGCACTACATTATGAATTGGAATGTATGTGTTGTGTGAAGTACTTCCTTTTTTGTGTATCCTGAACGAACTGCCAATCAATTTCATAGATGATCCCAGGTTCTAATGGGGGGGGAAATCATTACTCTGTATAATACTTAAAAATCTTGGTTAATATAAACTAAAAAAACAGTATCTTAAGATGCTCCTGCTTCTCCTATTAGCGGCTCATTTCTGCATCTTCTGCAGTTCTGACATCATTTATGAGGTAGGGCAACCGAAGTGTAAACAAATTCTAAACTGTGGCCACAGTAAAGAAATTAGCTAACAATTTAAATGATCACGTATTATTGTCAGCATACATACCTGGAGTTCATCTATTCTCAGCAATCGACAATCTTGGAGAAGAGAAGATGGATCAGGATCCAAACCAGAGCTGCTGGTACAGTTTGTATTAGTGGATGTCCCTGGAAATTTTACAGCAACGTAAGCACCATCCACTTTTAGTACCTATAAGAAAAGCATATTACATATAATAGTGAAATAAAATAAAACCCTTTAAGGTGTAGCTGAACATACAGATTTTTAAACTACACTTAGGATTTTAAATGCACAGAAACATTAGAGCAGAGAGACTTGATTTTGTAGTTTAACCAATACACCTGTTTGTTAGTTCAATTGTCAATACTTACCCTTTATTTGCATGACATACTATTTCAGATTCCAGAGACCTAGTTCTTCCACTGAAGTGTACCAAAATTTACAGAAGAACCATAAGCAGCTTCTGAGACACCATAGGCCAAGCTCATACAGTAGCCACGCTGAGCATGCAACCCAAGCACCAACATGAAGCAGTGATATCACCGTTTCATGTTGTCAGAAGATACTCAGGCTGCAACATATTTTCCAGTCCTGCACCACCATTGTCTAGCCTCCCAAAAAGTCTGTTTTTGTTACAGGTAGAACTGCAAAATGTAATGACAAATTTTGCCAATATAATCTCTACTTTGGACTTGTGACATGTCATTTCCTCACATACCTAAAGCCCATTCTGTATCCTGTGAAACATTCCAAAATTTGGGATCTACATATAAACTCAATGTGTTTCCTAAGGAACCCTAAAAATGGCAATTGGCAAACAAATGCAGAAGAAAAGCAGCAATTTTGAAAAAACTGAACCCTAGCAATTACTGCAATCTACTTTTCTAATCAAATGGGAAGGTAGTAAAAGTTAACTACCCCTTATTCCCAATCAATTTTTTTAAAAAAAACCATCCCTAACTATATCTGTTGATCAAGCTAAAAACAATCTGTGTTTAAAGAGCGTCAACGTTTTCAAAGTACTATACAGAAATCAATTAGTTTATAGCAGATATAACCTTTTGCAGCATTGTGCATGTGAGGACATCTATCCCAACCACGGCTGCAGGAAATTGCACTCATCAAGAAAGAGCTAGTCCAGTGGAATTGCTAGGGAAAGAAACAATACCAGAAAATCCCCTCACTTCAACATCCATGTCCTGAAACAATCAGAACAAACCAGCAGCATCTTCTAGCACAAAAGCAGCTTTTAGTCTTGCAATGTGTTCCGTTTCTATAGTTCTGTGAAGGAGCAGTATGCTGGGAGAGCTCACAAGAAAACAATACGAAGCAATCAGCACCTCCATACAAAACCAAAAGACAGACTATTTCCAAGTCTGGTCCCTGAGTGACCAGAATGCTGGAATAGATAGACCCTTGGTCTGATCCAGCATGGCTCTTCTTATGTTCTTAGAGTGAGATAGTTAAACCACTATGGCTAGGTTTTCAGTAAACTGGAACAATACACAATAATTAAAAGGAGATTAAAACAAAGCTTGTTTTATACAAACCTTGCCAACAGGAACATTTTTAACATCTTCTACAAATACAACTTCCCTAAGAGACCACTGTTCTTCATTCACTTTCTCCTCCTCTTTTGGAGCCGGTGTAGATCGTCGCCGTTCTTAGATAAGAACAAAGTCACAATGATTAAAATTGTTTGGGTGGTATTTCTCTAAAATAATATTGTCTATATAAAGATATATACATGGCTCTAATATAACTTCTCATAAAAAGTGCCTTTTATGTAAAGCAAAAACACTACTAAAATTGTATTTTGTTAATCTCAGCCTAAAACTAATTTTTGTTGATAAATTGAGTGACAGAATATAATGGCCATGTTTGGATGTAACAATAAGCCAGAATAGTTGAGAATTCTGCCTTATCGTTCACAAGCAGCATGCTAGTGTACTTTACCTTCCCCCCTACTTGGCCCTTTCTACCAGCAAGAGAGGCTAAACTAACAACAGATTAACAAGGAAGCAAAAGCTTTCCATTATGTTCGAATCCAGACTCCTGGATTGTCACTCTGCCAACAAACCCAAATCTGAAATCAGGGCTTGAAATTGATTTCCCCACTCTTGGTTTGAAATTGATTTTCCATTATTGATTAGGGGAGCAACAAGACATGGTCTGGATTTGGACATAATGAGAAACCTTTTGCTTCTTCGTTTGTTTCTGGTTAGTTTAATTACTCCTTCTGGTGGAGGAAACAAGCCGGGGTGATTGGACAGCATATATGAACACACTGCTCATGAAACAAAAGTCAGTATTCTCACCAATTTTGGCTTATTGTTAAGTCTGAAGGTGGCCCTGCATTAGAACAGAAATGTCAACATTTGATAAAGAAGACCTGAAAAAGAAAAGGAAGACACATTCTTCAGAAGTTCCATTTCCCAAACTACCCACTAAATAATTTATGGAACATTATTTCTTACATTATTCATTTTTGGTATTCAGTAACTAAGGAGGGATATATTAATTTAATTGTCAGACTTAGTACCACTGTGGTTTTCAACAGAATATCAAATTATACTTTCTCCCTATATAACTTACTATATGGCATTGATGCACTGCTTGCTATTGAAGAGGCATCACTACAGGTAGAAGCTGGAGAAGGTGGTGGACCCATTTCCGTTTTCACTGGTTCCTGTTTGCTTTCAGGCCTAGAATTTCAGAAACAATAAATCCTTAAATTGATTAAACTATCCATGTAGTCTGGGCCTCCCAGTTTTAAAGTATGCCTTTTTATTCTGGAATGCTGTGTTTTTGCTGCTTTTGATTTTATGCTTATTTTGTATTTAAATTATTTTTATGATTATTTATTTTAAACCAACAAGAAACTTTGTGTTACAGGACAGCACACAAATGTGATAAATCAATACAATTGCTTTTCCATGAATTCAGTGTGAAGACTAGTCAACACTTTTGACAAAGCTGCTAATTTTCTGGATTGCTTTTTACGTGAACGCAAAGTTCTGCTAATCACACTTGATGTAATACAAGAACACTTTAAAAGCTCATTTTCAGAACAAAAATACTATCCTTATTTTGGATCAGAAAAGCCAAAATACATGCTCAGAATGTGCTCGCCCAGTATTTGAAGATGATGCATTTCTCACATGATTAGCCTCGCCTATGTAACCACTTCACTTAATTCTTTGCTAGTGGAAAAGTTTAGAGAAAAAATGTCAGAGAAACATTTATGGCTCCCTAAAGCACTTGAGGGGAATTCTATTCAGTTTTGAAGTATTTAGGCGCTCCAGTGCAAAGATCCACAATTTAGTACAAGTTCAAGAACCTTTTCAGCAACAATCTACTATATTTTAAATGTTTCTCACAAAATTTGAGAGCACTTACTTTGCCTCTGTTGTTTTATTAGCTTTCTCCATGTTCTTTAAACTCTCTGGTGACCGCAGCTGAAACCTACAGCTGTCATTCATATTCCAAACAGATTCCATTAAGACGCCAACTTTAGGAATTCCAGCACTAATTGAAAAAGCGACTGCTCCAGCATGATAGAGAGGATTATTCCTCAAACACACCTGCAGTCAAGAAGGGAGATACTTGACCATTCATATCAAATGAAACATCAAAACTAAGAAAGAAAACCAATACATTGAAGAAATAGTAAATAATACATTTTAACTGGACTCATCAGTTGTGGCATACAAAAATCAGGAAAGACATTATCTTAGCTGCAAAATAAAGTCTTAGAGGATAGTTTCCTAACAGAGAGCATCTGGTTCCAAGGGAGGCAGGACACGGAATAACAGGCTCAAGTTACAGGAGGCCAGATTCCGGCTGGACATCAGGAAAAATTTCCTGACTGTTAGAGCAGTACAACAATGGAACCAATTACCTAGGGAGGTTGTGGACTCTCCCACACTAGAAGCCTTCAAGAGGCAGCTGGACAGCCATCTGCCAGGTATGCTTTAAGGTAGATTCCTGCATTGATCAGGGGGTTGGACTTGATGGCCTAATAGGCCCCTTCCAACTCTATGATTCTATGAGGCAAATAGCAAGAGCAGGCATACCTGCATGTTCAAAAATCTACGTATGCAACAGTGAAAACACAGAAATGAACACAGGGAGCCCAACCTGATTCTAGCTAGGACAAAGCACAGCACAAAGTGTGGGTTGGTGGGCAGGTGGTTGAAGCTGTGCCAGTTCAAGCAATGGGAGCCCCTGCTTCAGAGTAATGTCTGCAGACTTTGACATCTGTTGCTGGATCACACAAGGATCTTACAGGAAAGAAATAGTCCAGTTTGCTCAATCAAGGATTAATTTTTAAGCTTTAAGATGTCCCACAGTAGGCCCCTACATACCTGAGTACCAACAGTGATATTTGGCATTGAGGAGATACCAGCACTAGACTTAGGTTTTTTATTTTTGGCTCTGGCCTTTTCCAGCATCTTCTTCCTTTGGCTAAAAGGAACTACACCCCTAGAAGAAGAAGAAATGCTGCTTTAACTTACAGGAAATACCCAATGACTTTTATGTAAATATGATTTTCAAAATGATATGGTAGTTAAAGTGTTAATTAAAAGCAAAAATACTGAAGTCTCTCATGTCCATAAGGGAAATTACTGTTAATAAAAGAACAGCTTGAGATCTGGAAAGCGAAGATCGTATTACCAAGCTCTCGAAAAACATTATTCCTGCTTAAAAGATAACTGTTTCTTCAGTGGGAATACTATACAGACATATATATGGGAAATGTACTCATGCAGATCACAAAAACAGGTGCTTCTAGGAAGTTTTTACAGATTATGGACTCTGACGTATGCACTGGAATATTTAAACACTATAAATCTCTGTAGCATTAAATAACAAAACCATTCAAGTAGTATTACACTTAATTCAATGCTTTAAGCACAAGAATGCCCTTCTCCTCTCTCAAAAACAAATAAAAGGACAATCCTCCACTCAAAGCAATATGACCAGTGCAAATAAGCCTAAGGAATTTTAACCAGAAGGTAAAATTTAGTTGAATTAAAATAAGTGAGAGGAACCTATTAACCTAAACAGGTAATTGACTGCATGTCAAATTCCCCTCTATGGATTTTCAAGGAGGAAAAAAAACACATTTGGACTCTTGGAACTAAAATATGCACTTACCACCAATACAGGTTATTCTCCAACTGAGCACAGGTATAAAGGGCACAACAGTGCAGTGAAACTATCCGTTCTCCTTGAAGCTCTGAGTAAGTCTGCGCAGTATGCTCTAGTTTAGAAGCTACAGAACTCAAAGTTTCATCTACCCAGGTAGCTACCTAAAAGGGAAAGAGAACATCCTGCAGTGAATCATTAACAGATATATTCCTTTGTATTCATGAGGACATAAAATAAAATTGCAACAGAGTAATATTCGAACAATTGGGCAAAACCATGTTAGAATTATATTCTGAAGCTCTGTTCTAATCCTTTCTGGTACTGTTTTTCTACACATGCATTAGCCCTGCTCCCACACTTTTTAAACTCAGAAACAGCTCCAATGCTCACAGAACTTCCACCATTTTGCCCATTCATTTCCAAGGAGGAAGAGTACCATATGTGCATTGCTCTGTAAGCAGGAATCTGTGCCCAATATTGGAATGAACAGGAAACTTTTGTGGGTGGAGCAAGTTATGCGTCCATTAAAGATCACAGAATGTTTTAGACAGGGGTGCTTATCTTTAGTGATCCATCTGCTTCATCTCAGAAAAGTATTTTAGTCAACTGAGACTGGGGACTCTTTGTACAAGGGATGAATAACTTGTTAGCCACTCAAGAACACAGGGGACATTTCTTATTTAATAAGCTTACAGGCTAGAAATATATAAACAGTCTTAGATGCAAGGCCAAGAAAAAACCTCAATAGCCATGCGGAAGCTACAGACACCTCATCCTTGCTTTATACAATCCCTACTTTTATACCTGTTTTTTTTTCTGTAAAAAAAAGTTTCTCTAATTTTGTTAGTAGGCCACAGCCTTTCTGCTTTAAATTGGTAAGCAGAATTTCAGATCCAGAAATACAGAAGCCTTTTAATATCATAAAATATCTGTCTATTATCATATTCTTGTCGGCAATCCTAACCTCTCATTTTGTAAGTATGTTCTAGCTGCAAGCTTATTAAGGAAAGGAAAGTCTGCAAATAATGTTTTGAAGACCAGTTATAATCCTTTTTCCATAGCACGGTAATGGAAGGAGATTGATTACAATGTATATTTAATCTCAGTGTTTCATACCTTATTGTTTTCTGTGGCAACAGTTGCTCTGATGCTATTTGCAGAAAGGAGGACTATCTTCTCATTGGTTAAGCCCAAGGACCCTGCACGTGGATGATGTATTGAAGGATTCTTTGGAAGCAAAACAAAGCAAAAAAGATATTTTATAAACTCATCAGTGAACTATCCATTATACTGGGTTGGCGGGGCGGGGGGTGGGGGGAGATCTAGTATTCTCATCCAAGTCACAACTGGGGAGCAGGCTTTGCTCCATTCCAATGGTGCCCCAAGACCAGCAGTATATTTTGGCCATGGAAGTGAATTACCTCTATTCACACATGGCTAAGTATTACAAGATGGGTCAGAGAAGCCAAGCAAGACAGTACAGCCCTCCCCCCCCGCCCCCTTTCCCATGGCTGCTCCATTCCAACTGTGGTGGCTCTCATGTTCTGCTGGTGCTGAGGGGAGGGAGGAAAGATACACAGTTAACAAAGCACAACATAAGGCAAACCTCTCCTGACTTTTCCTCTCTGAGCTAAAATTGTGAAGCTGCTAAGAAAGAAGTTAGCTGTTATTTTCCAGAGCCAGCTGTAGAGAGGAAAACTGCCCCACCTATCTGTATAGCTCTCGCCAAATGCTTTGAAGTACGATCAAAGCAAGTGAGTTTTTATATATAAAAGCTTTCAAATTTTATTGAATGCAATTATACTTACCTGTGCATTTCTGTAAGGTTCAGATTCACTCCACTTCCACTGATAGAGCTCCCCTTTACTGCTAACTGCTACAAGCTCAGAATACAGAGCACCAATAGAAATAAACTTCATTCCATCCTATAAACACAAACAAAGGAAGCTTAAAACTTCAATGCTATAAACTGCACACGCTCCAATATATTATATATTCATTACAGAGAGAAAGAACAGCTGATAATTCTAAACAGTTCCAACTGGCCTACCTACTCAATTTAAATAAAGGAAACTATTTTTATTCAACCACTTTGCAGTTCAAACTGAATTACCATTCACAGTTCACAGACTTAAAAGGTAAACATACCAATAAAAAGATGATGAAAAAATGGCCAGGAAGTATGCAATTCGTAGTATGTGGCTCAGTTCAGACAACACATTAGTTAGCGCAGTGTGAAAACTCTACTCAACGTTTGAGTTTTTAGTAGGTACTCCTCACACAACATGTTCTAACTCCACCATTCTGTGATTGTGGGCTACCGTGGAGTTGAATAAAATCCATCAAGATGTTTGACTGACAGTTCCTCCCACCGCTCTCCTCCCCCAGTCCTCCTGATAGTATCCCATCAGCCATTGCTGTAAAAAAACCAATCACGGCGGCTCTCCTGGCTCCTTTCGTCGCTCTTGCCAGGAAACTCTGTAGCCAGTGGGAAAAATCAACTCAACACAATGGAAAACTCCACGGAGCCCTCCACACAACACAACGGTTGTTCAGGAACTGTCCTATGCATCGTGTGAATATTCTGCGTGGGGTTTTTTCCAAGAAAAAACTCCACCTTGGGGTAGAGTTCTCCTGCCAGACAACACATTTCTCAACAGTGGCATAAAAACTCTACCGTGGAGTTCTAAAACCACCATTGAGAAATGTGCTACCTGAACTGAGCCACTGTATTTGAAATTAGCACACGGCTTCCATGCAAGTATATCTGTACAAACCCCAGATGCCTGTCAGGTTTGCAAATTTTTCAATGCTACAATGTAATTAAGGCTGCAATCCTATACTCACTTATCTTGGAGTAAATCCCATTGAACTCAGGGGGGCTTACATGAGCAACATACAGGATTGCTCTGTAAATCAATTAATACCAGCTATGACCCAGTTCAGCCCAGTTCATATGTAATGACAGCTGTTGGGGATAAGTGTGAGTTTCTGGGCACACTGCCTGCAGCGCACTGGCATCTTCCGCTAGTAATCAACAACCTACCATCGGCCTATTGGTAGGTTGTTGAGCATTACATGTGAACCCAGAGCACTGGGTCGTTTGGGGGTTAAAAAAACCCAGTGGTCAACCCAATAACAAATCACAGGTTAACTGCTGGGTTGCTTAGCCCCCAGACAAAAATCTTATGGGTTATTTAAATCATAGGCTTAAATTGTGTCATTAGTGCAAACCAGGTCCTAAAGTCAACCAATAGAGTCCCTAACTTCTTTCAACAACAAAAAAACCCTGATCCCACAACAATATTTTTCCCCAAAACGTATTATAAAATATCACTTTTTGTATTTAAGATGTTGAAGTATTTATATTTTTGAAAATTTTCACATTTTAAAAAAGTTAAATATACCACGAGTACAACAGAAGTTTAGACTAGCATTACTTTAGTTAGCCACCACTTTTGTGGAAAGCTGGAAAAAAGATATCATTGCATAACCTACTTCAGGTAAGGAATGCAATCTCTTTTTGAAAAGTTAAAGATGACAGATACAGTAGCTTCGGCTATTAGGCAGTATAAAAATGCAATAAATAAATAATCAATAAATAAATAGCACAACAACTACTACTATAATTAAACAAAGGGTATTGCTTCCAAACTTATAGCAGCCATGTTTATACTTCTGGGGCACCTTCATGTTCCTGTTTTTGATTAGAATTTAACTTTAGTCACTAACCTTGTTTAGACAATTTGGTCTAAGCCTTATAAGCAGATATGCACAAAACCTGCACATGCATTCACTTTCATCCTTGGCATGTCACAACTAAAGCCAGATGACCTAAATTAACCATAGTTTTGTTTTTCATCCAAAGCAGGAAATCTTGGTTGCCATGTTGAGAACAAGCCAAGATCTTAAACCAACTTAAATTCACGGTTTAGGATCCTGGCTTCTTCAGAACTACAGTTTGCATGGGCACAAGACTTGTTCATATCTCAGCCATTAAACTGAGATAAGATTATGCAAACTAGGCCACTACCATCCTTTGAAATTTCAGGTTGTTTTTCTATTAATCTTTCTCTGAAGTGTTGTAGAAGCCATTATTTCTTATTCTGAACTTATTTACATCAATATCTACATTGATGCACCTACAATCTAAAAAAACCAGAGAGTTACACTAGTGATGAAAGACTGAAAGTCAAAGAACAGTAGACAATACTCCAAAATGTCTGAAGTACAGGAAGATGTGCTCAAGTCTCTCATCTCATCTCAAACACTTATCCTACCCTGATCTAGTTGGGGGGGATCATAAAGTATGGCATAACAGGCTTTCCCAAATCTTATAAAATGTTAAATTTTCCAATAAAAGCCGGAAAGCTTGATTGATGACACATCTGTACTGAATACAGGAGAAGACAAATCCAAGAGAAATGAAGTCAACTGAATAAGTAGGTCCAGAGCTGCTTATTCTTGTGTCAGATATCTCAAGGTAGAAAACAAAGTGTATTGACCCATTGCACCATCAGCTGAGATTCTGTAGCTTGTATGTAGAGTGCATGCTTTACATGCAAAAGGTCCCAGGTTCAACCTCTGGCATCTCCAGGTAAGGCCAGAAAAGTCTCCTGTCTGAAGTGAGTTCAAAAGATACCCACTTTATTATATTCTCCCCTTTCCTAATAAGGTCACTTCACAGCAAGTAGTCCAGAGCATCTGAAGCACAGAATATAGGGGCACAAATTCCGTACTGACACTTGCATTGAACTGACTAGCTAAGCATAGTTTAATCTTCAGTCTTCTGGAGAATCAAGGCATATATACATGAACTAGGATAAAAAGCAAGGACATTCATGTCCATTGAACTAAACTAGCTTCATCTTCTGAAAGGGATTGAAGTACTACTTTTTTAGGTAAAAAATATACAGGATCTACATATGACCACCCAATTTTACTATATCTGTTCTCAAGGCAGAGTACAGGAGAAGTTACAAGCAAGTTGAAAGGGTTTTTATCATCAAACTAAAAAGAATTCAGTTTGATTTGAGACCAAGTAATCACACTTTTCCACTTAAGAAGGGAAATAATATGAAGTTGAGCACTTTCAAGAAGGGAAGTGGACTAATTGGTGAAAGGAAAAGAGTAGACAAAAATGCTTAGGGTCAGGTTAAGGGGAAAACATTTTATCAAATGCTTCCAAATACGGGAAAAGAAATGCATATAAGAAAATGTACTTAGAAAGAGAGATAAAGGAGGTAAAACACCAGGTGGCAAAACTGTCCTAACCAAGCCAAAACCATGTTAAACTATAACTTACGTCAGGCTGCAGGCCTGTGCACACTTAAGCAATTCATTGCCTTTAAAAACAATGCTTTCTTCCAAGTGGATGCGTTCATGATTGTAGTTTAGCTACCTGTCAGAACAGAACTGGTAAGGACACAACTGATCTACACTGAATGTAAACAAGTCCATAATGTAGCAATTGCATGCAGGAGTATTTGCATGAACTGTGAGGAGAGAAGCACAGATAATATACAATATATTAGAGTTAAAAAAAATCAAATACCTTATCTGGCCACCACTGCAAGTCCTCTCCTAAAGAGACTGGGCTTTGGACAGGTGTATTCTTCTTGTCAAGGTTTGGCTCCCCTTCTTTGCTCGTAGAGCCTCTTTCATTATCAAATGAGGCTCCATCAAGCCACCTTCGTTCACGCAAACGTAAAACGGACTCACGTTCACGCAACAGCTCAGAGTCTCTCTCTAAGGGAAGAAGGAGAACTGGTATGCAATTGGGTCACACCAGTGGGATAAAAGTAAGCCACTCTCTAGTAAAGACCCTTCAGGATGCAACTAACAGCAGTTAAAATCTACTTATAAAAGTGTAAATATAAAAATGACATGCAACACTCAAAATATTAACCCTTTCAAGCATATGTACTTTAATATTGCCAAAATAATTTGAAATGCAAGAATGAGACTAGAAATAAAGTTCAAAATCTGGGTGCTTCAAGCTACCCAAAATGAATTAAAATTAAAAAAAATTACCTCATGGTTTATTTAGCATGAGATAAAAGGTGATTTAAGACTTTTATAGTACCATATGCAAAGAGTATATTATGGGTGATTTATCAAATAACAAAACAAAACAAAAAGAATCACCTAACAAGGCAATGTCTCGTAGAGACTTTTAAGCTAGCCAAAAAGGAGTGTTTATTAGAGAGTCTCAGCATTTCCCCAACCACCACCACCACCACTTGAAAAGGTTAAAAAACAATCATAAAACTCTTTCAAAAGTTGCTAATCCAACCCCTTAGCTTAAACAAACACATAGGACTGGTTTTTATTTTTTTTAAGCTTATAGTAAAGTTGGTTAACGGAAAAACTGGAAGTCAGACAAGTTCTAAAAAAGATTTTTGAAGGAAAATGTTCCTTACCAAAATGCTTTCCCTCCAATTGGCCTACAAATTGTCTAAAGCCAGTACTCTCCAGTTCTCTCATACAATTAAAATTTTAAGTCAGGTTATCAAGCTAAATATCCAAGAGTCAAATATACATGGAAAATAAGGATTTTTCATCTTAATATAACCTTAGAAAGGAAAAGGGGAGGGATTTAAGAAAAGTCAGAGGTTTAATACTTGAACATGCACATAATGCATTTAAACTATATGATTCCTCATTTGTGTTAATAAAATTCTGAAAATAAGCCTCTCTCTTGCCTTTCCTCCTTGCTCTCTCTTTTTCCTTCTGGTATCTGTTATTTCATTCTTTCTTCAAAAACCATTCTAAAAACTAATCTCCACATGGCCATTTTGCTACAGCCTAACTGTTGACAACTATTCCTTTTTCCTCCCATGTCCCTGGCCAAGGTCAATCTTAAATGCTGAAACCAGGGTTTATGGATGAGAAGCAGGCCACATGATGATTTGAACCTCCCACACAAACACTTCTACATAGGTTCCTCTCTTCCCCCCAACCCCAGTGAAACCAGGCATGTACCTAAACTCATTCTGAAAAACCTGATGCTTTAGCATTGCTTTTAATGCAAACTTAGAAAAGCTGTGCTAGGGAAATGTGCATTGGAGGGAAAAGAGGCAGGAGAAGAGCACATACGATTCTACAGCCTGCGCTCAACCCTAAACCCTAGTTTCAACATTATGCCTGAACCATGCATAAACATGGTGGAAAGGCCTTTGGTTTTAATCCTCTACAGCACCTACAGAAACGTTATAAATAATGGGATCAAGCTAGACTTAATACATCTGACATGCAGACAAAATTCAAGGTATGCTTAATATACAGTAGCAACCAGTACACTAACCCTTCACTAACTTATGCAATACACTTAGATATTCAAGCACCTGAATATCTAACAGATTAAAATGGGCAGAGTGATACTCAATGAAGATTCATGACAGAGGTTGGATTAACAATTTGTAAAATGCTTCGGATATCTACCAAAGTATAATAGTTATTTTTTAAGAGACTATGAACGAAAAACCAGACACCAGATCCAGTATTACATTTTATACACTTTTTAAATCATGCTTGGAATTTGATGCTGTGCAAAATATTCTGCAGCTGCAATGGGTTATTTCTAAGCCTAAATACAAGTAAGAGTGACTGGGTTTAAAGCTGAGCACTGCAAGCCTTTCCAGAATGCAGTTCAATTCCAACCCTCCTCACCTACATTTGGAAGTGTCATTAATTCTATATCTTGCAGAGAAAATGTTTATTCATAGAGCAGTGCATAATATCAGTGGAAGAGTTTTCAATGTTATCTACCAGAACAAATGTAGGACTTCTAACTACACTATGAAGTTATGCCTCCAGACCCAGGAAGGCAAATATTTCCTGCATATTACTACCTATACACCAGCTATAAGATGAATACTGAGCAATCTAAAGTAAGCAAACTATCTTTCTGAATGTTGTATGACAGGGGAAACGAAGTTTTTGGATCAATAGTCCATTTTTAAAAAATGATTTTAGGCAGATAATATTTTTTAAAGTCTCATGAACATTTCACCTGTCAGAGATTTCAGACATACTGCTAGCAATTATTTCACAAACTTCATAAAATTTTTTACAGCTTAGTACAAAAGTTTTAAATTAACTATATTTAAACAGAAAAAGATTGTACACACAAATCTAAGACAAAGATCACCAGTATGTGCTATAACTAGTGTACTGCACAGCAATACTACTTATTTACAAAGGGAAAAAAAGGTGCAAAATTACCTCGGGACGAGCTTAGCCTGGAAAGTGATGAGCGCCGAAAGGATGGATAACCAAAGTAACTAATATCTTCTGAAAACATAGCATCAGCATCAATAATGACACTTGGGTGAGCAGAATGTATGTCAGCATCCAGAAGAGACATAAGATCCTCTATAAGAGGAGACAAGGATCTGAGGTGAATTATCAGCTACTTGAAAATCATCTAGAAAGACCATCACCAAACAAGACAAATCCACCAACAAAAACGGATGTTCTGTTCTTCAGATTCCCTAGTGTATGAACGTATTGCCTACTGCTCACATTTGCGATCAAGCAAAATGTCCTAATATAAGAAACCAATGTTATCTAGATCAACTATTTGCTGCTTTAAGCCATTGAGTCTAATCTAATCCTAAGAGCCCAGACATTAGACAAAGCTGGGAGCAGTTATGCAATATAAAAAGAGCGAGACTTAATAGTTCCGGAAGACAGAGAAAAACACACTTCCTCCAAATAAAATGAAATCTCTCATTTTACCGATTACTAAGGCAATAGCTCCCATGCTGAAAAATATTATTTTAAATAAAATCTGCATGTAACTGCAGAAATTTCTAAACATGGCTCCCAAAGAAAACATTTTATAAGACTACATTTTCCATATCAAAGTAATTGAAGTGTTCATATGGCAGGACAGCGCCCCACTCTTTAATATTCTACCTGGAGATAAAGATCCTACCTTAGCTGCCGGCATAAAACACAAACCCTCCTGGTAGTATTTTTCTTCTTTTACATTCTATTAAATTTATTTCCCAGAACACAGTAGGAAATGCTGCCCACATTGACAGCAGACACATTTTTAGCTGGATGCCAGTGTTTCTCAAACTTTATGAAGTCACACCCCACTTCGAAATTTACTAGACCTTCCATACACACTCCCACTGACAAGCCTTGCTGCAAGTTATCCAACTCCAACACACACTGCCACTTCCTCCTCACTCACCTGGCCCACCACTACATTTCCCTTCATGGCTCCTACATGCTCCCTCTCCCCATGTCTTTTCTACTGTAAGGTAACTGGATCATCAGCAGACAAGGCCGCTCAACCTGACATCTCAGAGACTGCAGTTCTCACTTTGAGAAATTCTACCCTTGACAATTTACAGATATATTGCCAATAGAACATGCAAAATTAATTGTATCTGCTACCTCCCCACCCCATGCCCATCACTAGCACCTTACAGTGCCCCAGGGGCTCATCTCCTAGTTTGAGAAAGCACTGGTTTATGCAATCCTTTCAGCGTCCATCCTAAGAATTACATTGCAATGGATCAGAAGCTCAACGTGAATTACTTTCAGCTTCTCCACTCTTCTAGAAAAAGTGTTATATCTTTGAATTAAGGTTTGGGGGAATTAGTCCCACAATTAAATGTGGGAGAACTTTTAGATCAATAATTTCCTGAACATTATATACAAGTCCACATCACATGTTCATTACTTGATGTTGAAAGAATTGCCAGAGACAGTCACCCACGTCTTAAAGGCGTGTTAGAGGTGGATGAAATTTCACAAGGGGAGGGGCACCAGCCATCTTTCATTTGATTCATCTCCCCCCCAATTCCAACTCCAACCACACACAGACTCAGTATTTGCTCCCAATCCATTCACTCAGTCCACTGCACTGCCTTCGTCCATCCTAAAGCCAGCTCCTGATTTGGGGAAAGTGAAATACTGGAAAGCATATGACCCCCTTTCTACACCCCCCTCCAAAAGCACAGTTCACTGCCCCCCTCCAAAATGTGATTCCCAATAGTCTGCACTCTTTGATATGCTCTGAATATGCCATCTTGGAGCACCAACATAGCTTATATATAGATGGTTCAGAGGCTTTTGACCCAAGATGTCTGTAACTCTCAAGAGTATTCCACACCTACTGACTTTCATATACATTTGCACTCAGTAGAGGCTGATCTTCCCAGTTTTGCAACTGTACAAAAAACAACGCAGTAACAGTGTCATCTTAACTGCCAGCCACAGACGGATCATTCAAGTGGGATGATGTAGAAAGTCACGACTCATTTCCCCAACTCCTTTAGGCATACACAAAGGCCGCCTAACCAAAATGCATTAAAGAAGCAGCCTGACAATGAATATCCAGATGATAGCAATACAAATCACAAAAATGTATCAAAGCAAACCTATATTTCATGTTCCATACCCTGAAAATGTTAGCACTGGAATTTGGTGAATTAAAGTTAACCCTTTACTGCTTCTCTTTACATTCTTAAGGTAACTGAGGAAAACATTTCACTTTTGCCTTTTTCGTACATCCCTGACTACCATCCTATAGAAATCTACATAGGTAACTGAACCAACCCAAAATCTAGCAATACATGCAAGAAATAAAGTACTACACCACCACATATCAGAGAACTATTTTCTCTGAATTCGACCTAATCAAAGCTAAAGAAAATTATGCCAGGACACATTCAAGAGGCATCTCGACTTGACCTGTCCCTACAGCATTGTCCAAAGTCTCAATCAGATAATTCCATATGAAATCACTTTGATGCCTCTCCAGCACTGTTAAAGTGGTATGATTTTGAAGGTCCCATTAAGAACTACACCGTCCTACAAGAATGAAGTATACTGGAAAAGAACACTAAGAACATAAAAAGTGCCATGCTGGATCAAACCAAGGGTCCATCTAGTCCAGCATTCTGTTCACACAGTGGCCAACCAGCCATCGGCCAGGGATGAACAAGCAGGACATGGCGCAACACCCTCCCACCCATGTTCCCCAGCAACTGGTGCACACAGGCTTACTGCCTCGAATACTGGAGATAGCACACAACCGTCAAGGCTAGTAGTCATTGATAGCCTTTGCCTCCAGGAATTTATCCAACCCCCCTTTTAAATCCATCCAAATTGGTGGCCGTCACTACATCCTGTGGTAGTGAGTTCCATAATTTAACTATGCGCTGTGTGAAGAAGTACTTCCTTTTATTTGTCCTGGATCTCCCACCAATCAGCTTCATGGGATGACCCCGGGTTCTAGTATTATGAGAGAGGGAGAAAAATGTCTCACTATCCACATTCTCCATACCATGCATAATTTTGTACACCTCTATCATGTCTCCCCTTAGCCATCTTTTTTCCAAGCTAAACAATCCCAGTTGTTGTAACCTTCCCTCATAGGGGAGATGCTCCAGCCTAAATCATTTTAGTTGCCCTTTTCTGCACTTTTTCCAGCTCTATAATATCCTTTTTTAGGTGTGCTGACCAGAACTGTACACAGTATTCTAAGTGTGGTCACTAGACAGCACAACAGTAGCAAAAATACAGTTAATATTTGTAAGGCCAGCTTGCTATTCTTAAGCTGTCCATGCACACTGGCACTCATCACCAGGTCAAGTATTAGCCAATTCAACAGTCAAATAATGTTGTTACAAAGGAATTAAATCAGCTATTTGGGGAAGGGGGAGGTTAGGTAGCACAATTGAGATTACATTAGCCCCACCAAAACTCCTCAAAGTACTGCAGTGACTCAGGAGCCATGTATTTGCTAATGACAATTGCACTCAGAACACAAAGGTTTTCTGCACAAAGTCAAGAATGTTGAACTCTGGAAATAGCCTCACAAACCAACCCAGTAAGCCTTAGTCAGAAAGCCTTTGCTCTCTAAATTCTCTTTCATGCAGCCTTGGGATCACTTCACATAAGATTTCCTTACCATGAAGCAACATTGACAGTTACCTTGTGGTGGAGGTGCATGTGATTCAATATGCACCTAAAATTTCCATCATCATGTATCTCAAAATAAAACTTGCCAGTCATTTATCAAGCCAACCCGACAAGAGACGTGATGTACATCCCCAATGTGAAAGAACTGTCAAGTCTATTCATGGCAAGAAGGTCATTCTGTGAATTACCTTGATTTTGTTTTATTGTTTAAAATGTTTTCCTAATTCATATTTAATGAAAAGAAGATTTCAAAGCAAGAGTGGTGCTGCAATCATAAGCACACTTGCTAGGAAGTAAGCTTTTTTTCAGTGCTTAAGTCTTGAAATATTCATGCTTTAAATTACATGTTTCAAAGAGTAAAGACAGTGATGCCTTGCCAATCTGCCTGTGTGATGCACAGTGTGACCCTGATGTTAAGTCAAGGTGCCCACCTGCGCTTTAGAAAACAACAATAAAAAAGCAGAACAGAATACAGAGATCCATATGTGAGTGTTCATGTGCACATGCATGCTTTATTTTAGCAAGTATTTGCTTCAAAGTGGTATGAAAAATCATGTTCCCAATTAGGAACATCTAACAAATATGTTAAGCCCCAAGTCTTACTTAACTTACTCAAGAGTAAAATAACATTGTAAGTGTACAGCTATTCTAGCATGACTGTCTCCTGAGCTTTTTTACACAAGAAAGAAAAATTCTTTAACTGAATATATTAAAAAAATTATACCCTAACAAGATCAATTATGATGACAAAAGTGTATACAGCTGGGGAATACAGAGGTTTGATCATACAAATCCAGTAAATTGTTAATTTATTGAATTTTAAGTAACTAGACTACTAATTTCACTCTAAAAAAAAGTTAGTCCTGCTTTTGTCTTACCTAATACATTTTCTCTTTACCAATCCCAAAACAGCAATACTTCTCTACATCTCAATACTGTACATAGCAGAGAACATAAGGTTAACCCTTTAGCAGTTTTGCAAACTGAAAGTACTGCAATTTGACAGAAGAGCTCAAAATTATGTTTTAGAAGGAAAAAGGAACCATTGCCCACACAAACCTCCAGGAAGGTAAGATTCACTTGCTGTGTCGTCACCATCATCTCCATCTTCATCATCACGGCTCAACAAGTTGTTCACTGCAAGATTTACGTCAAGATTTGTCCGCTGGAGTTCTCTTATAATTACACTTCTCGATTTTCCTTGTAAAACAACTTGCGCCTATGCAAAACAGAATAAATGCACTAAATTGAGCAGTCATCCCTAGGGGCCGTTTCCACCTACAAGAATAAAACTGCCTGAAATAATTAAAGTGAATACCTGACTCGATATATCAAAAAGTAAACATTAAGATCAAAGGTTAAGTCATTATACCCTAATAAGCAGATATGATTCTGCACTGGAAAAGGGCATGCAGGTTGTGACCAATAGTTATGGATTATGTTCATAGGATGCATAAAGGCTCTACTATAAAGGATTTACTTAGTTGCAAACGAATGTTTTAATTTTTACAGCAACTTGTTGGGATATGGAATGACTCTGTTATGGCCCCTCAACAGCATCTCTCACAATAGTGTACCACTGACGCAACCCAAGAAAGCCCTCTTCTCTGTTTTTAGTTTTCTTTGCTTTCAAGTATGTCCCAGACCCAATTCTTTGAAAACTCTTTGTGCAACTCTTCCCTTTCCACCTCCCCTCCCCTAGATGCAGTTTTCAATTCAATTTCTATCTATTTTCCTCCTTTCACTCCAGTGGCCACTTTTAGAGGGGTTGCTAAAGTTCCTTTTTGGGATGTACTTATCTTCAGGATGGGCCACTGCCACTATGTCTCAGGGCAAAGGAGTGAAGGATTCATTTCATATCCACAACAGAGCTAAGGCTAGACAGTGTGTATGTGAGTCAGTCAGGGTTCCTCTCTGAGGAGACGGCCAGAGTAAGGCTCTTCCTCCTGCCAAAGTCAATCTCACCAAGTAACTTCCACACCAGCTGTCTGGATCTTGCACATGCCAAAGCTTCAGGCAGCTGCTTATCCACTTTCAAATCATTCTAACTTTATTCAACAAGTCCAGGTAACAAATGTAACAAATATGTTAGAACACAGTCCAAAGCAAGCTACCAGAGATTTGAAGCACATGAAGCTGCCCATTATTTATTAATTTATTAAATTTATAGCCCGACTTTCTGCCAAAAATGGCATGCAACCCAGCTAAAAATAATAAAATACAGATAAACACAGAATTTGTTTTCTTTTTTAAACAAATCAATTAATTAAATACACAACTAAAAACACAGAAGAAACAGACAGCACCCAATCCAGAAAAAAAAACCTACAGGAACAAGCCAGCTTACATGCCAAAGGCCTGCCAGTGGAAGGATACCAAAGGAACCAATCTAACCTCCCTTAGCAGGGAATTCCAGAGCCTGGAGTGGCCACAAAGAAGGTTCTCTCTCGCATCCCTAGCAGACATACCTCCAGAGATGGTGGGACCAAGAGAAGCCCCCCCGCCCCTCAAATATTTTAAAATCCCAGGCACAGCAGACTCATATGGGATACTGCACTCTTCCAAACAGCCTAGTGGCAAGTCATTTAGAGTTTTATATGTCACAAGCAGTACTTTGAATTGTGCCCAGGAACAGATCGGTAGCCAGTGAAGCTATTGTAACAAGGAAGTCACATGCTCCCTGTAACTGCCCAGGTCAACAGTTTGGCCATAGAGCAAGCCCACGCAGAGCGTGTTACAGTAATCCAAACGGGCTGTTACTAAAGCACTAAAATTGCACTAGGACATTCAAATATGTCAGTACAAGACCACGACCAAATTTATTTATTTATTTATTTATTTATTGCACTTATATACCGCTCCCATAGCCAGGGCTCTCTGGGCGGTTTATAGAAATTCTAAAATTAAGATAAAAACAAGTAAAATTAAAATTAAGATAAAAACGACCAAAACGTGTTTACAGCCAACATTAGCTTTAAATGAATCAGATGCAGACAATGGATCAGTTCAGACAACATGTTAGTCAATGCATTGTGAAAACTCCACTCAACAGCTGAATTTTTAGGAGATAGTCCCCACACAACATGTTCTAACTCCACCGTCATGTGACTGTGGGCTACCATGGAGTTGAGTAAAATCCACTGTGATGTTTGATTGACAGTTCCTCCACCCTCTCTCCTCCCCCAGTCCTCCTGATGGTATCTCATCAGCCATTGCTGCCTCAAAACCAATCCTGGTGGTTCTCCTAGAACAGCACTCACTCCTTTCGCTGCCCTTGCCAGTGAATTCTGTAGCTAGTAGAAGGCAACTCAATGCAACGGAAAACTCCACAAGCCCTCTACACAACACACAGCACTATGGTTCTGCAGGAACTCTCCTCTGCGCAGTGTGGATGTTCAGCGTGGAGTGTTTTCTAAAAAAACCGTGGGATAGTGTTTTCCCGCCAGGCAACACATTTCTCAACAGTGGTGCAAAAACTCATAACACTAACAATAAAATGACCAGGACCCAAAAAAATATTAATATTAAAAAGCCCCATCACATTCTGTCAAATGCCTGAGAGTGGAGGAAGTCTTAACCTGGCACCGAAAAGATGATAAAGTTAGTGCCAGTCAGACCTCCTTGGGCAGAGAATTCCGTACTACCCAATTATGCACAGTCACTCCGTTTCCACAGAAGCCTTGAAATGCTCATCATGAGATTCATACCTGTGAAATTAGTTCTTCTGGAATAACTGATGCCGGAATTACTGGCTGAGGCTGACTACCCAACAGCCCAGATCCTCTATCACGTCCTGTTCGAATAACTCGTGTTTGCCTCCGAGAATCTCTAGCTCCAGCTGACGATCTACCCGATGATCCTCCTCCACTTCCTCCAACACCTGAACTCCACCGGCTTCTAAGGAATTTTTAAAAACACAACTGAGCTATTTGAGATAGCATGTCTTTGAATTTATTTTTTGTCCACAACATACTAAACATATGATACTATTTGTTCAATAAAAGCTAGTACGTTTTATACAAATGCATATCTTCGGTACAGCAGTTTTGGAAGTATGATTTCTTAACCGACTCCTTCAAAGCAAAACACAAATCACAAACCAAATTGCAGGAATTACAATGGATACTTCTTTGCTTTTGATTTTTTTTTTTAATCCTCCTATTCTAGACAATTTCTGAAATTGTTCAAAGCAGTACTAAAATGCAAATGGACAACATGCTTAAATTCCCATATCCAGGAGCCACATGTTCTCCTGAGTTAGAGAATCTGACTGCCACTCGACAAATTAAAATTGGACTTCCCCTTAAATAATTCCTATGCAAAGTATCCACACAAAATCATAAAATACTACAATGTTAGGGACATATTTATTTAAAAAATCAAATGCCTCAGAAATATTTATTTTTCATGTGAAATTAGTTCTTATCTTTTTATTTTAAAATATTTTGATTAGTGTAAGTGTAAGATATTCTTTATGTTGGGATCTTTTTTCTAGAATAAATCAAGGAGTTCTTTTAATATTTATTAGCCAAGTACACGTGACACAATCCACTCATGAGGCTGTTCACAATTGAGGTAGTGAAGTATTCGAGATCAGTACAGCGAGAGGATAGTAACAGTTGTTGGAGATGTGTTACAAGTAGATATTTTAACTAGGAATCCTGTAATGGCTCACTTTCAAATCATTCTAGCTTTATTCAACAAGGTAACAAGTATGTTGGACCATGAGTCATTGCAAACCTGCAGAATTTCTTTTCAGATAGATTTTTAATATTAGTGTCACACTGTGAAAAGAAACACTTAGAAGTTTGACATTTTAGGTCAACTGTGTTCCCCTAAAATAAAGTTAGTGCTATTCAGAAAAATCTAAATGGACTAGCGACTTTTGTATAATGGTGGAAGTAAATCACAGATTGCTTCAAATTCTAGGTTTAATTGACCAAACATAAGCTCCTGTTTAACAGGATTTTTCCTCAAAAGCTAGCTAAAGCACTACTGCATTTCCATGGTCTTCATACACATAACCAAGAATGATACAAACAGGTTCCAGCCTCAACCCTATCAAAACTTACCCAAGGGTGTTGCCTGCCAGTCTGCCCAGAGTTTCAGAACCAGACAGAAACCATGGGGAATCACTAGTCCTGCCTGGCCTGGATGTCCTTCCTGCCCCTGAGCCACTGCTCAACTTTGAACTGAAAGTAAAAGATGGTAGATCAGTCACAATACAATCCCAAATGGGTTAAGAACAAAGCCTGGAATCCCAGGTTCAAATTCTCAGGAACTTAGTCTGGTAACACACCAGCTTAAGCAACACCCTTGGGGAAACTTCAAAACTTAGCTGTAGGATGTGATGATCTAACATATCCGCCTTGAGGCCCAGTATTGGGCAAAAGGCGGGATACAAATAAAAATAATAATAATAACATGAAAAAAGAAAACGCGTGCAAAGCACGCCAAGCACATTTGATTCATGACAAAATGATTTCTTATATATATATATATATACACATATATAAAAAATAACCCTCATTATCAGCAGTCATGGTGAAACTATAACATGTGTCTGAATGAATAAGAATGCATTAGATTATGAATTAATGTATTCATGAGTCAAAGTCACGCCAAAAATACTGCTTAAACCCAGACTTGAATTGACCTGATAGTAGTCCTCTAAGAAATAATGTAGAGTCAAATAAAAATGTGGATCCAGAAGAAATATCCCAGAATTGCAAAGAAAAATGTAATCTCAAACTTCATCACTTCAGAGTATTTATTTCTGAAATAAATACTGGATTATTTTGCATTATTTTAGGACTCAATTCTGATTATTCAACATAAAAATAGGTTATTAGATTGGCCTTAATTTTTGACTAAGATCTCAAACTTGCTAAACTGAAATGCACAAAATATTATTCTCCTATTTCCAAATTCATTTTTAATTCTGATAATTGAAAACCAATTTATTCTTAAATACTGAGTAAAGAAGTTAGATTCTTGTTACAATACAGAACAAAAGTATTTCTTACCCATCATTATTATCAGGTTTACCCAATTCCAATCTGTCTGGTTGAACTAAAAAGCCAATCCTGCAGACTCTACCATCCTAGATTTAAAAGAGAGAGCGTCCATAGTGAAATGATACTACATTTAAATTAAAAGGGGGGGGGCATTTTCAGCAGTTGGTAAGTTGATCTAACTGAGTTTGAGAAAATTAGGTTTAACTAGATGATCATAACATTGTCTGAATGTATTTTGAGCAATTTACCTCGAGAAGAAATGCAGCATGATTTGGTCCCACCACACACTGTTTAATAGTAGCCTGTTCCAATACATTCAAAGGGGGGTGGCTGAAAACAAAAAATGAGCATGTGTAACATTTTTAAAGACTCTCTAAGAAATAAAAGAGAAAAAGTGGCATATGGGATGTACAACAAATATAAATATAACATCTGAAAATGACAAAAAATGTACATTAGTTGAAACAACTGGCATATTTTCAGTCATTAAATTTAGAAAATGAAGAAGAAAATCGTAGATGTGATCAAGGAACATTATACTGTATTTTAATTATATATTTTCAAATGTACACCTTTATGAAATAGAAAATTGGTTTTAAAAAGGTGTTCCTCAACAGCTAATATTTTCCCACAAGTTATTTATAAACACTGCCTCTCTGTGTTTATTTTTACTTTTTGCAAATATCCTATTCCTTGAAAAACACTATGAATTTGAGATTTTTTAACATTTATGGAGAGTAAAAAACATTTCAGGACAAGGTGGCTGTGGGCCATACCGTGACCCCTTCTTTAAACCTGCCCACCCAAACCAAACCTAATAGTACCAATTATAATTTGGTTACCAATGAAGAATACACACACACACAAACACGTGACACTATGACTCCCAAAAGTACATCAGTTGCTCTTCCTTCTCCCATTACCCACCCAAGTGACACAGGTAACTGAGAAGCAAAACAAATTGTGAGACCTTTAAGTTACTAACTCTAGAAATATAGAATAAGAATGAACATTTCTCTAAAGTTGCTTCTTCCTTGATATTACAGTTTCTAATGCCATCTCACCTATTTAAGTTGTACTTGTTGAGCTTCTCTGAAACTTCCCTTAACCTGAAAGAGAAAACAAAGTACATTTTAGCATATAAAAGCATACATTAAGCAGCACAATTCATGCTGCAATTTATTTTGTAGTCAATAAATCTGTTTATAATAATATTAAAAAAGTTCAGAGATAGTGAAACCTTAGAAGGCAGAATGGTGGCTGAGCAGGATTTCCAGAGGTCAAGAAACAAGGCAAGTTATAAATATTAAATACTAGTTGGTTGAAGTTAACTTTAAAACTAAATTTCTAAGAAAATGATTTACATAAATACAGGCTGAAGATGTGAAAAGGAAATAGTCTATCCTTTCTCTTAATAGAACTGGCAAACCATACTCTGAAATTATTATGCAAGAAGGTAAAATATTGCTTTTCTTTGTTAAGATCATTCTCAGATCCAGCACAAACTTATCCTTACTTTCAAAGCAGCCCATGGCCTAATGCCCAACTTATCTCATCATTCTCAAATCCAAAACATTCTTTGCTCCTCCGGTTCCCTCAATGATCTCAAATTCTCTTGCCCCCTCTCTTGCTGCCCTTTATACCTGGAGCTGGCCTTCCAGAACACCTGTACGCTGCCAATTTCACATCCTTCAAATTTCTCCTCAAAATCCATCTTTTTCTGAAGCCTCTGCCAAAAACCCTTAGTTATACCATTCTGTAATTAAACCCATGTAATTGAAATAAGTGCATATTCTCCCTAACGCACCCCACACAAACACATGCACACACACTGATTATAAACTCTTTAAAGGAGCTATTCTACAGTAAATTGTAAACCATCTTGTACATTAATGACTATATAAATAAGACAAAGCTGACTCATGAAAATCACCTGCCTTCTTCAATATGGACAGACATTTACTTGCTTGAGTAACTGCAAGCACACTTTTGCACTGCATGATTGATGAGAAAAACTACACTGGCAGCAAGGAGGTAGAACCTGTAAATGCACTCATCTTGCCTTTGTTTTGGTCCCATGATAAACCATGAATGAGCAGCCTGAGGCCCATATCCAGCCCTTACCCTGATTTTATCAGCCCCCTTCCATACCTCTGCCAAACTTGCTGCGAAAGGTGCCACAAGTGGCAGACACTCTCCCACTGAGAAATGAGCAGGTGCCCTACATCAAGTGGCGATCATCACTGGTCCCGTGTGTGCATGGCCCCTACCGCCAGTGGCAGTGAGATAGCACTTTTGGGGGCAGGCTCCCAAATGACCAGAAACACAAGTCCTTGAGAATTCGAGCTTCTGTTGCAAATGGTGATAGACTGAAACAATCCCACAAAAACCATATCTAAAGCTGAAAACATGAAGCTAATGTATCAGCTAGGAAGAACATGTCAGGAATACTAAATATTGAGTAAATGTGGTGGGCATTGAACAAAATATGTTTTGTTATAAAGTTCTTTTATATGATGGAAAAGGTAGATAAGTAGCCTTTCCAGCAAAAACTGTCTTTTCTTTTAAAAGGTTTTAGTTACACTCACAATGCTAGTCATGCTGGTGACATGCTTGTCTGCATGCTAATTATTTTAAAATACTATTTTAAAAACGTTTCTTTAATACAATTGTACAGAACAATGCAATACCCCACAATGAGCAAGAGGCACTTATATGTAACAACTAGAAACATACAAAATGTAACAAAAGAGGTATAAATGAAAATACTTTGATGTGTATTTAATGATTTAAGTATTGTAATGATGCCTAATTCACTTTTTAAAATGCCTGATCTGAAACACAAACTGAATTTTACTTCTAACCAGTGATATTTTCTGCAAAATTGTGAGTTGAAATTTTTTTTGCTGCCTTGAAACAATTTGAAATTAGACTGAGCACATTTGATATATTTAGCAAACTAAACTAAAAAATTGTGCTGTATAAATATTTTCCAATGTTTCCCCCCCCCCCCCAATGCCAAAAGTTGAAATATTTGATTAAGGGAAAACTGACTAATATTTTAAGACATTACAATTTAAAACATTTTGCCTGAATTGTTTAGATTTAAAGTTTTAAAGGGTGCTGAAAACTTTAAGGTAAGAATTTTAACATGACTGAACAATTCTGTGTATAAGTGTATTTATTTCCTAAAACAGTAATGGTGAATTGCAACTCTTATCATCCCTCATGATTGGCAATGCTGGCTACAGCTGATGGGAGCTTTAGTCCACCAACATCTTGAGGGCCACCAGCTCCCCACCCTAGAGGTAATTACAGCTTTAGGTTTAGAGCTGACTGATATTGTATTGCTTCCAATTGTCCAACTGGACTGATATTGCATCCATTTATTTATTTTTATAGAAAATGTATTTCTAAAAGATGGAAATTGTTCTGCAGAACAGTGTAGTAGCAGAACATTTCCCATTACAGAAAAAAATCTGCCCTACATCACTACTTCCAAGAGATTTATTATAATTCTTCCAAAGAAGTTATTATATAACGTTTGAAATAACAAGGGAAAGACAGAGGACAACTGATTTTATTTCCTTTTTTACTAGAATATCTTGCAATTTACAATTGCCACAATGGGAAGCTACTGCAATAAAATGATTCTGTTATGAAAGCTTCTGTTTGAAACTGAATGGCATTATCCAAAATTTGTCCTGGACATTGAGGGCAATGGTTCACCAGCTACACTATGGGAAAACAACACTATGGGAATGATGAAGCTGTTGCACTCTAGAAGCATTTCAGCACACAAATGAGGGAAAAGTGATCTTATGATCTTCTGGATAGAATTCAAGTACAGCTTACAGAGCAACCTTTCACTAATACTTCTTTGCCAAATGTGAAGAATTTCTACAGTACTGCAGCCTTTTAGAAAATAGTGACAGCAATAAGCAGCCTGCACTCTTAAACTGCACTACTAAGAGGATCCTGCTATGTAAATAGAAGGGAAACAGATTTAGTCTCTTCTTGGAATTAAGACACATCACAAGACTGTACAAGTTGCTATGAACGGACCACTAGTAACAAAATTTAACCAAAGCTTCTGTGTGCCTCCCATATCCATGTCCAGCCATTTCCAAGCCACTCAGGCAAGGAATGCCACTCTAACCTTACATTCTTTAACTGGATGGAGAGTGAGCTCAAAGGGGAGAAGAAAAGCACAGAAAAGCCTCTTATTTCCTATAACACCCTGGTTTGCTGTCTCTCATGATGTGGGGCAAAAAAATCCCCAAATGGACAACTTTCCAGCTCTTCTTTTTTCTATTGTTAGTAACAATAAACAGATGCCAATTGCATGTACAATATTAAGCAAGCTTCACAGTTTCAACATTGTAACTAATGTTTTTCAGATGATTATCTCTAACAAGTATGAGAGAGAATACATACATGTCACTGAAATACATATATGTCTCAGTGTGAAATGGAACTAATAGTGACAGCAAAACTAAAGGCACTGAATAACCTTAATAGACAAAAGTTCCGTTCTGTTGGAATAAGTAAGTCGTTGTCAGCAAATCATGCATATTTCTTTGGGTTGCTGTAATTAGTGTGCATCAACAGTTATGTGCCAACCTTTGATTTGTTTTTCTTAAATTTAAAGACTGTAAAGGAAGCATGCTCTCGCCTTTAATATTTTTTTTACAAATATTACAATAAAAATATATAACATTTAAATTATATTAACTGTGCTTTAATTTTTCTCCTTAAATATTTCAGGCAAATAGTTTTAGTGTATTGGGATTGTTGTTCAATTAATACAAGTGAAATAATCATGCTAAATAAGATCACTATCTAGAGCATCATAAAAATTTCCAGGGCAAACTGAAAATTTTCTGCTGCAAATGACCGTATGCAAGCTTTCCAATTCAAAATTTCCCAGAAAACCCACATTACTGGGTGTCTCCACGTAAACTGCAAGAGAAAGAGAGGGAAATGGGGTTCTGTTACGCCCTTTGGGGATCCCACCATACATGGCTGCTGCACATGCATTAAAATGTATCAAACCAAATCATAGTGTCTTAATATGTTTTACTGGTTGTGTTTATATTTTACAAGCTAGTCCAATCTAACTTAGACCAATCTGCATTTTTGTTGTTATGAATGTTGTACTTGGATAATTAATTCAGCAATAAGCACTTGAATTGCCTAATCTTCCATGTCTAGAGTTTTAGACAATAATTGAAAAAGCAGCTAAGGTAACAGGCAACTGATTGCAAGGCTGTTTCTTAAAACACACACACACACACAGTGTAATTTTCATTACCCTATCAATAAGACCCTGAAAAGGAGTTACAAGTAAATACATTTATGCCAATGTAGAGATCCCCTCCTCTTCTACACAGTAAAGAACGACGATGTCTCAGAAGTCCGATTAGCATCTCTCCCAATATTTCTGAAACATTGAGTACTGTAGTATAACAATAGACTAGTAACTTCATATATTTTGAAATATGTACAATTCGTGTTTTTTCTGTTCATCTCAGCCTATTTTGATATAAAATTAAACTATAATCAGAACATGAAAAAATCACTGGCTTGAAAATAGTAAAGGTTCAGTATCCATGAATCTGTGGCAAAGACTAGGATAACGCCTGTTCCCCTTGTGTCATTTTTTCCTCTTTCTGTTTGTAAGTGTACACTTGTAGGAAATAGAAATGAAGTCGTTAACAGGTATTGTAGTAAAGTAAAAAATATATTCAACTGTAATAAGATTTTCTTTCTCTCTAAATTCTCAGAATATTTCAAAAAATAAAATGGTTAAATTTTCAAAGAGGCTATCCCATAAGGAAAGGGGAAGACTGCAGTACACTAAACTTTAGAAAATACAATAGCCAAGAGGAATACAAAGTAGCCTGGTGAATAAGTCTAAATTTACTAGCCCACAAAAATTCACACTTGCCCTCCTGAACCGTTCTACCTCACAGATCGCGATGTCCTGGTATCATGCATTCCACAACCTTGTCCCTCAGCTGCGGAATTCACTCGCCCTGCCACTGCAGCTGACAGAGAGTTTGAAGGTGTTCAAGAAAGGTTTGAAAACCTTTCTGTTGGAATAGAGGGGTTGGCTGGCTGTTCCGTAGATAAAACATGCTGATGTTTTTTGTGGTGGCCACGACACATTTTATATGAGTTTTTAAGGTTTTATTTTATTCCTTTAAGTTCAGCTAGGTCTTTTATTAGAATTATTGCATTTATTCAATTTTTGTAAACTCCCTGACCTATTCTATCTCATGTACATTACTTTGTTAGAAAGCACTATATAAATATTATTATTATTATTATTATTATTAGTGTTTTTATCACCTGAAAAAAGAAGAAGCAAACAAATACTTTTCCAATTCATAACACTTTTTCTGCCTGGTCACAGTTCTTATTCACTCAAGACATCTGGCAATTCACTAGACTGATTTTAAAGTTATATTGGATACCAAGCTCCTCACACAAAATAGTTAGTACCATTTTATACTGCATCAACAAAAAAACACTGCATCAACAGAATCCACAAGTCCACAAATTTTGTGCAACAGAAAATGTTCTACAACCCTCTAGAGAGTTTGACAGCCCCAGACTACCTCCCAACATGCAGGAGGATTAGTGGGCATCCACATGGGTTCCCATGTCATCTGGCAGGAACTCCATGGGTTTATGGCCTAGTTTCAGGGGGGGGGATTAAAATAGCAGCAACCATAAAGTCCGCTGGAAAGACAAGCAGAACTTCTGGTGACACTCTTGCCACCACAGACGTTCTCTATCATCAGTGGCCTCCCCCCCCCCCCATTTTTCATAACAGGCCTGCTGTTATGAAAAACAGGCATCCTGGGCGCAGAAGATGGTGGGATGCGAAGAGGGGGCAGTGGAAGCACAGGGCACAGCCACAGCATGTTTCCTGTTCATGTGACAAGCCTATTTGTTGTGGCTCCATTACCTCTTCCCCTCTCCGTAGTTCCCCATGTCAAATCACCACTCACTTGGCCATCAATGCCAGTCAAAATTTGTGGACCCTAATCATATTCAAGACCTCAAACACAATAAAAATAGTTAATACTTAAATTGTTGTGTTCAATTTTGGTTGTCAGAATTAAAGAAAAAAGTTGGCAAACTAGAAAATGCTCAAAAGGGAACTATGTGAATAGTAAAGGCTGAGGATTAATCATGGGATTAGCCTAAAGAAGAGTAGGAATTTTCCAAACCACAGTACCAAAAGAAGCTCTAAAGAATGAAGGCTTAACAAGTAACATGCACAAACTTACCTAAACTCTCGTACAGGTTCAACTTTTATCCAGCTTCCACATGCAGACTCCAACCCACGTCCATACATTGTCTCAAGTTCATGAATTTTAACTAAGGAGCTCATGTGAAGCAAAGCATTTTCCATGAAAACATGTTCACTGTTTTTTTCTGCAGCTTTGGCCATTTAAAAAGAAATGCATGGTTTCATTAAATTACTGATGTAATAAACTTATCCCACAGTCCAACTGCGCAGTTTCAACGTTATAATTAAGTTTTTTCAGGTGTCTATCCCTAGGAAGTGTGTGAACGTGCCTATATTTCACATTCACACAATCTATTTGTAAAAAGTAAAGTAAAAAGGAATAAAAAGTAAAAAAGAATATTAAAACCAAATCTACCCAGATGAGATCTCTCTCCAAACATTTTGCACAGGGGTGGGGGAGGTACTGTACACCAATATACCAATTACTCATGCCATGCAATCTCCATTCATTTCAATGGGACTGGAGCAAAACTCCCATAAAACATTAAAATGAATGAAGAATTTTTGCTATGAATTCTTGAAAGCTCAGAACACAGCTTCCATATGACTATTATTCTTTAAAAACAGATGAACAACTGGGAATAGTTTATCCTTAGGGTGTTGTTTCGAGAAGCCACAAACTAACACAATCTCCAGACCTTTTACAACTCAACTTCATAGGACTTCAACAAAACAATACATACAGCTGCAACCAAACTGATAATTGAATTTAGGTCCCACTAAAAGTAATGACAACTTAGTCATGACTCAAGTCCCACTGATTTCAATAGGAACTTTCACTAACTTAGTCTGGATCAAACCCATAGTCTTTAAATGTCTATAGCAGCCTTCCCCAACCTGTGGTCCTTCAGATGTTTTGGACCAACTCCCATCAGTCCCAGCTAGTGTGGCCAATGGTCAAGAATGCTGGGAGTTATGGTCCAAAACATCTGGAGGGCACCAGGCTGGGGAAGACTGGCCTATAGAAGATTCTGAACAAGCTAAGCATCTTTGAAATAGTGACAAGGGATCTGGGGAAGGTGCGGTCAGATCCAAAGACAGAAATACACATTAGGAGATATTGCCAAAATCAGTTACCCATATCAAGATGGACATCACTCCGCCATAATGCATAGTATCACTTAACTCATGTCTTGATGTCATGATGTTATGCATTTCCCTGCCAGTTCCACATATCATTGTTAGCTACCACTGATAAGACCAGGAAAATTCACAATGAATGTTATCTGGGGGGACAAATTTGTTGACCCAGGGATACAGTTTCATCAGTAACACATCTTTTGTTTCAGGGGTAGGTTTACCAGTCTAGATTGCCACTGTCAAGTCACAATAATTACAAGCCACAGATGTTATAGCAAAGCATTCTAAATCAAAAGGGTCTGTGATGCTTTATTTTTTACAGAATATACCCAAAAGGTAAAACAGTTATCACTCATCTGTTCTCTGGTGTCAAGAGATCAAGATACTTTTTTCCACACACAGAAATGAAATAGGTATTTAAAAATAACCTAATTTTGCAACAGTCAGATTTAATCATAAATTGGTGGGAACAATTTTAACAGTACAAGCAGTTATATGGGGGCTGTTCACACAACACGCTAACCCAACATGAATTAGCGTGTTGTCTGAATACAGCATCTTTGGCTTGTTAACCATGCAGTGTGGCTTGTTAACCACACTGAACAACCCAATAACAAATCATGGGTTCTCAAGGTGGCTTGTTCGAGAAATAAGCCACGCCGCATGGTTAACAAGCCACCCTGGCTACATTCAGAAAACATGATAACCCACAGTTCAACAAACAATCCATGGTTCAAAACAACCCACACTTAACCACTGAATGTGTTAGCATGTTGTGTGAACATAATGTTGTAGTGGTCAGAGTGTCAAAGCAGGGCCAAGGAAGCCCTAATTCAAATAACCAAACACACAAATCTCACTGTGTGACCTTCAGCCAGTCACTCCCTTTCAGACTAACCTACCTCACAGCATTGTTGTGAGGAAAAATGAAGAGTCCATGAAATAGCCAAATAATGATCAACTACCATAAGAAAACTGTCATAATTGTCTCTTTATAATGGACTACTGGCATAAATGAACACTATTTTCTTTACAAACTACAATGCAGAAACAATTCCCACTTTTCCAATGTTACATACTTTTTGATAAGAAGCTATGGCTGTTAACCACCATTTCATATGCTGTTTTGTACATTTAAGCCTTCATTAAAAGTGGAATTTTAACTAGTATCTCCGAATAATATAGTGTCAGGCGAAAAGCTTTTCTTTTTAACATTACAAATTCATAAACACTACGCTTAAAATATTCATTCATTCTTGATCTGAAGGAAAAATATCAAGATTATTTAGGAAACTGTAACGGCAAAAAAATAATTAGCAAGTGCTTCAAAAACATTCTAAGAAAAGTGCAAAGCATTTGGAAAAATACTTATTTAACTATTACACAAAATAATAAAAAGCCAAACACATATCCCAAGAACACCACAACAAGCTCTACAGCTACAGTCACATTTAGTAGGAAGAAAATCCCCCTGAACCTAATCATTTATTTGTGAGTGAACTTTTTTAGGATAAGGCTGTAGCAGTCGTTACATGAAGATGCTGATATATGTCCCTCACCCGATCAATGACTTACCTCCACCATTCTATAAGACTATTTTAAAAACATGTCTCATTTATAGCCATTACTGAGGCTGCAGCCAATTTCAGATACTCCTCTCACTGCAGTGTAAAATGTGTCACCAGGTCATTCAAGAGAAAGAAACCACACCCAACTAAGAAATTGTAAGCTGCAGCCCCTCTTTATAGCCTAAGTTCAAGCACATATTAGTTGGTATGAGATGCAATCCTTACACCACATCACTCACTCAATATTTAGCTTTTCACTTTCTATTGATACCTTTCTCAGCCATGTTTTTCCTAAACCAATTGTTAACTCTGCAACCCCATGCAAACTCATCTGGGAAGAAACACCATTGGGATTTACTTCTTAATAAATATGTATAAGATTGTACTGCACAATACCAACATAGGCTTGGACCATATTCAAGCATAATCATAGAATCATAGACTAGTAGAGTTGGAAGGGTCCTATAAGGCCATCAAATCCAACCCCTCGCTCAATAATGAAGATCCAGAGAATCAATAGAATGCCTTTCTCTGTAGCTATTATTTAACAAAAAGAAAAATATTTCTACATGTTAATTGTAACAGAAGTATTTAGGGGTTGTACTACAGAAAGCAAATATTTAAAGAAATCTCACAAAGCTTTCCATTATGTTCCCAGTCTAATATATTTATCAGCTCCAAGGCCATCTCCCCTAACACAATCTACAGTAGGTTTCCCACCAGCATTAACACTAGACACAATAAATATAGTAGTTTCGTTTACCTTTTCCCATGACTAAATTTTATTTGCATTGCTCCCACTTTTCTTTTTTTTTACTTTCTTGGTTTAAGACCGTCATGATTAGCCACTTCTTCTAGAGAAGATGGGTGTGATATGTGGATGTATATACCTTCGATGAGGAAAGTCCTTTTACGACTATGCAAATTTAGATAACACTTTGTAACCCTCCAACAAATGAAACGTCAATCTTAGTCAAAGATACCCCTCACCCATCGTGCCCGATTTTTTTTTTTAAATATAGCAAATCAGAAAATAAGCAACACGATGTTTAGCGTGTGATACAGGGCATAGAATCGCACGAGCCTAGATCAATCGAAGTTTTATTTGCAGTTCAATCCTATGCATACGTACACAGAAACCAGTCTCAATGAACTCAATGGGGCTTACTCCCAGTGAAGTAGCCATGGGATTGCAGCCTTTAATGTCGATGAGAGGAACTAGAGGGCCAAGTCCACCCACCCTTTGAAAACCCAGAGACAAAAGCCAATTACCACGTTTCCACCCAGATCCTTTCCAAATTTACTCTCAAGGGGGTTTGCGCCTAAATCAACGTGCATCGAGCTGCCTGCACCTCCCCTTTGCCACCCAGGGTAAAAACGTCCATGCACGACGGGAAGCAGCACTTACACCCACGCGGCGATCTCTATTTGCGCTCACAGCGTGGGAGAGGAGGAGCGGGGGGGTTTTAAAATTCCAGCCCACAGATTCCCGGGGGGTCTCCCTCCAAAGCCCCCTCTAGTCTCGTCACCCAAAACACACGGGGCTCCTCCCTTCACGCACGGAGGGCTCCACCCTCT
Source organism: Elgaria multicarinata webbii (assembly GCF_023053635.1). Lineage (NCBI taxonomy): Eukaryota > Metazoa > Chordata > Lepidosauria > Squamata > Anguidae > Elgaria > Elgaria multicarinata. Next base: position 88,586,668 of record NC_086177.1, read on the forward strand.
TTTCTTGTTCTTCCTCCCCTCCCCCGGGGGGATGGGGTGTTGATTGGCCTCCCCTCCCTCCTCACCGGTCATTGAGCTGGTCCTCGGTGCCCGGGAGCGGGTGCACCACGAAGTGGATCGATGTCATGTTTCGCTCCCCCTCCCTCGGGGGAGGCGGGCCGGGCGCACAAGGAGGAAATGGAGGAGGTGGAGGGGGGGTAGGAGGAAGGACGGACGAGGGGGGGCTTGGTGTCTCCTTCAGGGTGTCGCTGGGTGTCTCGGTCACACTCGGGAGCCTTCGCTCCGCGCGAGGGAAGCGATAAGGCGGGGCGGCGCGGGCACGGGGAGCTCGCGACGACGGCGGGAAAAGGGTTCGGTCAGCAGCCCACTCTCACACGCGCCGCCATCTTAACTTCCAAGCGGCCCCTCTCTTCCCTCCCTCCTTGCGCCGCGCCGGGGGCAGAGGGAGGGGCGGGATGTCTCGCGTCCGCTCGCAAATGGCAGCGGGCCGCTCACTAGCAGAACAACAGCGTCGATGTAAAGGTAGCGATGGTTGGCTGGTAGGGTAAGAACCGGCGCGGTTGCGTCAGGCGTGCGTTTTGAAGTGGAAGGTGGGCCCAGCGAGCCGTGCGCGCGCGCGCCGCTTTATTTCTGGTGAGGAGAGGATGCGCGTCAGCGCCGCCTGCTCCCGCTGGGCGGGCAGGCAGGAAGAGACAGGGCGGGGGAGAGGGGTGTAAGGAGAGGTGGCGCGTTCAGCCCTCTGCTTCTCGGTCTGGTTAGAGAGAGGGGCAGATAGTTTCTTTTTCTTTCTCCTTCTCGGCAGAGGCCGTGTTAGGACCCGTTGGTACAGTCCACAGATCGAAAGGAAACCATTTTTCTGGCCTATACCGAGAAAGAGAGAGGAGGACACAGTGGGTTGTATCCAGTGTTAGTCCTACTCAGAGTAGACCCGTTAAAAAGAATGGGACTCAAGTTAGACTTGCATAGGACGCAACCTTGTACTTGAATGTTCCCCAACGAAGAAGGCCTTTACGTGTGAGAAACTAGTTTGTCAGAGAAAATGGCTCAGTATAGCCCTTTTTATGTCCTATTTTTCTGTAGGTCCGGGTTGTTGTTTTTTAAAAAAAGTCTTTTGATGGATGGGTGATCATCTAAATATGTGACCACGTACTTCTTTTTATTTAATTGTTTTTATGCAGTCCAATAGCCAAAGCTCTCTGGTCAGTTTACAAAAACACTGCAGTGATACTGTCCAGGAAAACTTTTACCAGTAGGTTCTGCTGACTGTGTAAAATGGTTCTCTGTGTGTGAGACTGTGGTAAGCTAGGGATCACCACCATGTGCTCAGATCCACCTCCAGTTGTGAGGGCTAGCCAGGAATAAAAAATGAGACCAAAAATAAATACAATTCAGGCTTTGTTTCTTGAAAATAGTAGGATTGATTCAATCTATTGCATGTGTAACTATCCTGTTCCCCTCTTTTCCATAGGTTTTAGGCCTGTGTTGTTTTTTAAAATCAGTTCTTAAGGGGATGAAATGTGGCTGTATTGGGGGAAAGCATGTACATCTTAATGTGCATTAGAAACAGTTCCCTGACTCTTACCATTTTGGTATATAGACCAGTACAAGTAACTGTTAAGACTATGAAAAATTGCTCTTGTGAAAATCTGTTCAGTTGCAAAGGGGAATAAAATAGAGTTAAGTATGGCTAGATGGGTTGCAGAAGTTGGGCAAAAGTAGTGGCATCCTGGAACATGGGTAGATCTGTTACCTGGAAGAGACAATCAGTCCATGTCCAAGTCACTCTGATCAGCTACCTCATTATTCTGTCTCAGGTGTGTGTATGCATATAGGGCCAGCCCATGCCATTTTGCTGCCTGAGGTGAAACAAAGGCTGAGTTCAGACAACACACTAATCAACGGTTGTTTTCTATTTTGTTCCTATGGCCACCACCCGGTTGATTAACATGTCGCCCGAACTCAGTGAAAGTCAAGGTGCAGAAGAAATATCCAAGGGTGGAGGCCTCTTTTGTGGTTCTAAGGCTCTGGATAGGATCTGTTCAATGCCGTGCTGTATAGGTGAGGTTCCCGAGTATAATACATGGAGTGGGAAAAGGGCAGTGTTATGACGAACTAAGTCACAATTCACTCCTTTGGCTGTGTGTTTAGGATGCTGCCGTTTGGAGGGAGAGGCCTTGGTTCTAGTTCTACTATCTCTTTTTGCATCTAAAATATGTTGCAGTCAAGGCTGCTGAAAAGGAGGCAGTGCTTTGTAGCATCTAATGTACAATTCCCAGGTGTGGGAACCTCTGCATCCCATTGCATTGCTCTGTCCTGCTGAGCTACCAAGATGTTAACTGTATTACTTTCTGTGGACTTTCTGTTGTACTCTAGGTGGATTCATTACCTTATGCATCCAGAATGCCTATAATGCTCACACAGTGAGCATTGTTCTGAGTAT